>NC_138204.1:33428042-33778042 GCF_964194415.1 Vipera berus
TTATTGGTGAACCTTAAAAAGTGCTTCATTCCATTTTCTTTCTTCATTATCCCCCAGATTATTGAGGGAACTTTCTTTATGATCCCTTATTTAAAATATCCAAGTAGTTTTTATCGCCAACAAGAAGGGATTAATTGGTGACATTTGTTTAAAATGGAATAGCCATTTGGGGCAAAAAGCTTATCCATTTTCCCTTTTATTCTAATAATGTGTCTGCAAAAAGCTTTTCTTACTCATAAAGATAGCATAGTTACTTTATCTGAGTGAGTATTACTGCTAATGATAGTAACTATTGTGTTATTATGGTGTAGTTTTAGTTCTGTCTGCCTTATACACATATGCACATTTATTGCATTTGTAATCCATTGCATAAAATTGTTGGGTTAGTTAGCAATGTCTAAAGTGCTAGAAATATTTATCTGTTTTTTCTTGTTTCTTCACACCAAGTTCCATTGCTGTTGTCTATCTTATGATATGAAGGCAGCATATTTCCATCTTCCAATCTTATTATTACCCTCTAGTGACACAATGACTCCACCATGAGTATACTAAATTCCTTTCCTTCTATCTGAATACTTATTACCAGCCTAGCCTGCTTTTCCATGCAAGAGCTATTGCCATGGTAACTGTCAGAGGCTCTGAGCTAACTGATTCAGGCAATACATAATTTAAGTATTGCACTACAGTATATGATGCTGGTACAATAGTAAGGAAAGTCTCATTCTTTATAGGAGAATTACTGGAAAGACTAGCCTTATACAGTCTCTTCTAAGAGCCAGTTTCTTCATAAGAATTTATACTTTATATATTCAATTTCTATAACTGCCCAACTCAAGCAAGTGACTTTGGACCGCTCATCCAGAGTTTAATATGACTTAATGATGATATGCAATATCTACATGAGATTAGCTGCCATTTTGAATTGACATTTGGATCTCATCTCGGATACACAGATTGCCCATAACAGCAGGCCTGGCTATCATTAAGCAAAATCTAGCAGTTTGCATGGAGACAACATGCAGTGAGATTATGATACCCATGTTTAAGGGCATTGCACATCATAGTCATTATTACAGAGATTAGTCATCACACAGCCACCTTTCTAAGCTGTCTCAGTATGATGATCCTGAAGTGAGTAAGCCATGCCTCACTGCAACCTGAACCCACCCAGTCTCAAATAATGCAGCTTTAGTGTACAGAAGAATCCACCTTCAGGTCCTGCTAACTTTGTCTGTCAATTGATAAGTAAACTGGGGATAACTTAGCAAATTGATGGGCAGCTGAATCTTATTTCATAACTACTGATAAGATAACATCCTCAACATCATATGAAAACATCAGGCCTCCCATCCCTAACTCCCATCTCTAACTCCAACAAGAATCTGAGGAAGTTCTCATTTTATCTAGCATAATACCGTATATACTTGAGTATAAGCTGACTCGAATATAAGCCGAGACCCCTAATTTTACCCCCCAAAAATGGAAAAAGTTAGTGACTCGAGTATAAGCCGAGGCTGGGAAATGCAGCAGCTCACCTTATGCTCCTCTCCAGAGATCTTCCCTCAGCAGCGGCCGGCAAAGTAGCTCGCACGCGAAACAAGCCTGGCAGAGGAGCCGGAGCGGCGAGCAGAGGCGCCCGGCCCAGATCCTGCAAGGCCCGGCCGAGACGCGCCCCCAGCAGCGGAGCTGCTCCGGCTCCTCTGCCGGGCTTGTTTTGTATGTGAGCTACTTTGCCTGACGCTGCTGGGGTCGCGTCTCGGCAGGGGCCTTGCAGGATCCGGCCCGGGCGCCTCTGCTCGCCCTCAGCAGCACCTGGCCCGGAATCACATGCGAAACAAGCCCGGCAGAGGAGCCGGAGCGGCGAGCAAAGACGCCCGCCCGGATCCTGCAAGGCCCCGGCCGAGACGCACCCCCAGCAATGGAGCCGCTCCGGCTCCTCTGTCGGGCTTGTTTTGCATGTGAGCTACTTTGCCTGACGCTGAGAAGACCCGCTTGGGCACTCGGGTTGGTGTCAGTCTCCGCAGGCCCTTCTCGTTTCCAGGAACATCAAGCGCGCTTGGCTCCCCACCCCCACGGCAGGGCAGGGCAGGGCAGAGATTTGCTCGCCCTTCTGACGGCCCTGAAGAGAAACGAAGGGCTTGCAAACTCCCCGCGAGAAGCTGACGCGCTTCGACAACAACTCTGCTGGCTCTCTCGGTGGGAACCTCCCATCCTCTATATACCCCCATTTCGGCTGCTTCGCAAACTGCTTCCTCCACCCCACCCCACCCCACCTCACCCCTCCCCGCAAAAGATGCCGGGGTCGACAGCGTTTTTTCTACCCGGAACAAGCAAACACGCAGGCAACCCTGCACTATTCAGCTCAGTGAAGTCACGCTTGGTTCAAAAACAGATTTAATAATAATAATAATAAGAAGAAGAAGTTGGGCTGATCAAATGTTTCAATAATGACTGAAGGAGAGCTGCTTGTACCTTGGTCTTTGTGCTGGTGTCTTGACATGCCAGTGTTTTTATTTATTCCATTTATTCCATTTGATCAGCCCAAAGTACAAAAAAAAACACCAAAAACAAGGTCTAGTTTCACGGCGATGAGCGACCGGAGTGCCAATCAATTAGTTAACAGACTTCATTAGTTCCAAAATCAAGATCACACCGGCAAGCTTTGTCAGTTGTCACTCGCGGCAGTACAAATACACTAGTACGGAAAGCTACCGTTCACTTTTGGGGGGAGGAAAAAAAACACAACAACACCGCACTCTTTAAAAGATTGGAGTTTTGCAGCCTTTTTTCTCGGGCCCGTCCGCCACCTTTAACTTAAGGCGGCGCTCTCGATTTCCTGGTGTGTGTGTGTGTGTGTGTGTGTTTCTTTCTTATTCCTCCCTTCTCTGGTGGTTGGAAAGGCGTGTGACGCGCTTCGACAACAACTCTGCTGGCTCTCTCGGTGGGAACCTCCATCCTCTATATACCCCCATTTCGGCTGCTTCGCAAACTGCTTCCTCCACCCCACCCCACCCCACCTCACCCCCCTTTTTCCAAACATTTTGTTTGCACCTCTGGGCCAAGCACGCAACTCCGAAAACGATCCCACCACTGGCAACTCCCTAGCACCGTAGGCAAAAACTAAAGTCGAAGCCACACCTGACAATCGGGGAGAGGAGGGGAGGGGGGGAGGAAGGAGGAAGAAACTAGCGCACCCTTCGCCCTTTTATTGTCGCAATCGAAGAGGCAGGAGAATGCGGGGTGGGGAGGGGAGAGAGAGAGAGAGAGAGAGTAGAAATCCCTATTTTCGAAGCCGAGAAGAGAAGCGCGGCTACAGCAGTCGCTAGAGTTCCCCCCAAGGGGGCGGAGAAAGAAGAACTCTCGGAGCGTTTCTTTCGTAAATACGCGCGCAGGCACACACTCGCCCAGCCGCGCACTTCGCCCAGCTTCTCGCGGGGAGTTTGCAAGCCCTTCGTTTCTCTTCAGGGCCGTCAGAAGGGCGAGCAAGTCTCTGCCCTGCCCTGCCCTGCCGTGGGGGTGGGGAGCCAAGCGCGCTTGACGTTCCTGGAAACGAGAAGGGCCTGCGGAGACTGACACCAACCCGAGTGCCCAAGCGGGTCTTCTCAGCGTCAGGCAAAGTAGCTCACATGCAAAACAAGCCCGGCAGAGGAGCCGGAGCGGCTCCGTTGCTGGGGGTGCGTCTCGGCCGGGGCCTTGCAGGATCCGGGCGGGCGTCTTTGCTCGCCGCTCCGGCTCCTCTGCCGGGCTTGTTTCACATGTGATTCCGGGCCAGGTGCTGCTGAGGGCGAGCAGAGGCGCCCGGGCTGGATCCTGCAAGGCCCCGGCCGAGACGCAACCCCAGCAGCGTCAGGCAAAGTAGCTCACATGCAAAACAAGCCCGGCAGAGGAGCCAGAGCAGCTCCGCTGCTGGGGGCGCGTCTCGGCCGGGCCTTGCAGGATCTGGGCCGGGCGTCTCTGCTCGCCGCTCCGGCTCCTCTGCCGGGCTTGTTTCGCATGTGATTCCGGGCCAGGTGCTGCTGATGGTGAGCAGAGGTGCCCGGGCGACCCCAGCAGCGTCAGGCAAAGTAGCTCGGCCGCGCGCAAGTCCTCGGTAAGTTCTTTTTTTTTTGTTCACTGGCGTATAAGCCGAAGTGGATGTTTTCAGCCCAAAAAGTGGGCTGAAAAATTCGGCTTATACTCAAGTATATACGGTAATTCATTTTTCATTAGGGGTATACATACCAAGAACATGCTCTTCTTTCCATATGAAGAGCTTGGAATATACTGTAGCAGAACAATAATGTTCAACTTTGACAAAACAGAATTCCACTTTATTTTGAACACAAAGGAAACCCATCTTTTCTAACACTTCCAGACTGTCACCATTTTCCCTTCCTAAATCATCAAAATAGGGGAGTCTGTGTGGGTGTATGTCAAAAAGTCAAGAAGATGGCTTAAAGTATACAATTACAGCCACCAACTTGACTTTTTGGATCCCTCCTCCCCAGGCAAATCCCCCCTGCATACTCCACAATTATCTGCACTTTGCCAGCTTGAAATGGCCATGAAGAAAGAGCTAAAAGCACTGCTCTGGCCTGAATATCTATAGCCCTTGCAACAAAACAATCCTTCTTATCTTTACTTTACACAGAAAAGTGAATGAAGGAAAAGAAGTTTTCAAAACTAGCATCCTGGTGGCTTGGTTGCTGGCTCCCCCATGTCCAAGAGAACGGGAAAGATTTTCATCCCTCCTTGTTTTGCCTAAGTTGCAAATGCCTCATCTAACAAAGGGTAGGGCAGGAGTTCCCTCCAATGCAGAAGTGAAGCCATGGTTACTCAAGATAAGACAAAACAATAAACTCAACAAAACAAACTTTCCCTGCCCCACAAACCCAGTTTCCCTGTGGTTTCAGCTACACTGCAGTTGAACCAAAAATATGTTGGCTGAATTCCATTACTATTGTCATGAGCATATAGAAGTCCAGAGCCACTTTCAAACTGATGCAGAGTCCTCAATGTGGAACTGCGCAATTCTGCACAGTACAGTGATGTCAGCTTGAGACTAGATTATTTTTAGCTAGATTCATATCATATTTCTTTTTTTCAGAAAATTTCTTCACCATAGAACACCTCTGCAGGAAGTTTGGCTGAAATATTATGACTGGCTAAAAATTGCCCAATAAGCTCCCAAGCTAAGGTGAAGGTGATATGCTGGGTTATGGAGTAGTATAGCATATAATTGGTCATTTGGGACCAGGGTGGTAGTACTGATGGTATGTGAGCATGTGTGTTGTGATGGAGACAGGCCCAAGAATTTTGGAAGCACACTATAAGCACTATTATAAAATGCCTGTCCTGGGGGAATATGACCCATCACAAATAATTTACAAAAAAACTAAATTGTTGAAATGCCTATCTTCAACTTGACATATTCCCATAGAGTGTTTGTTATCGTTCCACTTTATATTCACCTTTTTCATTTTTTTCCCCCTGGGAAGGTTGGCACACTCCTAAAACAAGCATCATTTGTAACAATCCACCATTTTTAATGTCTGATACCCAAGGGGTCTATTTGGCATTCAGTTGTATCATCATGAGTAGAAAGACACTAAATCTAATGATTTACATAGCTAGCTTCTTTTTTTTAATTTAAAAATTATTGTGTTTTTTTAAAATAAAAAAAGCATTCAGACTGAGCAGGAAACTTGGTGGATATCCACAGTCAGTTCCCTTATTGTATAACCCATGTAGACATCTAAATATAATAAAATCTAAGAGTCTATGCTTGGTGAGTATGGACCCATGATTTTATACAATACAGGGTCAAAATAAGGCAGCTTATTTATTAAAACTAGAAACACCATGAAACCTCATATTTGGTAGAGGATTGTTCAGTGCTTACTAATGCTTTTCCATTTGCCTAACAAATAAGCCACACACTAGATGTACACAGAAATACATAGTTAATATGTTCTGCAATGAAAATTAGCATTTTATTCAATAGATGTTTTTGTTCTGTCTATCCTTTCTGTACAAATGTATATGTTATTAACAGCCATCAATAGAGTCTCTTGGATGAGCCATGGTGGCGCAGTTGTTAGAATGCAGTACTACAGGCTACTTCTGCTGACAGCCAACTGCCTGCAGTTCAGCAGTTCAATTCTCACCTGCTCAAGGTTGACTCAGCCTTCCATCCTTCCAAGGTCTGTAAAATGAGAACTCAGATTGTTGGGGGCAATATGCTGACTCTGTAAACCGCTTAGAGAGGGCTGTAAAGCACTATGAAGCAGAATATACAGTATAAGTCTAAGTGCTATTGTTATTGCTATTCACCTTCTTCAAATGGGAATTATCAGAGATTATGTATTTCTTCCAGAACAGGAAACAGATAGTTTGTTTAACAATTTGTACCTCTTTAATAGGAAGGAATATTTCTTGGGAGTCACTCACTGTGTGACAATTATAAACTGATAAAACTTTTGCTGTATTGAAGCTCTAGTGAGGAGATAAACAAGGTCTGCAGTTGGGGGATTAGAACACCAAGGAAATAGTGTTACAAAAAATCAGATTAAAAGCTTTTATTACCACTAATCAATAAAGAAAATGGATCATTATAAACTGTGAACACAGTTTGTTCAGCTGAACAACGAAGCTGATTTATTGAAAAAGTTTATAGTGATATAACCAATCATAAACTGCTGAATAAACAAGTAACCTATGCAGTTCAAATCTGACTGGATGAATCCCAGACATCGCAGAAGTCTTGCTCAATAGCCCAGAGGTATTGAGGAACCTTTTGAAAGGCTATTTTCTCTAGAAGAATCATCAAATGAAGTCATTTCTTGCATTTGTTTCTTTCATTAGTCTTTGATCCATTCCTCTTTCTTGACAACAGTAATTAATTATCCTGATTCAAGAAAGGCCTTGTGTATTGAGTTTAGACTGAGAGACCATAAATACATTAAGACACTACATATATCCCACTAGGAATATTCCTAGTTTTTACAAATTGTTTGTTGATTTTTTTTGTACTATTATTACTCTCTTCCTTTATTGTTTCATTTCTATGTAAGTTTAGAAAGATGGAAACTATATGTTGTTGCAGATTACTTTCAGTTGGAGCAACTGATACACTGTGGAAAATAAATAACAGAATTTAGAGCGTGAATCTTTTCTATTTATTTGTTTCCATGATTCAGCAAGGCAGCGAACATGAACATCAAAAAGCAAAATGTGGAACAAAGCCTAACAACGAATAACCAACAAACAATTATAACCTTGAAATCAGTCCAATGAAGGCAATAACAGTCTCAAAAGGGAAACAGAGACAAGTTTAGGCACTAGGAAGACAAACAACTTAGTCACACGACAGGAGAATCAGAGCCAATATTACAATTACTCAAATGAAATGTCCATAACATATTTCTAATAGTTTAAAAGTTCATATTGACTCTGAAAGATTTTGGTTCAGGAATTGGCCCACCCTTATCAAGTCAACTAAATGAAACAAATCCTTCTTCAAGTACAAAAGAAGATAAAGACATGCAAATGTTTACTCAGCCTCTTAATCTTGAATTGTTGGATTTGACAGATATATATTTGGATCAATTCCTCCATTAAAAGCATAGGAAACTTTTCACAATAACTACAGCAAATGTTACAACCCAAATGTTACAACCCAACAAATGTCAAGCATCCATCAACTTTGCAGAGCATATCAAGGTTATTCTTTGCCCAAAGTGGGCAGTCAGGATCTTAGCCCAGGCCTGATTTTTGGGGGGACAGCACAAGATAAACCATGCAGGCCACCTTTGTAGGGTGTCAACGCTGCTAACATCGAATGTTATTGCTTGACAAGAGATGAAGAAGTAGCTATTTCATATGTTAAACTTGTGTATTGCTTTAAGACTTGTGTATTGTTTTAGTTTAAGGTTAGGAGGGGGAATGAGTAGGATTGCACTTTTCAAGGCCATCTCTAACTAAGAAGATAAGGCTTTGGCGGGTCTTCTAACGGAAGGGAAACTGATTCTTTAAATTAATTGGAGAATATGATTAATGACAAAATTAGAAAGGTGGAGAATTGTATTTTAATATATGGTGCAAGGGGCAGAGATTTCAGATTCCAGCTTCCTTCCAGCAAGCATTTGCAGGGTGTATGAGGCTAAATAAAGGTCTTTTAAGGTAAACAATGCCTCAGAGTCACTTGAAAAGCCCATACATCGGAAACTTGACATAGGGAAGATGGGTGGCATAAACATCACTATATAATAAATAAATAAATAAATAGATAGATAAATAAATAAATAGTAAAAATGAGATAGATACATCTAATGATCATCTTGCAACCTCAACTGAACCCAAAATTTCTTTTGCTAAGCAAGACAGTTAAGTGAGTTTTGTCCCACTTTACAACTTTTCAAGCTATAGTTAACCGAATCACTGCAGTTGTTAAGCTAGTAACAGGATTGTTAGTGAATCCAGCTTTCCCATTGACTTTACTTGTCAGAAGGTTGCAAAACATAATCACATGACCCCACGACACTGCAACTGTCATAACTATAAGCCAGTTGTCAAGCATCCAAATTTTGATAATGTGACCATAGGGATGCTGCAACAGTCATAAGTGTGAAAAATGGTCATAAGTCACTTTTTAGTTCTGTTGTAACTTCAAACAGTCACTAAATGAATGGTTGTAAGTTGAGGACTATTTGTACGTACTTTTATTGTACTGGACAACATTTAAAGCACTACTGTGTCCCTTAAACCCATCTCCCCCTTTTCAAATGAGAACAAATGAGCTGATGGTTTTGTCCTGGCCATTATATTCCTACCTATGAGGATTGCTTTGAAGGCCATAAAAGCACAGCTCATGGCTGCTGTGGCCTACTTTCTACATACCTGTTGTCACAGCTAAAATATTTGAAGAAAGCAACCTTCAATCCTCCAGATGTGCTAATTCTCCACAGCTTGATCAAGGCAGCTCCTACTCATCCCTTCTCCCAGCCCATTCTAAATACCCATTCTCTTGAGGAAGTACCTCATTCTTTATGGAATTGTGCTTCATCACCCAGTTTGGAACTACAGATTGCTATGTAATACTTCTTCAATAACCTTCCTTAACTTGGCAGCCTCAGCTTTCTCTTTGCCTAACATGGCTTTTGTGCTGTGCCACTGGAGTCCCAACCCAACAGGAGAACATAAAGCTAGGAAGATTGTTCTTCATACTGTGAATCCATGGCTGTATATATTCACTGACATTTGCTGAAACCATGTTGCATTTGCCAGCTGTTTCTAAATGGATGTAACAGACATGGGACTTGGGAAGGATCAACCAACCTGGAAAAACTCCACTGGGAAATACTGGTATATTTGTAGGGTGGGAGGAAGGGTGTTTACTAACAATGAGGCTATTATCTGCTTAGGGGTCCCTGAAGAAGTTCATGGGCAGAAAAAGAAACTTCCTGGCTTTTCTCAGAGAAGGAAGGGGAAGCATATGCTATATTCCCCACTTGAAGTCCAGTAATAGCAAGGAATTTGTTCCATCAGGAAATCCACTGCAACTTTGGGGAGGCACAAAGAAGGAGTGCATTGACTGGATAAGGTGGTTGTCCTTTGTACCAGATTGTTCCCACCTAGCCAGGGTGATTCATATTGAGAACCCCGGAGCCTCCAAACAGCAAGGGAAACACCGGCCCGGCAGACTTTGACAGTTGACAGCTGTCAAATGGCTGCCGGAAGTAACAGCGCACGCGCACTGCCCCGCCGGCCGCCATTCTCAATGACAGCTGTCAGACGGGCTGCCGATAACAAACACGCACGCGCCAGATTTGACAGCTGCCGGAGCTGTCAAATCGGCAGTCCTCGGTCAGGTCCTCCAACCGAGCCGAACGCTCAGCTGAGAGGAATTCCCTGACAGCCGCCGAGCTGTCAGATTGCCGTATGTTGATTGGCCGCCGCCCAAGCGGCGGGAGAAACACTGTTATCTGATTGGTTGTAACGTTTTGACAGTTCCCTATAAAAGCCGGGTTTGTGTTGACAGTCAGCTGCCCGGAGCTGAACCGAATAAACTTTGTGAACCTTGCCTATGGTCTCCCTCTTGTCTTTGTGAAGACAATTCACCTGGCGACGAAGGTGGGATCCCGGTACTACAGAGCTGCCTAATGAGCTGATTCACACCGCGAAGGAGTTCCGATCCCTCTCGCTGATAAGTCACTGCTGAAGTCGCTTTTTTTTTGAGGGCAAAGGAACCCTTCTGCAGCTTGAACAGTACTGTGGACCCAGACCATGGCAAGCTTAGGTCACATCAGAGAATTCGACGTCCGCCATCCCGAGGGATGGGAGTCACACTGGGGGCAAGTTGAGGGCTACCTCATCATCAACAAGATAACAGAGGACCGCCACAAAGCTGCAGCCCTCCTGTGCCTCAGTGGGCCCGCCGTCTACGACATCGCTGTAGGGCTCTGCAGCCCAGACCCTGTCGCGACCATTCCATATGCTGAGCTGACCGATCGCCTCAGCAAGCACTTTATGCCCCGACGGTCCGAGCTGTATTGGCGCCTCCACTTCGCCCGCCGCCGCCAGGAACCGGGCGAAGCATCCACAGCTTTTATCGCAGGGGTACGTCACGCAGCCCGCAGATGCCAATTTCCCGACCTGGAAGACCGCATCAGAGACCAGGTTATCGCCGGTCTCTCTAACGAACGGCTCCAGCGGAAATTGGTAGCCAAGCCCACGATGGACCTCGCTGAACTCACATTAGAAATCATGGCCTACGAAGACAGCCACCGCGAGGGCTCCCCTGTGTTCAGAGGCAGCGCCGGGTCAGTCCACCATGCCTGGGAGCCGGACAGCGAGCACCCGGAGGCCTGCACCGGCATCGATGACATCATGTCTCGCTTCAACAAAATGAGCGCCGACCATGGAAGAACCCGTAGGCCATCCAAACCAGCCGGTCCAGGCCAAAGACCCATTTCCACCGGCCCCAAACCGAAATGTGCCAGCTGCAGCGGGGCTCACGCCAGAGCCACTTGCCGCTTTAGAAATGCAAAATGCCACGGATGCGGGAAGACCGGGCACATTCGCTCCGCGTGCCGCAGCCTGAACCGGGAAACCCTCCACGAGCTTGAGGAAATTCCGGCAGGTAGGACCAAAACCCCCCTCCCTGCCAAGGAAACCTCCCAGCCCTCAGTGTTTTCCATCCTTGCCAAACAAAAAATCTCGACCATCCACCATTTACAACCCAAAATCAAAATCTGGGTTAAGATTCAAGGGGTGCCCTGCGAGATGGAGGTCGACTCCGGGTCCTCCGTCTCAATAATGTCCTGGGACACTCTCAAAAAAATTGGCTTTAAAAGCAGACGCCGTATCTCCCTTCAGCCCTCCAAAATACTCCTCGCAGATTTCCAGGGGGCCGCTATTCAATTAAAGGGACAAGCACAACTGAGAGTGGAATTCAAAAAATTCCTAGGGCACTTAACAGTCCAGATCACAGAGGCACCCAGAACCAGCCTCATCGGTTTAGACTGGTTCGAGGCTCTGGGCATCCGCCTGGAGGGTACCAACCGCATACAATCCCAAACTATGGAAAATGTTTGCCAAGCATTCACAGATGTCTTCGACGGGACGCTTGGCAAATATACTGGCACCCCCATCGACCTCAAACTTAAACCAGAGGTGGGTCCCATCCGCATAAAGGCAAGAAGGGTCCCCTTCGCACTAAAACAAAAAATCGAGGCCGAACTAGATCGTTTAGTCGCCCTCGGGGTTCTAGAACCAACAGATGGGGGAACCTGGGAAACACCCATCGTGACACCAGTCAAGCCTAATGGGGACGTGAGAATATGCGCAGATTATAAAGCGACCCTAAATCGCGCATTAAATCCCCATGCATACCCAGTCCCTGCAGTTAGGGACGTGCTCTCAGAAATAGGTTCTGGCTCAATATTCGCCAAACTCGACCTGGCGCATGCGTTCCTCCAGCTACCTGTCACCCAAGAAACAGCTGAGGCCCAAACCATTGTCACACACCGTGGCGCCTTTAAGGTAAACCGCCTACAATTTGGAATCTCAGTGGCTCCTGGTATTTTCCAGGAAGTCATGGAAAAAACCTTAAAGGGAATCCCAGGGGTCTGCCCCTATTTTGATGATGTACTCATCGCAGGGGAATCCGAAAATAACTTGGCAGCCAGGCTGCAAGAGGTACTATCCAGATTTCAGAAAGCAGGGTTGAAACTCAAACGAGAAAAATGTTCTATAGGCGTTCCATCCGCAGATTTTTTAGGCTACAAAATTGACTCACAAGGAATCCACCCCACCAACTCTAAAATCCTTGCTATCAAAGCCGCCCCAACTCCCAAAAATAAAACAGAGCTCCAGGCTTTCCTAGGGCTTTTGAATTTTTATCACGCCTTCCTACCTGGGAAGGCAACTATCGCAGAGCCACTCCACAGGCTGCTCGATAAAGGGGCAGCCTGGCAGTGGACAACAGCCCATGAAAACAGTTTCAAATCACTCAAACAAATGCTATCCAGCAACGCCACCATTTCCCACAACAAAGAAGACAAACCTCTCTGCATAGCCTGCGATGCATCCCCATACGGGATCGGAGCAGTTTTGAGCCATTTAGACAGTAACGGCACTCAAGCCCCGGTGGCCTATTATTCTAGGACCCTTTCCAAAACGGAAAGAAATTATGCCCAGATAGATAAGGAAGCCCTAGCAATAGTGGCGAGAATAAAAAAAATTCACGACTACCTATATGGCCGCCCCTTCGTGATCTACACAGACCACAAGCCCCTGTTAGGATTGTTCACCTGGGACCGCCAAACCCCCCAAATTTTGTCTCCCAGGATGCTGCGCTGGACAACGTTCCTCGCAGCATATTCCTATCAGCTAATATACAAGCCGGGACACCAAATGTGTCACGCTGACGGCCTCAGCAGGCTTCCCTTACCCCACGTAGAACCAGACCCAGCCCCGGCTAGCAACATCTTGGCCATTCAGGAGCTCCTGGAATGCCCACTGACGGCGAACGATATCGCCGCTGCAACCTCCCAAGACCAAACGCTTAGCAGAGTGTTAGCGTGGGTACACACTGGTTGGCAATCCTCCTGTCCAGGCACAGAATTCCAGCCATACTTCTCCAGGCAAAATGAATTAACCTCTCACCTGGGATGCATACTCTGGGGGTGTAGGGTAATCGTGCCACCCAGGCACAGACCCAAGGTCCTGCATACATTGCACGAGGGCCACCCTGGCATCGTAAAAACAAAAGCCTTGGCCCGCAGCTACGTTTGGTGGCCAGGCATCGACCAAGACATAGAAAAACACATTGCTGGCTGCTATTTGTGCCAGCAATCCCATCCGCTCCAACCCAGAGCCCCAATTCACAAATGGGAACTCACAAAAAATCCCTGGTCCCGCATACACATTGATTTCGCTGGACCCTTCCAAGGGCAGGTTTTCCTTATAGTCGTGGACAGTTATTCCAAGTGGCTGGAGGTTCTCCCGGTTCACAGCACAACAACTACCGCAACCATCCAAGCCCTCAGGGGAATCTTCGCAACACACGGTCTCCCCGACGTCATAATATCAGACAATGGCCCTCAATTTACTTCTCATGACTTTCAGATCTTCACGAGGAGCAATTGTATTAGGCACTCGACGTCGGCTCCCTTCCACCCATCGTCCAACGGCCTTGCGGAGGTTATGGTGAGGGCCACCAAAGACGCCCTCAAAAGAATCATCACGGGGAACTGGCACCGTCGCCTGGCACAATTCCTCCTGGCCCACCACGCTACGCCCTGCTCCTCCACCGGGAAAAGCCCTGCCGAACTGCGATGGGGCCGCCGCCTGGTGACAAGGCTCGACAGACTCCACCCAGACAGACCAGCAGCCGAAATGGCCTCCAACGCCCAACCAAAAACATTCTCCCGGGGACAAAATGGGGATTATGGGGGAAGGGATAAGTGGGTCCAGGGGGTTATCCTGGACCAAACAGGGCCATTATCATACACGGTGGACACGGGGACGGGGCTAGCACAACGCAGACACGCAGACCAGCTTCGACCCAGGTCACCCCCCAACCCCACTCTGCAACCAACCCCAGAGGAGCCTGCGCCATCCAGCACCCCCAACCCCGACGAACCTTCTCCCCCCCGGGACTTACAACCACCAACCGACATCCTTCCGGAAACAAACCCACCGGCAACACAACCAGAAGAAATCACCCCCTGCCTCCGCCGATCCAGCCGAGTCAGAAGACCCCCCGCATACCTCGCGGACTTTGAATGGGAGGGAAACACGCCAACAGACAAAAACCCCGTTAATAGTGTTTGTTTTAAAAGTTCAACTGTTGTTACAAATAACATACCCATTTCAGGGGGGGGGAAAGGGGGTGATTCATATCGAGAACCCCGGAGCCTCCAAACAGCAAGGGAAACACCGGCCCGGCAGACTTTGACAGTTGACAGCTGTCAAATGGCTGCCGGAAGTAACAGCGCACGCGCACTGCCCCGCCAGCCGCCATTCTCAATGACAGCTGTCAGACGGGCTGCCGATAACAAACACGCACGCGCCAGATTTGACAGCTGCCGGAGCTGTCAAATCGGCAGTCCTCGGTCAGGTCCTCCAACCGAGCCGAACGCTCAGCTGAGAGGAATTCCCTGACAGCCGCCGAGCTGTCAGATTGCCGTATGTTGATTGGCCGCCGCCCAAGCGGCGGGAGAAACACTGTTATCTGATTGGTTGTAACATTTTGACAGTTCCCTATAAAAGCCGGGTTTGTGTTGACAGTCAGCTGCCCGGAGCTGAACCGAATAAACTTTGTAAACCTTGCCTACGGTCTCCCTCTTGTCTTTGTGAAGACAATTCACAGGCTCTTCCATAAATCAGAGACCAGGAATGAAGAGTCAGTTACAGTGTCCATTGTTGCAGCGTCTGTTTCAGCCTTTGAACTCTTTGGGGGATTGGAATTGTACTTACTTATTATTTATGTACTTAAACATCTATGCTACCCATCTTCCAAGGTAATTATAAGGGGTTTACAATCATATAATGTCATTCAGCCATGGAGATTTCTATTCAGGCCTACAAACATTCCTCATCCTTTAAAGAGGCCCAGCCATGGCTCAAAGGAATGCCAGCTGGAAAGTTAAAAACAAACAAACAAACCTATCTACAGGGATTTCCTCAGCTGAGGTTGACATTTGAGACTTGCCTCTTTGAAGGGGGAAGACCAAAAGGACTTTGGACTCCACAGCTGGCTTATCTTTTTTTCTTGTTAGTATAGTTTGATTTATAGTTCGACAGATAGAAGCTTCAAAGGGAAGCCATTTTTTTAAAAAAAGCTGTAGCCCTGAGAGCTTAAAGGGATGGTGTGGACAAAGTGTGTTCCTCACTGCTTCACTGGCATCTCTTGGATTTGTCTTCCTACTCTTTGACCTCCTTGACTGCTTCATGCTTTTCAACCAAGGAGATACCTCTGCCACATGGCTTTTTGAGTATTGTGTGAACTTACCCATGTGTGGTTTAAATATGATTAATCAAACTGTTGCTTAGCATGATGTGTGATGCGGGCTAAAATGTGATAGCTTGTTAAATATCTACCAATCAGTGCCCATCACTTGATCTATCAATCTATTGATCTGATGTACTTATATTGGTGGTATTTTGTAGAATCTGCTAGCAACTTCATAACCAAGACTGGCATCTATTTAGGTAAATATGTATTTTTATTACTATATAGTAGCTTGAACTTGTTTTTTGGGATTTGGTGTCTTCTATTACCAGTTGTTACAATAGTATGTCACATAAAGAATAAAAGTACTGGGTGTGGATATTTTCCAAGATGTGATTTGAACAATGATAATACTGTGTAAATGGATGTTCTGTGTCTTGCTTACTACTTGCATGAAATGTGTGAAACAGCTGAGCTGTTTATATCCCAATTTTATGTCCATGTAGTAGCTTTTGGACATAATGGACATACAAACTATTGTTTTTATTTGTTATTATTTTACAGAAAATTTGCTGGCAATTATGCCACAATATTTATAAATGTCGTTAAACAAAATTGACTAGGTCTGAATGGTGATTTGAATGTTTTGCCATTGTTAAAATAAATTGTTAACAGAGCTTAAGAGACTTAATCAAAACCAGCCCCTAAGGTTTTTCAGTGTGTAGGGTAGCATTGAAAACCACAAAAAAAGTGTAAAGAATGAAGTCAGAATTAGAAATAACAAGAGTTATGTCTACATGTAATTACTTGTTATTTTTATAGTTGGGGCTTTTTTTTCCATTAGGATTTCTTCAAACTGCTTCCCAAGGAGAACTACATCAGGAATTGTTTATTTTAAGAGTTTTCAATTAATATGTCCAGAATCCTGGATCACTGCTACTAATCTATCCCAGAATTGCACAGATCAGTTTTTATAGTTCATGTCTAATACTAGTCTCAACCAAATGAAAAGAAATTAAGTTCACCTGTGGACTATCCCTCCTTCCCTCTCTCTGAAAGATCTTTTTTTAGATGGGATGCACTTTACTTGCATTTACTTTAATAGATGATAAACCCTTTCCATCCAGCTGAAAGCGCATAGGAATTTGAGCTAAAACTATGCTGTGATGGTACCACTGAACTTTCACCATTTGCTGAAGCTCATCAAACACCTAACCCAAGTTCACTAAATGGTTGGAGGCAAATCATATTTCTCTTGCATTTACTCCAATATTTTGGTTAAGAAAAACCTCTAAATTTAAACATGCTTATTTTTTCCTGTGATTGATACAAATCATATGACTGTTTTGAAGAAATGCTGTAATAGGACTAGAAATTATTTTAATTTTCAACTGTGATAGTAGCAGCTGTAATCTCAAAGCTTGAAATGTTATTTAAAATCTGTCATACCTGTTGTAATCTACTTACGGTATGTATGCCTCTTTTTTAGCCAATGAGGTGTGGATTTCTGAAAGAGAAACCTGTCTTTAAAAAAAAGTCAGTGCTGACAACAGCAGCAGTGACAACAAGATCTTGATAGGTGTCAAGATATTTCTTCCACAAGCATTATCAAATAGCTGTAACCCTCATATAAAAAAATGTTTCAGAACATTTAGTTACTCAGCAAATGAATATGAATTTTAGGCTACTCCAGTTACTATGCTTTTCCCATTTGTCTTGCCCTAGTAACATTTATGCCTAGCAACAAGACAGTCTGTGTTACTACCACAGATTCTGCACACTCCTCATTCTTATCATGGCAACATCTGTGCCTAGCAACAAGGCTCCACATTCTTCGAAAGATGTGCTGGTTTTCAGCCAATCCAATGTTTCACAATTCTCAGCTTTAGAGATAAAGTTAGTCTATCACATTCTGTCATTTACCCTATGACCCTCCCCCCTGCATAGTTTCTTTATTTACATCAACTGATGACATTTTCTTTCCATGAAAAAGCAATAAGCTGTTCCTTAATAAGCACCTGTGATGGGGTTTGTTGAAAGAAAAATCTTCCAGTCCAAGCTGGGAATAAACCAAATGGAGACTGCTTTAGAAAGAAGGTTGTAGTTTATTGAAGAGCAAAGCCAGACAGAAGCATGATTATGGGAAAAGCTGACCACATGTAGCTGGGAGTGATGGGTTTTTATACCTTCTTGAGCCTTTGAGGATGTTTTCTGTTCCTGTGGCATGAACTTTGACCTGAGGTTCAGTGTGTCCTTTTTTGTATTGGTGGGTTAATCCTATTGTGTCCTAATGGTCATGTTTTTACAGTTTGGGGTGTGTGTGTGTAGATTTTAGGGGTCTTTGTCAGCTCCAAGCTTCCTGGCTCAAGTCTTTCTGAATGAATCAACAAATCTGCATTTCTATAGAGCTGGCCTCTGCCTAGTTTCTGCACAGGCGAGGGAGACTTGCAGCTATTAAGAAATATTGGGCATGCTTTTCTGCCTTTTAAGATCCTTTGAGGAAATATTCTGCCTTTTTAATATTTCCTTCTCTGAGGTGGGGAGCTGACCCCACAGGTGCAAGCTAAGACTGGATTTTAAACTATGGGTTCTCAAAACACCCAAGTCCACTAGTTTTATATATAATGCTAAGGTACAAAACAAGGTATGCGCTAGGTTAAAAGCAAGCAACCCACACAATGTCTTTGTATTATATAGAAATGTACAGATTCACAATAACCCTGTTTAACTGAGGCAACGTGTAGTAGAAACAGGAAAAATGAAATGGTTGATTAATTATCTATAAGGGAATTAGGTTTAACTAGTTCCCTCCAGTCAGCCATGTAATCCCAATTGTTGGTTATGAGTTAGCTAACTATGCACTCTGTTTCTATAACTATTCTAGTTTTTATCCCATGTGATTTTGCCTGTGTGAAAAGAGAACAGAAATTGATGGAGAATTTGCAAATTCCCACAATCTTGTTTAAATGATGCCAGTCCCAATTCTACATTCGTGAATTCCCCCCCCCCTCCAGTACCTCATGGGATTGGAGGCTCTTGGCATAGTTTCTCTAATCACTTGCTTTGACAAGGAGATTCTACCCAGGTTGAGTTGTCTTGCTGATATTTTGATGTCAAGCTATTAGGACTTAGTAAGTTATTACAAACCATCTTGGTTGTATCTGAAACCAGACTGGTAGACAATGCAACTCCCAGAGCGCTGATGGAGAAGTATATCACGACTAGAGTAGAGTACCCTGAATTTGGGTGCACATTCATGCCCAGTCAGATTTATTTCTCATCTTTACCTCATGTAGTACCTTAGTAAACTAAGGTGCTCTCTTAGATTGAGCCATAAGGAGAAGCCACTTGGAAACAATCCTGATAAGAGGCCCCATCAGCTCCTTCTTCTAGTGGCTTGCCCTCTAGATTACTTAGAAATTTTTCAAGAGTCTCTGAAACTTATTTGAGCCCATCAGATACCTGAGGCAGAATGTTTGCATGAATCCAATTTTCCTTTGGGGAGTTGTGGCACTGGTCATCCGAAAGTAAGCAGCCCCTAACAAGGAACTAGATCTTATATCTCCATTATCATCAGCTCACCTCCAGAGGATCTGCTTCAAGGTATAGAATATTCTAATTATAGAATTCTAATATGTTTTCAATTACTTTTGCCATGAATCTAATAAATAAGCAAAGTGATCTGAATTGCTACTCACATAAATAACCAACAACTGACCAGCTGGTAATCAGCTTCACACATGTTTTCATCTAGATTTTGTCTTCTTGAAGCTGGTGATACCTTGCTTTTCTTTAATAAAAGTTCAAGATAACATGAAATAATTGAGCTAGCATAAAGCCTACACTAAGCTTTCTCCATCTGAGAGCCTTTGGGATATTATGGGGTATTCTATAAATTCCAAACAGCAAGCTTAGTGGTCATGGTAGGAGGGGTATTATGGGAGTTAGACAGTCACATGTAAAAAGCCTAGATCCTGAAGATTATATCTGCTCTGTGTACTAAGAGTCAAACCTCAGTGATATTGTTTTAGCCTCCATGAATCCTCCTGTGACTCTCTAGTGTTATTAAGAGCAATCCCCAAAGTGCTAAGCTTTGTTTTTCTGTGGTTAGGAGTGAATGAGTATTTGGATGCTTAAAACAGGTCTCATTTTCAGTAGGCTGGAAGGGAATTTTTATGCCTCCAACAAACAATGGAAAAAAGGGAATACTGTATAAGCATGTAATTAGAGATGTTATCATGACTATTCAGTACAATAGGCAATCAAGATATTGATACATATTCAACTGAAACACAGTCACATATTCTATAATTTGATTTAAATTATCTTTGCCATGGAAGTTGTTAGTGTTCATTCTACTCACACATGAAACACACACACACATGAAACACACACATACACACACACACACACAGAGAGAGAGAGAGAGAGAGAGAGAGAGAGAGAGAGAGAGAGAGAGAGAGAGAGAAATCAACTGAGTAAGTTATTACCAAATTACTACATGTGTTTCTCCTGGTACTTTAAGATATAAATACAATTTTCCCTATAGTCTTTGTAGTAGTTCAAACCAGCAGAGAAACATTGAACAGAAACCAAGTTTGAATCAGCCATCCTAAACCTAAATCTTCCAGATTTTGTAGGATTATAGCTCCCTGAAATTTTAGCCAGCATGGTGCAACACATGTGGAAAGGCATCATACTGGAGAAGGTTGATCTATGTAACCATTTACAGCTATGCTTTCTCCAGAATTTTGCCATAACTGTGGAAACAGTGTTATTTATATTAAAAAGGAAAAAGTATAAGACCATTCACTGCTAAACAATAAACTAAATTATGTTAGATGCGGATATGCAGTCTTATCCCATGTATGTTAATTGGAAAAAGATGCTGTCCAGTTTAGAGAAGTTTACAGTTGAATTTCATGGAAAATGCAATCTGAGAGAAAGCTATTTCAATTACCAGAAGATATGAATCTACTTAACGTTAAGAAAACCAAGATCATGGCATCCGGCCCTTTCAGTTCCTGGCAAATAGATGGGGAAGAAATGGAGGTAGTGACAGATTTTATTTTCCTGGGCTCCAAGATCACCGCAGATGGGGACTGCAGCCAAGAAATTAAAAGACCCTTGCTCCCGGGGAGGAAAGCCATGGCAAATCTAGACAGCACATTAAAAAGCAGAGACATCATCCTGCCAACAAAAGTGCATATAGTCAAGGCTATGGTCTTCCCAGCTGCAATGTATGGCTGTGAAAGTTGGACCATAAGAAAGGCCGAGCACCAAAGAATTGAGGCCTTTGAACTATGGTGCTGGAGAAGACTCCTGCGAGTCCCTTGGACTGCAAGGCGATCAAACCAGTCAGTCCTAGAGGAGATCAACCCTGACTGCTCTTTAGAAGTCCAGATCCTGAAGTTGAAACTCAAATACTTTGGCCACCTAATGAGAAGTAAGGACTCACTGGAGAAGAGCTTAATGCTGGGAAAGATTGAGGGCAACAGAAGAAGGGGACGACAGAGAATGAGGTGGCTGGATGGTCACTGAAGCAGTAGGTGTGAGCTTAAATGGACTCCAGAAGATGGTAGAGGACAGGAAGGACTGGAGGGTCCATAGGGTCACGATGGGTCAGACACGACTTCACAACTAACAACAACATGAATCTACAATGAACTAGATTTGAAATATCTCTTGGGAAGTAAAAAGATTGCTTGAAACATGGAAGGCTGGGGTAAAAGGTGAGGAGGTCGCTAGTGGATGAGATGAAGTACAGATTGTCCTTGATTTACAACCATTGTTTAATGATCATATATATTTATATATTTATATTTATTAAAGTTTTATACCACCCTTCTCCCGAAGGACTCAGGGCAGTGTACAGGGCAATAAATATTAAAAACGAAGTTCAAAATTTAAAAAACAATTAAATATTATGCCCGATATAAACAGTAATTAAAACCATATTAAAAACCCAGCCCTTAACCCATCAAACCAGGCCGGATTGCTCAAATAAATAAGTTTTTAGATCCCGCCAGAAGGAGCGAAGGTCGGGGGCCATCCGGAGCTCGACCGGCAAGCGGTTCCACAGGTCTGGCGCGCCCACAGAGAACGCCCTCCCCCTAGGGGCCACCAATCAACATTCTTTGATCGGAGGCACCCTGAGGAGGCCCTCTCTGTGGGAGCGCACTGGACGGAGGGAGGTTGACGCCGGCCGCAGGTGTTGCCGTAGGTAATCCGGACCCATGCCATGTAGGGCTTTGTAAGTCATTACCAACACCTTGAATCTCACCCGGAGGACAACCGGCAGCCAATGCAGCTCACGGAGCAAAGGTGTAACATGGGAGTATCGGGAGACTCCCAACACAACTCGCACGGCTGCATTTTGCACCAGTTGGAGCCTCCGAGTGGTCTTCAAGGGCAGCCCCATGTAGAGAGCATTACAGTAGTCCAGACGAGAGGTCACGAGCGCATGAGTGACTGTACGCAAGGCATCCCAGTCCAGATAGGGCCGCAACTGGTGCACCAGGCGAACCTGGGCAAAGGCCCCCCTAGTCACAGCTCCAATATGCTCTTCTAAAGAGAGCTGTGAGTCTAGGACAGGGGTCGGCAACCTAAAAAAGGAAAAGAGCCACTGGGAACCGGTTCCATCACAAATTAAAAAAAGTGGGAGCCGCGTGCGTGTGTCCAGGCACGCGCATGCGAAAAAATGTTTTGCGCATGCGCAAAACAGTTTTTTGCGCATGCGCAAAACGTTTTTTTGCGCATGCGCGGATGCACGCGGTTGCCATTTTTTTTTAAAGTGAGATGGAACCGGTTCCCGGTTGCCCGACGGCGACGGCCCGTCTGCAAAGCTGCCGCTTTCAGCAGCTTTGCAGACGGGCCGCGGCAGCTTCCTCAAAGAGCAGCGCCCCTGCCCATTCTGAGAGGTGCGCGTGCACCTCTCCAAACGACTGGAGGTGCGCGCGCACCTCCCCAAACCTTTGGAGAGGTGCGCGCGTACCTCCGCGCGAACGGGGAGGTGCGCGCGCACCTCTCCAAACGGGCGGTGCCACTCTCCATTTGGAGAGGTGCGCGCGCACCACTGCCCGTTCAAAGAGGTGCGCGCGCACCGGGCGGCTGGGAGCCGCAGGAGATGGCTCCGGAGCCGCGGGTTGCCGACCCGTGGTCTAGGAGGACCCCCAAGTTGCGCGCCCTATCTACGGGGGGTAATAGCTCACCCCCCATGGCAAGAGATGGAGTAATCTGAATTTCCCGGGATGCCAGCACGAACAGCCACTCAGTCTTGTCAGGGTTGAGCCGAAGCCTGTTCCTCCCCATCCAGACCCGGACCGCCTCCAGGCAACGAGACATCACGTCGAGGGCATCATTTGAAGTTACATAAAGTTAAGTAATGCCAAAAAAATGACTAGCCTCACACTTATAACCATCACAACATCCCCATGGTCACATGATCAAAATTTCAGCATTTGGCAACTGGCATGTATTTGCAACAGTTGCGGAATCACAGGATCGTGAACACCACTTGTGATGTCCCAGTCAGCTTCCAACAAGCCAAGTCAATAAGGGAAGTTGGATTTGCTTAAAGACTGCAAGATTCACCTAAATGCAACACTTCACTTAACAATTATGGCAAAAAAAAATTCATAAAATTAAGCATGACTCATTTAACAACTGCTTTGCTTAGCAACAGAAATTCTGGTCCCAATTGTGGTTGTAAATCAAGGACTACCTGCATATATGCTGTGTAGAACAATATAAAAGCAGTGTTAGGAAAGCGGCCAGTTTGAGAGTTAGAAGAAGAGAGATATAAATAAAAAAGATAAGACCGAGAGAATGGAGATGATTCATTTTTGTCCCATTAATTCTCATTGTTGTTCCTCATAAAAATGTTACCTTGTTCATCCTGCCTAATTGTTAGTAAAATTCACACTAAAATCAGTTACATTTCTGGCTCAAAATGCTTTTCCTTACAGTTTTTATAGTAGGCTATACCATGCCTGGACAACACCAGCTTTGAGAAGCCTGGTGCACCTAAAAGCTACTGCTACCCCAATCATGGATGTCTAAGGGAGGAGCCAGGTGAGGAATGATAAAATGCACCTTTCAAATGTGCTGGATTTCAATTCACACGATCCCTAAACAAGACTACCGAAAACAGAGGCATCAAATTGGAGATGGCTGTCTGTCTTCCCCAGTGCTGTTTGCAGAGTAAGGCTATTTTCTCGCTTACTGTTTACATCAGAACCAGAATGCCCTTGTTACTCCAGTGCTGCTTTTTATCCCATAATATTTGTCCCCAGCCCAAGTCTTAAACGATCTTATGCTACTTTTCTGGAAAAATAACCAGTTTTTGTTTTTGGTCTTAGGTGCACCATAGCCATGGTGTGACAACTTTACTGCACTTTCCTTCCCCACTTTCAAGGGGGTGACTCAGCCAATCATATTCATCATGATAGTGTTGCTCCCACACCAGGGAGGACAATACATTTTGGGAGGGCAGGTCTAATTTAAGGGTCCTTGACAAAAAATGGACATGAATCCTGGCATTAAAATATTAAAATGATTCCTACTACTACCTGACTATAAGGCAGCATGGCTGCTTCATTAGTTTAATAGGTAAGTAGCAATAGCACTTAAAAATAGCACTTGGACTTATATACCACTTCACAGGGCTTTACAGCCTCCTCTAAGTGGTTTACAGAGTAAGCCTATTGCCCTCAACAATCTGGGTCCTCATTTTACCAACCTTGGAAGGATGGAAGGCTGAGTCAACCTTGAGCCAAAGGGAATCGAACTCTGGCAGTCAGCAGAATTAGTCTGCAATACTGCATTCTAACCACTGTGCCATCACAGCTAAATACAAATCTGAACACTAGAAAGAAATTTAGAAACTAGCAATAATGGGGCTCCTGGGCTACTTCATACTCTCCCTTTCCTTCCTTTCTGCACTTAATGAGTCATCCTTTCAGACCACAGACCTTTCTATGCATTAAATGAAGCTCCCTTCCATGACTGCATACGTGCCATTGCAGGCTCAGGTGGTATGTAATATGACACAGTAGGGACTATGGGCAATGTGATAGGTAGTCATTTGGATTTTTGCATTGCATTCTAAGGTCCAACTTTCACTCCTGGAGGGTGAATTAATATCCATGTCAGGCAATGAAAGATGTTCCAAAATTCTCTGGAAGAGATAGTAGCTTTAATGTCCTAAAAGTATTGGAAGGCTGAAGTTTTGCAACAACAAGACATACATCCTTCCCCTGGCTTAGAATTTAGAGATCCTTAGTCATGAAAGAGCAGAGATGCTAATCAGTATTTATTTTTTCTAGAAAACTTTCCACTTTCTTAATGGTCCCTTTAGTGCAGGCATGTCAAACTTGCGACATCATGTGACATCATGTGATGTATCGTGACTTTTTCCCCATTGCCACCAATGGGGGGTGGTGCGGTTTTGGCGTGACACATCCGGCCCGTGGGCCAGCAGTTTGACATGCCTGCTTTAGTGGATTGCTTCAGTACCAAGCCAGAAGAGCTGTAAAATCCTGTTCCTATTTCCTTTTTATATCTGCTCTGACTGACTGCCCGCATCCAAAATATAATATAATAAAATATAATCATGGATATCTGTTGCTAAGACCTTTTTTTCATACTACTTCATAAAACCCACAACAACTATTTCACAGCGGACCACATTTCTGAATAACTCTGGGATACATAATGAAAGAGTGAAACAAAGCAGGAGGGCAAAATGCAGGAAACAGGTTGAATCTACACTTTTGCCAGATGGCAGCGGAGCCCTGAGGGAGCTTTTTTGAAAAATAAAACAGCTAGCTCAGCACTCTGCTTGCCAACTGTTGCAGGCCCAGCCTCACCATCTGAGTGAGTGAGATGGCTACCTCAGGCTTCTGATTTGAGGTGTGCTGAATGGCTAGTAATTTCTGTTACTATTAATTACTGTTGATTAAAGAGTCCTTTCTGTCCAAGCTGCTGAATACTTGGTTAGCCTTGGTTGTCCATTGACTGTTTCCAACTGCTGTTTGTGAGGTCTGAAAAATTACCTTCTGTGCCTCAATTTTGCCAACTCAACTCTTTCTTCAATAGCAGAATATTAGCCACACAAATCATCAGCAAGATCACCACAAAGTTCACTCTCTCCTGCTGTTCCCATTGCATGTCACAAGAGCAACAACGAAGGGAACAGGGAACGGCAAACTTTTAGCAGTCTTGCAATTAATCTTCATAGCAATCTATCAACAAAAGGAGGGCACCTGAGTACAAAGAGAAAGGGAGGAAGTTTAGCTGACTCTTGTTATGCTCCCTCCTGCTTCATCCTGTGCCCTCTGATGAGCCACCAACCTATCAAACTGGTGAGGGGGTTTGGATATGTATCTAATGCTATATTGGAATAGCAGTAGATACATGTTTAAAACAAGGACAGTGCATTGTTGCTTCCACACCTATTACCTGAGTGATTTGAAAAATGGCAAAGGATATTTATTTTGCTTTTAATATGGTTATTAAACTATCCACAGTGTATAATAGCTTCTAGAACAGGAATGGTGTCAAGTCTCTGATTCTTATGTCTCTCTCTCTCACACACACACACACACACACACATACACATACACCTATATGACAACATTAAGAGTGAAAGCTATTTTTCCCACCCACAAAGTAGAAGTGGGAATACTGGTAAGAGAGGAAATGGAGTAACCAATCACTGCACTTACCTTGCTTAAATTAAAACTGAATGAACAGCACCATTTTCTTACTTTGTAACGGAAGGCACCCATTCTAAAAGAATTCCCCTTTTCCCTGGATGCCATCTCCTGCTTAAGCAATCTAAACGGGCCCATTTAAGGTGTCAGAACACAAATGTTCTAGGTTTGCCACAGAATGGTTGCCTCCTGAATTTTAAGGATCACTGTGGCCTTTCATGTACATGCCAAAAAATTTTTAAAAATTTTTTTAAACAAATGTTCAAAATCTCATGCAATTATTATATCTCACGAGATGATGGGATTTTTTTTTATCTGGATTTTTGCAAAATTTCAGGCGATAATAAAAATCTCAAAATATTGTAAACATTTTAGTTAGGTATTTAAATTTATTCTTTTTATTTTCTGTGAGAATCATATGGGTTATATTGCCTGCAGGCATCACATTGCTTACCACACCATCATGCTTATTCAGTGGGCCTCAAAATTAGTGGCTGAGCTGTAGTGGCTGAATATACAATTTCATAGAGGAAGCAGATTATCTGCACTTTTTTCAGGTAGTGTTCATACTTGGACAAGGGTCAGAGGCAGCACTGATATTCCACTAGGCTAGGGAAGTATCCCCTCCTGGTCATATTAGACCTTTTAGTGGTCTTCAGTACCACTGACCATAGTGTTCTTTTGGGCTTCCTATGAAAATTGGGCATTGGAGGCCCTGTTGTGCTGTGGTTCTGTTTCTTTCTTAATGGGTAGTTCCAGTTAGTGCTTCTAAAGAAGGAAGGGTCAGGTCAACGCCTTTGTGAGATGCCCCAAGGTTCAGTCTTGTCCTCATTACTTTTTTTACATTTACATGAAACCACTGAGAAATATAACCCATCAATATGCTAATAATACCCAACTTTATACTGTCACTCAATTCAAGTTGAAGATATTATTGATGTCCTGTCTTGGAGTCTATCGGCTTAAGAATCTGGATCAGAATTGTACAAGTGCCCTGGTTTGAGAATGCAATTAGAAAACATCTTATTGCCAATGCTGCCATCTAGTGAAAGTTTGAAAGATAGATCTACAGTACTAAATTCATTCAGCTGAAGGATGTATTTACTGCTGTTGAGTGTTAAGATTAAAGGATTAAACGTTCTTGTGACAGAAATGAAACATCACATTTGCAGTGTTTTCTAAAAGGAAAGTACTTTGGATCACACCTACAAGCCAATTGGCAATCAATGCAGCCCCCAAAGCATTTTGTACCAGCTGTAGCTTCCAAATGCTCTTCAAAGGAAGCCCCATGGAAAGAATCTTACATGAGTCTAAATGGGAGGTGATTAGGGCAGAAGTGACTGTGGGCAGGACTCATTGAATTCTCTAGATGTGAGTAATGGAGATCAATATTTATGGCCCCATGTGGTAAGATTTTTCTTCTCTTCACTTGCCTTTAACTTGTGCTCGCCAAGCATAAAGTTATTTACAGAGTAGAAGTATGGGCATGTACAAGTGTGTGTCAGACAAGAGTTTGTGAAATTCGTATTTAGCAAATCACTTGAAATTAGCTATCCTTGAACTAGAAGAGATGAAGATTTTTTAAAAGATGAAACAGGTACTGTTATGTACTGGGCTTGTGGTGATAAACCACGTGCGTTGCTGGAGCAGCTAACAGCTCTCCAGTAACCCAGACTAGCTGTCTCCTGTCCTGCAATTGGCTAGCCCCAGGCGGCAAGAGTGGGTTCAAACCTATTGGCTGCCGCCTAGGGGCTAGACTATATACTGTGGCTGGTTGCAGCCACGTTTCAGTACAGTTCTAGCAAGAATAAAGAATGAGTTATCCTGTACTCAGCCTCATGTCGTCATTCCTGCACCCAAGAGCCCACGACTTAACAGGTACCATCAGTTTGATGTATATACACAAAGCTATTAAAAGACCATGGCCTGCACAAACTATGGCAGACACACATTCTGTTTATAGTTCTGTACATTGTAAATATTTACACTTGTCATGGAGAAGAACAAATGATGCACTAAAGCAGACACATAAAAATACTCTATGCTTTTTATATAGAGAGAAAAAAGTTGGGCTGTTGGCTTTGTAATTAGGTTGCAAACGTTTTGCCTCTGTTCGGAGAGACATCTTCAGTGCTGTTTGAATTGTGTTTGATTTGTTTGGTATGTTGCTTCTGGTATTCAGTTGAAGTAGCTTTCGCGCTCTCAGTGGTTGGTAGGTGGGATCGATGTCAATGTGTCTGTTCATTGATTGGTTGGTGGAGAACCAGGCCTCGAGGAATTATCTTTCTCTCCTTGACTTGGCTTGAGTTATAAATGTGGTCCCAGTTAGTTCAAAGTTGTGTCCTTCCGAGTCTGCATGGACAGACATGAGGGACAATGGGTCGTGTCTTTTGAGAGCTAGGGAGTGCTCATGCAGTCTGGTAGATAGTTTTTCTTTTCGTGTTTTGCCCAGATAGTTCTTTTCACAGTTGTTGCACTGGACTTGGTATATGATGCCTGATCTTTGATTTGTTTCTGATGGCTCTTTAGGTTTTGATAGGGTCCATCTGAGAGTTGTGGCTGGTTTGTGGGCTACTGTGAGGTCGTGTTGGTGTAGTAGTCTTGCTATCATCTCTGAAATGTTCTGTATGTAAGGAATTGTGATTTGTTTGGTCAATGCGGTTCTTGTTGTAGTTGTGTTGTTTGGGGTGTTTGTTTTGTTTGTGTGTAGGGATCTCCGGATGAAGTTTCATGGATATCTGTTTCTCTCAACAACTCTCTATAAGTGTCTCTGTTCTGCTGATCTGGCTTCTGTGGTGCTGCAATGGGATTCTGGTCTTCTGAAAAGTGTTCTGACACAGCTTTGTTTGTGGCATTTGGGGTGGTTGCTGTGGAAGCTGAGGGTTTGGTCTGTGTGTTTTGTCTTTCTGTATACGGATGTTAGAAGTTGGCCATTGGTGGTTCTGATTACAAGGACATCCAGGAATAGCAGTTCATTGCTGTTCTTAGTTTCTATCGTGAATCGGATGTCTGTGAAGATGTTGTTGATTTTTTGGTAGGTTTGGTCTTTAGTTGTGCTTGATTATCACGGAAAGTATAGAGAAAAGTAAGGAGAAATGTATTATACTGCCTATTTGAAAAGATGACAATTTTTTAAAATACATTATTAAAATGAACAAAACATCATTTTTAAAATGAACTTATCCACCAAAAACAAGATCAAAACCTGCAATAAATATAAAAGCTTTCTTTAAACAGCCTTTTGAAAAGCAGAGTAGGGACAATCTAGGATTGACAGAGGAGGGAGTGCTTGCTCAGGTAACTGCTCAAACAAGGGGGATCCTCTGTCTCCCCAGCTTGCAGGTCTTAATATTCAAACAGGTAAGTACCAGAATTGATGGTGCTCAAGCCATTTATTGTTTACTTTTTCAAAATTTACTAGTTGCATAAATTTAACTTTTCTTGGTATATAATATGGGCTAAGGCTGCAAGTTAGTCATGTGAAGGCTAGTTGGCATGGCAAACAAGTGGATACATGTCTGGCTCAAAAATAATGCCTAAAGAGTGCATGTTAATGGTTCCTTATCAAACTGCAGAAAGAGGTACCTGGGCCTTATAATCTTTAATATTTTTACAGTGCCTCAGAGGGGAAGTGAATGACTACCATTTTCAGGTAATACAAAATTTGCTAGGATACCTAATATTGTAAAATATTCAAAAGGATTAGGGTTGATCCAATGGATTACAGTTGTCTTATAAAATCATAAAGTTATATACTTCAAAAACAAAAAACAAGGTGCAAATATAAAACAGGTAGTAGTAGATATGAAAATAAATAATAATAATAATAATAATAATAATAATAAACCTTTATTGTCAAAGTACAACATGTGTACATTGAGAATAGCTGAGCCTCCCCCCATGCTCTCTCCCCCCTACACACAGTGACAACAAACCCTCCATCCTACCACACCATGTGAACCAACTACACCACACACCGGCCTCCCAAGTCAATTCTGGATAAGTTCACAGAGATTATGTCCCATTTAAAAGCCTAACAGCCCACAGATAAAAGCTATTTTTCAGCCTGTTGGTACGGCTGGCTATATTCCTATATCTCCCACCAGATGGCAGGAGAGTAAAGAGATACCGTCCAGGGTGTGAGTCATCCCTGAGAATCTTCCTCACTCTTCCAAGGCAATGAGCCCTGGCGATGTCATCCAGTGGTGTCAGGGAACAGCCCACAATATGGATTAGTAAATAGATTGAAAATACAATATGAATTAGCAGGGTGATGGGACTGCAAAAAAAGGCAGTTTTATCAGAATTATAATTTTGAATCATGGGAAATAATAGTTCTTTATTCTGTTTTGGTAAGATCCACCCTGAGTATAGTGTCCAGTTCTTGGCAGCATCCTTTAAGAAGGATTTAGACAAATTAGATCAGCTTCAGAGAAGAGCAATGAAGATGATCAGAAAATCAGAAATAAAGTCCTTTGAAGAGATACTGAACGTAGAGGTTATGTAATAACATGCTTTAGCTATCTGGAAGGATATCTTAACTTTCTCCTTAACAGTAAGAACAGTTGTCAGTAGAACCAATTACTAAGATAGGAGATGGATTCTCCTTCACCAAATGTGTTCAAGCAAAGGCTGTTATTTTACATGGCCTCCTAGCCTGTGTTTGCACACATTTGGTGAAGGTGTTAGATGGGGTGCTTAAATTTGGATTTTGAAACAAGGCAAGAAGTTGAATTTGATGGGCTAAATAGCATTTTCCAGTTCTGTGCTTCTATCTATATGGCCTTTATATATTTAAAGCCCAGTTTGTACCCATGAATACAATTAAAGAGAATGCCTTCTTTGTTTTGAACATGTCCTTGAAATGTTCCACTGTAATGCAGTTTGTTTGCAGAAGCAAATGGTTGCTACTGTCCCTCTGGATTCTTTCCCAACAGAGTTCTAGGCTCAACTGCAGCTCCCTCAGAAACAATAGCTACACATGCATTAGAAATAATACCAGTTCCTGAACTCTTAAGTAAAACCACTACTGAGGCTTTGCAGGTGATCCAAGCTGCATGTTCTTTTCCCCCCCCCCCTGAAAATTAGTCAATTCTTGTCCTCTCTTCCCTCATATAATCTTAGACCTTTGTGCTTCCACTGATGTCAGTTACTCGTGTGTTCTAATGTCACAGTACATCTGCTGCACAGTTGCATCAATATGTGTCCCACAATCAGTGTTTCCAGAATGCTTGTGGACGATACTAGCAAAGCTGCTCTATACTTTCTAACCAAAGAGTGGATTCAGAGGATGTTAATGGAAACCTAAAATATTCTGACCCATTAGCTACTACTATAAAGTAGTTTGTCCTTGTTCAGCAATTATGAAGCCATAGAAGGTAATGATGGCACAGATAATGAATTGTGGCCTTAAATTGCAAAGCCCCAGGATCAGGAAGGTTACTGTAAACTTCTTGTCTATAGCAAAGAATGGCCAGTGAAAACATTGGCTCATCTAGCAAAATGTCTTCAAGATCTTAATCAGAGGCCTCTTCTACCTCTGCTCCCATGAATTGTACCTTGCAAGGACATAATAAACAAAAGATATGGGAGGGTTGGCATATTTTGCAACTTCCTTATCTGAAATGAAATGGCAAATAACATGTTTTAAAGTAGTTAACTCCATAACCACAACAAGTCATATCAGTTATATTATGCATATGGATTCACTAATATTTTTCCAAAGACTCGAGGAAGGTTATAACATTCTTAAAAACAAAACAGAATAATAAACTGTAAAAGTCCATAAGTACACACAAACATAAGAACAGCAAGGTAATATCTCCATTATCCTTCATATCTGGCCAACCAAATGTAGTGTGGAAAATCCTTTCCTACATATCACTTATTCATTCCAGTGAGTGACAGTTCTTCCATGTGTTGTTCCTAGGTCTAAAAATAGCTGCAAGCTATGACTAAAATTACAACATTGTGAATCCAAGTTGTTACCTATGCTTTCATTATTTTGACTTCAAGAGGCACTTAAATTACCCATGACCAACTTTTTTACTAATTTCAACAGTTAGGGTTCTTCCGATGTGAACCAAGTTTTTCCCCAAAAGCTGTTAAACTATTTTTAACGTAAAATATATATTTTTGCAAGAGTCATTTTCTGCATAAAATCTGTGATTTTGCATATCAGCTGGGCAGTGTGTGTTAATTTCCACCAGTACCTGAGAATATATACCCTGAAAAGTAAAAACTGCTGTACTTTACTCTCAATTTCTACCTGTTTTGTCTACTCACTCCATCTTTTTGCTGCATAGAAAGAATAAAAATTCCTACTAAAGCAACAGACATGGATGGGTGGGAAGAAGATGGACAGTAGAATAGATGGAGGTGCAAAGTAGAAATCACCCCTGTTCTTGCTTTCCTTAGTGCCTCAAAGCCTTTAAGTATATAGGTACAATTTTGATTGAAAGCCTGGCACCATTAACAATCAATGGAAGTGATTGTATGGCTTTGATAGTTTTTTTCTTCTTCTTTGAGTACCCGTGATCTTTTACCAAACTGATCAGCAGGATTTCAACTGTATTAATCCCATTGAATCAACATATTTTAATAACTTGCTTTTAGACTTACAAAGCAAATATGGAAGTTGTCATCTGGGGACAAGTGAATAACTGACAACAGTTCCAGGAGGTTGCAGATAAAGAGGAAAAAATGTGTCAGTTTTCAGCCTTATCATTACTGGAGGTTTACAGGCAATACATGACTTGCAACATCATTGTTACAAATAGCAACACCTGCATCAATCTTACTATTGATCCCAAAATAATGAGATCAGACCAGAATGACCTAGGGGCAGTCAGTCAGCCTGTTGACCCAGATGATAAATTGGACAGGTTGGGCTGGACAGGGCTAGATATAAATTCACAGTCCCCCTGAGCTTTGCAAGATTCAGAAACAACTATATTCCATCTTTGGTAAGGCTAATTCTCTTTTTGATGATCCCTCAAGTTTTTGCATTAAATAAGCAAAGGATACAGGCCTTTGAATGGGCTCCACCACACATGTTTAGAAGATATCTCTCAAGGAAGCCGATTTACCCTAATGTAAGTATGCTGCTAGTAAATAACTAAATATATGTGCCTATGGTTTTAATATTTTTTTACATTATGTGACTAGTTCTTTAAGTGGGAAAATAGAAGGTGAAAGTGAAAACAAATTTAGATCTTTTGAAATTAAGTTGCCATAGGATGAGGATGTATTTAAGATGCTGATTACCCTTTGTAAAATTAGTATGGGAGGGGGGGGGAAAGTATGCTGTTAATTTAGAATAAATTCCAGTTCATACCTCACCCATTATCTAGCAGGATACTTTTCTATGTACATACATGAAGTAAATACTGCTGAGTTTACTTCCAGATGAGTACTATCAGACTAAACTGTCATCTTAGAATTAACTGGGCTTTCAATATTTGGAGGTTAATTACAAATCAGTCAGATGAAGAGAAGCCCCCTAAATTAAGTAAAACAACACAAACAGTTAGAGAACTATTGTGCTACCATTCTTCAGACTATACAGAAAACATAGCTCTATGATGGCTTCTTTACTACATCAATCTGCTGCGCGAATGGAAACAGAATCACAGATGCTACCAGTTTAAAGTGAACTTTTGCAAGCCAGGAAACTGATGGTTCCTCAGAGATTATGCACCTTGCATTTGACAGTGTCAGAAATATGTCAAGTTACTTAAAACATAAAGTTTAAAAATCTGTTTCATATTTTTAAAATAAAAATAAAACCTGTTAAAAGATCGCAGAATTCAAGACAAATTGCATTGGATTACAATGGATAAATACAAATCTTCAGCCAATGATGGTACATACTGTTAAGTAAGAGAGCTAGTAAGAGACTTAATCTGCTTACTAAAAAGTTCTCACATATCACACTGTTTCTGACATCCCTCTTCCCATTTCCTGGTTGGGAATTACCAGGAAATATTGGGAGTTATCATATGGAAGGCATTAGACTGGCAAAGATTGTCAGTCTAGCATGAGAGGAACCATGGCTTTATGCCTTGTTATAAGTTATGTGCACATAAAGACTTTTGTTTCCAACTCTCCTTTGTTCTACTGTCTATAAACTATGTTAGAGATAAAGCTTAACCTCCAAGTCAAATTCCAAAGCTCCAGAGTTAGGTCAAAACATTTTGCTGGTAGGGATGAAAACAAAACAAGTTGCTTTTACAGATGGTTCCTCAGAGATTATGCACCTTGTATTTGAAGCCATTCCCCCCCCCTGCTGTTTCCTCTCAGTAACTGTCTGAGTGTGACTGTTATACTTTGCCTAATGGTACAACTGACCATACTCATAATCCCGCTATCCCATCAGAGAGTGACAGATGTTTGGAGACAGTAACATAGAGATTTATAAGAACTGCTCTCCATTTTCAGAGAAAGTACAGTTGTGCTTAAAAGCATATTGGAATAGATTCATGGTTACTATAGAAGCCATGAAGTCCAACACTACTGCAAAAACAATATCATATGTAACACTGTATTCCCCTGACCCCAAAAGGCTGTGTCTTGATTCCACAAGACAATGATTCACATGACTCATAAAGCATATTAATTTGCATGTTTCCATGGTATCCTTTGCAGGTCTTTTTTTTTTAATAATGGCTGTTCATCTTTGAATAATTTAAGCTACATGCCCCCTGTTCTTAGGGGGAAGACCATTCTGGAATGCAGCCTACCAAATACTCCTGGGGTAAATACTAACATGAGACTCAGCTTTTTTATTTTAACCAGGGAATTTCTATCATAAGCAGAAAGGTTGTGAATCAATTTAGGGAACTCTCTTTTTATACCATTATTCTCAATTATTCCTAAGTGCCACCATTACTTTTCACACATAAACTTTCCTTCAAAAAGACCTGCAATGGTTGAGATGTTAATCCAAAAGGCTTGAGGTGCATGCTGAGACAAACACTCTGGAAGCTATGGTTCCACTCATGCTAGATTTCGGTAATCTTAAATTACTCATCATTTATGCCACTTCTGTTGCTGCTACTTATTTTAGAATACCACAATAATGAAGAGCAGTTCGGATATTATGTCTGAAGGACATAAACAAACAGGAAAATAATAGATGGCCCACACATAATAGATCCCATCCATATTCATCAAATGTTCAGAAGGGCTTCTGTTTATGTTGTTTGAAAAGAAATGGATAGTTTGAAGGAGGCGGTGGTGAGACCTCTCCTCAAGAAGCCCACCTTGGACCCATCCTCTTTGAATAACTTTCGTCCAGTCTCCAATCTTCGCTTCCTTGCGAAGGTTGTTGAGAGCGTGGTGGCGCACCAACTTCCTCAGATCCTGGATGAAGCGGTTTATCTAGACCCGTACCAATCGGGTTTCAGGCCGGGCTACAGCACGGAGACGGCATTGGTCGCTCTGATGAATGATCTCTGGAGAGCCCGGGACAGGGGCCATTCCTCTGTCCTAGTCTTATTAGACCTCTCGGCGGCTTTTGATACCATCGACCATGGTATCTTGCTGCGACGCCTCAGGGGACTGGGAGTGGGAGGCACGGTTCTGCGGTGGTTCTCCTCCTTTCTCCAGGGTCGCTCGCAGTCGGTGCTGGCAGGGGGACAGAGGTCGACCCCGAGGCCTCTCGCTTGCGGAGTCCCCCAGGGGTCGGTCCTCTCGCCTCTCCTGTTCAACATCTACATGAAACCGCTGGGTGAGATCATTCGCAGCTTTGGAGTAGGGTACCATCAGTATGCTGATGACACCCAGCTTTTCATCTCAACTCCAAACAACATCAGTGATGCCCTCGACGTGATGTCCCGCTGCCTGAAAGCGGTCCGGGAATGGATGGGGAGGAACAGGCTTCAACTGAACCCGGACAAGACTGAATGGCTGTACGTACCGGCAAGCCAGGATACTCAGAACATCCCACCCCTTAACATCGGGGACAAATTACTACCCCCTGTTGATAGGGCCCGCAACCTGGGTGTCCTCCTAGACTCGCAGCTCTCCCTGGAAGATCACATAGGAGCGGTGACCAAGGGGGCCTTCTCCCGGGTTCGACTAGTTCGCCAACTACGGCCTTATCTGGACCTGGATGCCTTACGTACAGTCACCCATGCCCTTGTGACCTCTCGCCTAGACTACTGTAACGCTCTCTACATGGGGCTGCCCTTGAGATCCACTCGGAAGCTTCAACTGGTGCAAAGTGCAGCGGCACGGACACTCTTGGGAGCCTCCCGATACTCCCATATCACACCTCTCCTCCGTGCGCTGCACTGGCTTCCGGTTGCCTTCCGTGTGAAGTTCAAGGTGCTAACAATGACATACAAAGCCCTACATGGCATGGGTCCGGACTACCTACGGGAGCACCTTCTGCCAATGTCTGCACCCCACCGTCCTGTGCGCTCCCACAGAGAGGGCCTCCTCAGGGTGCCACCGCTCAAGGAATGTCGGCTGGTGGCCCCCAGGGGGAGGGCATTCTCAGTGGGTGCGCCAGCACTCTGGAACTGCTTGCCAACCGAAATCCAGATGGCCCCCGACCTCCGCACCTTCCGGCGCGACTTAAAAACTTACCTGTTCCAGCAGTCCGGCCTGGCCTGATAGCTCTAATTGGGGTCCCAGTATGTTTTTACTATTGTTTTTCACTATTGTTCAATCTGTAAAAAGGTAAAGGTAAAGGTTCCCCCGCACATGCGTGCTAGTACACCGCCCCGAGTCCCTCGGGAGAAGGGCGGTTTATAAAAACAAATAAATAAATAAATAAATAAATAAATTGAAACATGGTTGTTCCACTGCTTTCTTAGAATGAAAAGTGAATGTCTTCTCAAGAACCAAATGGTCACCATGCTACTTATGTTAATAGGACTGTGGACATAGTGTTATGAACCTGCCTATGTTGTAGCAATTCATGTAACATGAGGCCAGTGGGTCTAATTAGTGTTGGAATTGATTGAGAGATGGAAGATCATTATACCCCATATAACTCTTGAGGCTATGTGCTACCGGCCCCTCCTCCCCAGCTCATTTGATTTCCCAGGTTGTTAGAAGGATAGAGAATGCTAATATTGAATGCCTGGATATTTAATGAGATATAAATGTGTAAAATAATTAACCACCCAGAGGCCTGGATCAAATATGCCTATTCCAAAAGACATAACTCACTAAATTTGAATGGCAGCAGTTAGAATGCTAAATCATAGTGTAGTTTGGTGGTTGCTATAAATTGGCTCTTTAAAAGATCCTCCATTGGCATTAATTGCAATACGGCTGATATTATGCCCCACTTTTAAGATGCAAAGGAGCACATGTACAAGATAAGCATAAGACAGGAGTTCACAGCATGAACAGTTACATTTCATTCACCAGTCTCATTTCTATGGAAAATGCTTTAAGACAGCAGATTTTCTATAGAATCTAAAGTTGGGTCTCTACCTCTTTGCTGCTTCTCCAGCCTGAGTTCACAATGACTTCTAGGTGCAGAGTTCATTCTCCCCATCATTTCTGATAGATGGCAAAGGGAGGGCGAGAAAAGGATCCTTTTAACCTATCATTAATATGTTTGCTTGAAGCTCAATCAAAACTATTGGCTGCCTATTGGATAGGACTTAAGAAGTATTATGGATCATCCACACCATTATCTCAATTTTCCTTAATCTTAGATTTAAAAAAAAACAGAATAGATGTAGATTTCTGGCCAAATTTTGACCAGCCTTCTAACAATGAATTAAAAAGATCTGTGGAAGCAAGATCTACATACAGTATATTACTGCCAGGAGTTCTGTAACAGAACCAACCCTAGCTTCAGCAAAAGCCAAGTAGTGTTGATAGGTTTGGGGAGCTGGAAACAGGCAAACAGCAGGAGCCCAGTGGGAAGAACAAGAATTATTCTTACAGTTTAGAAATTGTAAATTGGTTTTTAGGTGGTGGGGACATAACTATTTTATTTTTAAAAAGGTTGGAAGAGGCACTTTTGATCAAGTTACATATTTCAGAAATGTTTAATCAGATATACTTTTCTCCTGATTGTTAATATTCTGGATCCACTAATATGTACTACTGGGTTTCTACATCTCTGAATACATTTCTGCAAGATTCCCTGCACATTTCTCCTTTGATAAATCAGCTTGGGAACAATTTTGACCTTTTGTTGTTCATCCCACCTATACTGGCAGTTATGGCCAGTTGATCTACTTCCACACTCTTGTAAAGCTGCAGATTGGAAATAAAAAACTGAAAAGATTTTTAAGACATTTGTTTTGTATTATCTTAGATGACAGCAGCTGCGAAGCAGGAAGATTAGCTTCTTGAGAGAAGGGATAAAGTACACAGTGTTTACAGAGGAGTGTTCTCCATAGGTTATCAACAGACACCTGCTCTCCACCCACACCCTGCTGGTAAAAAAACACTCCTATCCAGGACTCTGGTTTGGACAATCTCAGAAAGAATGAAAACTCCACGCTGTCGTTACATTCTTCTGGTACGTACTTGGGGCATGCTTTAGGTACAAATGGAAAAAGGAAAAGCAAAGTGAAATTTCCATCTGATCCAATGGTTCTAGACGTTCTCCTGTCACTTGATTCTTTCCCTCACCAAATATATTGCCACTCTGCATAAAGATGTCTACTCCCAAGTAATATAATCCCAAATGGAAAAAAGGGGGGAAGCCTCTTCAAGGTCAACCAGTGGTTTTGTTTTGGAGCTTTTTGGATAAAAAACATTGCAGAATCAACTAGAACCTAGGGCTTAGTAGTTGATAGTTGAATATGAAGAATTAACTGTTGGATAAACGAATTCTGTGTTATGAAGTCAGTTGTGACTTTGTATGTAAGAAGCTGTTACAGGTTAAGTTGCATTAACTATAAGTAAAGGCTTTCCTTCCAGGTTTCTTGGATTTTGATTTCACAATACATCCCACTATTCTGGGGAATTATGGCAATTCTTGATGAAATCACATTGTGTTGAAGCTGGAAATGAATGGAGCTTTAATATCTTAGTATCTTCTCTTCACCAAATTTGGAGGAAAAATGCAAAATAAATAGCATCACTATCAGTTTTTATTTGTGTGGAGTTCTGAATTTTGATTCCCTCTCTTCCCACTGTTTTAGTGACAAAGCATCATATCCTCTACTATTGATGTTCAGATTATGTCATTGATAGTAAAAAATGACATGGAAAAAAAAGCAGCTGGGGGAATGACCGAAATAGCTCAGTGAGGAATGCACATGCTTATTACCTATACAAAGCTGAGGGGTGTTTATGTGCATGTGTGTGTGTGTGTGATGGAGTGTTGTTAGACCCAGAAAACTGAGAGAAGGAGTATATGCAATCACATCAGAGTTTGTACAAATTTCCTTTATCATTATTTGCCATAAGATAAACTAGGTATATTTTATATCAAGTATTAACTCAGTCTTGCTATATCATAGAATTCTTAAATGAATTCAGGAAGAATTCAGGAAGTACAGATTGTTACTGTGATCATTAAACAAGGGAAAAGAGTATCCTGAATTTTTATTCCATAAAGAATAAATTATGTCTAATGCCAATTCATGGCTGTTGATACCTTTGACACACATATACAGTGTATCAATCTAGTATAGTATAGAGACCAATTGACCTATGGAACATTCAGCAGGAAAAGGAGATACGAATTTCAGAAGGAGAGCTAATAGAGTTAGATATTAACAATCCTTTAAAGAAGTGTTGCAATTAATTGTCTTCCAAAGTCAAGTGTTAAAGCCCTGGTCCACCCTGCCAATGGAAGTTAATCACATGAGGGGGGGGAATAAATTAAATCTGGTGAAGTGGTCCAAGCTGTGTGAAACCCCACGCAGATATTTTGTAAGTGTATGGCTGGGTTCTGGCTTACAAAACCAAGGCTGGAACCCAATAGCTGTGGATCTGAGTCGCTGACCCCAGCTTTTCAAGTCAAGGTACAGGTTTTGCCTACATATCATACACAAACATACACAAAAATCTTAATAACATTTGTAATGGCTTTCAGATGAATGGCATGTTTCTAAGGTTTGGAAAAGGACTTAGTCATCCAATGCAGAAATCTCATTGCAATATTGAATAGATGAAGGAAAATGAATATGCAGTAACTATTAGTTACTAGTTACTAGTTATGTGACCCCCGAGCTAACAGAGTGAGCGCCTGTTACTCGTCCCAGCTTCTGCCAACCTAGCAGTTCGAAGCACGTAAAAATGCAAGTAGAAAAATAGGGACCACTACGGTGGGAAGGTAACAGCGTTCTGTGCGCCTTTGGCGTCTAGTCATGCCGGCCACATGACCACGGAGACGTCCTCGGACAAGTGCTGGCTCTTCGGCTTTGAAACGGAGATGAGCACCGGCCCCTAGAGTTGGAAACGACTAGCACGCATATGCGGGGAAACTTTACCTTTACCTTTACTATTACTGCAAATCTTTTTAATCCTGAAGACTTCCTAATGCAATACAAATGTTAGGCTGGCTTCAAAAACATTCTGGCTACAGAAATAGATTCATAGGAAGGATGGACTAATGCAGTATTACATAAATCATAATCAATCCTTCCCTCTTATGAGACTATTAAAGGCTTAGTGGAAAAAAAAGGACAGCTTGGTGAATTAAGATTCCCAACACTTTTTAAAATTGCTTGTTATGGACAAATTACTCATTTCACTAACTTCATGTACATGTCATTGCCTTATTAGAATTATTTTTGTAATGATAAGCTGATTTATCCAACTATTTAATGGGAGATGTTCCATAGGCCAGGTAGGAAAAGAGAATTCTCACCTTATTTAATGATGTGTTTTTTGCCAGTCCAATCTGGGTGATGAAACTTTGTCTCTAGAACCTGAAGAGGAAGCTGATGGGTTAGACTCAGTCAGGACAAATGCAGATGTTCCATCCCAAGTTGCAGAAGAGTTGAATGAGCCTATACTGAACGCTCAAAGTAGCATCTTGCTTACAGAAGAAATCCAACAGGTAAATAAATTTTCTCTCTATGCCTTGGAATTTTACACTTTTCATGGGGATATCATAGCTTAGCCTCTTTGCTTGTCCCTGAGAATTGCATAGAAAAAGCCCATTTCCTCCAGACAATGCATTTAGCTGATGCAAGTTTTACTGACATATGAACTGGGCTCAACAGCTCATTATGTGACTCCAGCCATTGTACTTTGTAAGCCATTGTTTTTTACTTAAATGTGGATGGCCTAGGGTGTAAACTGAGATTTATTCAATAAATTTGAATAAACTATGATTTAGTGTGGTATGTAAATCCAACCATTTTGTTCTCTAAGAAACAAATAGGCAAATTTCTGGTAGGACTGAACTAATTTCTGGCAAAGATTGAATACTTACCTTTGCTTAGGCAGAATCCAGATGCTGGATGAGGGAATCTTGTTTTCAGTTATGTGTTTTCCAGCCTGCAATTTCCAGCCTGCAAAGATCATGCTGATTCTAGTCTAACATTTCCAAAGATGGACAAACTGAGAAAAGTTGATCAAAGGAAAAGACTGCTTGTCACAGAGCAAGATGAGAAAAATTGATCTTGTTTATATGGTCCCTCTTAGCTAACTCCACATCTCCCTCTGCGAGTGACTGCCTATCCTTGGAACCTTGTCTACTGTACAGCAAGAGATGGATTTAGTCTGAAGACCATGTATAGAAGCATGAGCAACTTGGCCTCTCCTGTGTTATTGATTATCAGGGATACAGATGGGCAGGTAACCCAGATAGGTCTAAATCATAACTTTGCACATGTAAGATTGATGATATGGAAAGGAAGAATGCTCATCAAATGGTCAAATGCAACATTAAATAATTAGGCAATTATTCTTTTCCTTTAACAACATTAAGAAGCAGTCAACAATATTTAGTACATCCTCCTGATCACTTAGAAAGAGTTTGAAATAGAAAATGGGAAGATGCAACAGAAAGGAAAAGATCCATTTTACAATGGATATAATAACTGCAGTCCCAGTTTGGTCTAGTGGTTAAACCAGGAGTCCCCAACCCTCAGTCCATGGACCAGCACCAGTCCATGGCATGCCAGCAACTGAGCCGCACAAACAAGCGAAGCCCCATCCACGGGGTGCAGGCAGGATGCAACCCCCCCCCCTCGTCTGCTGAAAACCCTTTCTCCATGGTGCCCCAAAGGTTGGGGATCTCTGGGTTAAGGCACTAGGCTAGAACTCAGAATGCCATGCATTCAGGTTCTGCCTTGGCATGAAAGCCAGCTGGGTGAACTTGGACCAATCACTCTCTCTCAGCCCAACTCACCTCACTGTTATTTGTAAAAATAATAAAGTGGAAAATAAATAAACAGCGCAAGTGTAGATTGGAGGTAATGCAAGTCATCTTGATGGATTCAAAAAAGGTACCAGGCTTCACCACCCAAGGCACAATCTGCCCCTTGAGCTACTATTTTAACAGATTGTTGGAAAACTGAGTTCCATTTTAGAAATATAACAGTTCACAATTATTCATGTTTATGATAAACAAACTGTTGTCTTATTATTGTTTGCAACTATTTAAAATCCTAGGCCATTTTGTAACCAACACTGTAATAATAGAAAGGATACTGGATTTAAAATAGAAAAATGGCTGAGAAATATAATTCAGTAATTCGTATTGATCTACATTTTAGCATATTTAATAAATACAGTCAATTTTGGTTCATTCAATATAATAGGCTAAGCAGAACATGACTTATCATGATGAGCAATGTGCATAAAGATAGGCATGATTAAATTCCTGAATCCTGAAACATATTCTCTGTATCTTTCAGATATTTGGAGCTTTTTCATCTACAGCTATTCATGTGAGCAGCTGTTTTTATGGCAATGGAGAAACATTTCTGTTCTCTTTCACCCCACAACTCAAGGTGATTGAAACTCTATATGTTAATCCCTATGTTGAGTGAGCAACAACGTCAGGAGCCAGTAGTTATTCAAATTTTGCCTGTCACTAAATTGCTATGGCTATAAAGGGCACACTTTGAAAGATTCTGTGATATTATTGGGTTCCAAAATATAACTTGGTAAGAATTGTTTTTAATGACAACACTGAAAAAGGTTTTGACAGATTAGTGAATGGGCTAAGGGAAAATGAAATTTAATAGAAACATGTGAATTTCTTCTTGTGATGAAGAAGAAATAAAAAGAAAACAGACATGATGAAACAGAAATCATAGGTAAATGTATGGCATGGAATATAACTAGTCTGGTAATTTATTTATTTAATTTATACCCCACCTTTATTATTTGTGAAAAGCATATTGGACAAATAATTGGAATAACTGCAGATTAAATGTGAGTCAGTATTTTGATATTGTTGGGAAAAGAGTTGACTAATGTAATTTTAGGCTGCATCAATATAAAAATTGTTTCCAAGATCAAGAAAAAATAAGAGCTCCACTTTATTCTTTATGATTCAGGCCCTATCTTTGGTATTGTGTTTGTTTCTGGCATCACACTTTAAGAAAGATTCAGACAACCTAAAACAGATTTAAGAAGCAACAAGATGAGAAACTTTATGAAGAGAGGCTGGATGAACTGGGATATTTAGCCTTGAGAAAAGAATATTAAAGGAGAGTACAATAGCACTCTTCAACATGAAAAGATGCACCCAGTGGAAATTATTCAATGAAATGTCAGAAAAAAGTTTGCTAATAACAAAAGGACTTTGACAAAGGGTTCTTCCTCTTTAAATATCTTCAAATGAAGGTAGACAGTCTTCTGTTGGGAGAGTTAATATGGATTCATATACTGAGTAGTGAATTGTACCAGCACCATAAATCAGGATGCTTTCAGGAATTGTCCAGGCAGCATGCTACCTCTCTATGATGCTTTCTTTCTATACATGTCCACATGGAGGGTAATAGCTGGACATACAATTAGATATGATCTATTAAATCACACTATGAAAAGGTTCAAGCTATCACTGGAAATAACATGAGTGGGATTTTTTTTAATAGGAAGCCTGTATAGTTTTATTCCTAAACTGCTTAATGCTATGCATTTGATTCCCTTGTCAGGTATTTAAATGGACCGGCAAAAATACCTTCTTCATGAAAGGAGATGCAGACTCTTTAGCCATTGGTGGTGGCAGGTAGGTAGCTTTGAAAGACAGCTGGGTTATAAGGAAATTAATTTGTCAGTTCAGCATGCCTGCTGCATTGCAATCTTTGTGAAAAAACTCATTAGCTCTTTTGCATGGCCAAGGAAGATCATGAATGGATGTTTGTAGCTCATAAATGACATTGTCATTGCTGCCACTAGACAAGTAATTTATTTTTTTAAAAAAATGATCTATAACAGTAAAAGTGCCCTAAAAATGTGGGTTGTTTCTATTTTTTTTACTAAATTTTATTTTATTTTTTATTTTAATTCCATTTATATCCCGCCCTTCTCCGAAGACTCAGGGCGGCTTACAAGCTTAGCAGTAGCCTTCATTCTATGCAAGTCATCAGTAGCACCCTTTCCTTCTTTGTCCTGTTATATCATGGTGAATATGTCACCCTATCCCCTATTTGCTATCTTCACACTCTTGTTATTCCAATGACACGCCAGCTGTTGAGTTTTCATGCATGTCATTTTATTGTACATTGGAATGAGTGCCAAGTTGTGAATATTAATACTTGCCAAAGTTCCCTGCTAGGTCATTTTCTCTTCCACACCAGTCTCTTTAGTTTTCATGCACTAGCAAGTGTTGGAAGAATGCCAACTAATGCAATTGAAACTATCTCCAAAATGTCCAAGGTTCCCAAAAGCAGGGCTTTTCAACCAGTGGTACGGGTACAGCCTGTGGTACATTGGCACCTGGCAGGTGGTACACAAACATCCTAGAAAAGTGGTAGCGGGGGAGGGAAATGAGCTGAACCAGTGGCAGCACCACACAAGTCTGAGCAAGAGATGGCTGGAGCTGTAGGGCTGTCAGGGCTCAGAGGAAGCACCAGGATCAGTGCTTCTTTGGGGCTGTCAGTGCTCAGTGGAAGCACCAGGATCAGCGCCAGGCTCCAGCTGGAGCTCGGCGCTGATCCTGGTGCTTCTGCTGAGCCCAGAAGAAGCGCCGATCAGCTGGAATGTTGCAGCATCTCCAGGGTCTGGTGTTTCACTTTCAAATGCTTGGCAACTAATTCATATTTATTATGGTCACAGTGTCGCAGGGCCATGTGAAGTGACCTAAACCTGCTGCAACCACTCAGCAGACGGGGGGAATAAAAACCAAACACCCCCCACCCACCTCTGTTGCCAATCCTCAACAGAAATGTTCACAATGAAAACCTCGGACAGGAGGAAGAGTGCTGCCAGGTAGGCAGTTGTCTTGCTCGGCTGTGGCTTGGGGGGCACTTTTTTCAGTGCCATTGTAACTTCAAACAGTCACTAAGTAAACTGTTGTAAGTCAAGGACTACCTGTATTTCATCATTTTTTTCCTTTTTTTTGGTCAAGTTTTTGACACCTTGTGCTAGGTGACTGGTGGTACTCAGATGTTGCCATATCCTAAAAGTGGTACAATGGGTGAAAAGGTTGAAAAGCCCTGCCCAAGAGTATGAAAGAATTCTACATTTGATTTTCTTAATAGTAATGTTAAAGTGATAGGTATGTCACAATTCTGCCAGAGCAAAGCAAGATCTTGGAGTAAAAAGCTTCCATCACCTGGTAGCACCATCCAGCACCCCAACTTAGAAAACAAATGCAAAGCTTATGCACTAAATAGACTCCAGCAAATGAGTCAGTATCATACCATTGAATAGGTTTTGTGCTATGGAAGTTATTCTATGTGCTATCTCTTGCCTTGTATGTAGTGGTAAATTTGGACTCTGGCTAGATGGAGATCTGAACCATGGAGGAAGCCACCCCTGTGAAACCTTCAATAATGAAGCATTATCACCCAAAGAGGAATTCCTCATCCGAGACTTAGAAGTTTGGACATTGTCTTAACTGGAAGACTGGGAGAAAAATCAGACATCTCTTCACATAAACTTTCCAAGCTCTTGAGAAAGAGGATTTGGCCAGCAGTCCTGCATCAGTTTGTCAAATCCTCCTCAAATGAGGATAAACCTGTTGTGGATTCCCCATGTCTTTTATAGATTGGCAAGAAAGCAAGCAATGCTGAAGAATCTTACCAATTTTCTAATATTTATATCCCTCAATTACCAGCCTCTTCTCAAGTAAGCTGCATCTAAAAGTAGTTTGTTCTTTGGATGTATCCGGGTCAGTGGTACACATCTGTAGCGTAGACAGGCTCTTTTATGACTCGTGGACTTCAACTCCCAGAATTCCTGAGCCAGATGGTATGCTGACCTATACCATCTCAGACAAGTGACTGTCTAGCCTCTTAAAAATCTTTAGTGATGGAGCGCCCACGATTTCTGGAGGCAAGGTGTTCCTCTGGTTAATTATCCTCATTGTCAGGAAGTTTCTCCTTAATTCCAGGTTGCTTCTCTCTTTAATCAGTTTCCAACCATTGTTTCTCGTCCTTCCCTCGGGTGCTTTGGTGAATAACGTGACCCTTTCTTCTTTGTGGCAGCCCCTCAAATACTGGAATACTGCTATCATGTCTCCCCTATTTCTTCTTTTCTTTAGACTAGCCAAGCCCAAGTCCTGCAGCCGTTCTTCATATGTTTTAGTCTCCAGGCCTTTGATAATTTTACTTGCTCTTCTCTGAATTTTTTCCAACTCTCAACATCTTTCTTGTGATGCATCGTGATTTTGCACCCATATATAGTTACCAGAAAACTGAACAAATAAAGGAAGACAAATGAGGGGAAAAGGAAGACACACTATTTAATATTTGTATTTACATTCATTGGAAGGGAATTACAACTGAGTAAACAGCCACACAATGGGGAATATACACTGAGATGAATGCATATAAGTGCTTAGTAAATACTGCCAGCTGTTTGCCTAACATGTTTGTGGTTCTGCCCCAGAAGCAGGTTAGGAGGCACAAGCCTTCAGCATGTAACTGATAAAGGCAACAGTACAAGTGGGAAGGCTCTAATCCAGGGGTGTCAAGCTTGCAACATCACATGTCGTGTCACGACGTATCGTGACTTTTTTTCCATTGTCGGCAATGGGGTGGGCATGGTTTCAGCATGACACATCCAGCCCGTGGGCCGGCAGTTTAACACCACTGCTCTAATCAATTGAGGTCATAGATCTAACCTTGTTTGTTAATCTGCTGTTAGCATTTAATAAGTCTTCATTGATTAGCCCTTGGGCCATATCAAAGTGCAAAGTTCCAGCAACAAATTGTTACTAAAATGTGATAAAAGCAATTTAAAATGGAATTTGATAAAATAAAATTTAAAATGGAATTAGAATAAAATACAATTTAAAATGAAATGGGAATAAAATACAATCTAAAATGAAATTGTAATAGTGTTCAATAATTTAAGATATAGATAAAATATGATAAAATTATATTTTGGAGTCGCCCTTGCAATCTATCCCAATCAGTCCCACATATGCAGATCTCAACTGAACCATTTTGTTTAAGTACTGTGCTGCATTAAATGTTATTTTCAAGTTCTGGCTGGACATAAGGTAAGTTGTTTTGATATGGGGATCCCAATGGGTCATTCGTTTGGTATATAGACCAAGATACCTGTCTTTCACCCTCATACAGGCAATAGTCAAATAGGATGTGAGCCAGGTCTTCAACATCTGCTGCTCCGCAAATGCAGAGATGCTCATTGTAGGGTATAGCATGAAATCTCCCATATCTGACCATGTGTCAAGCTGTTCAAATCTTGCTTGCGTAAATATCTCCCTAAGATGTTTTGGCAGTTGTAACTTTAAATAACTGTCTACTGAAAAGTACGTTTGTATTTACTCAGTCATTTCAAGTTACCCACCTTACCAAGGATAGCTATATCATTTTGTCCTTCTATATCCTTAATTCTTTGGGCAACTCTTTTTTGGGGTTATTCTCCTGTTACACAAGAGACAGGAAGGCCACAGCTTCTTACAAAATTTGTTAGTTTGGTGATCCAAGAGATTTGTGATTGTAGTTTTATTTGCTCTAGTAGGCATAACTTGGGGAGCCCATCAGTCTCCATTTCATTAACTTTGCACCAGTAGTTATAAGCTCTAATTTTGAATAATGCATGAACTGTATGAATTGCCAATTCAGCTCTAACTGATGTTCTTGGATCTACACCCAAAATACATCTCAAATGCTAGGACTGTGTTTGTTCTAGGACTGTGGTTGAGTAAAGACCCCAAATTTCTCTTCCATACAAGAGCAATTCTGTTCAAAAGGTACCTAGCACATATTTTTGCTACAATGTCAGTCAGGCTGATGGGCCTATAATTACTAGGATCCTTTTTATTCCCTTTTTTATATATGGGGACAAATATTGCCATCTTCCACCCATCTGGTATATGGCAGGTGTTATGTCTGTAACGTTAGCTTTTATTAGGGAAGCTCAGATCTATATTCCTCTTTTGAAGGAAAGCTCAGATATACAACATTTGGCTGTCTGCTGGATGGAGGTCATGAAAACAAAATGGAAGACACATCCTCATTTTGATGGATATCTGTACACCCTGTGTAAAAAGGATGCAGGGTGGTAATTTTCTTTTTGCAAAAGTGCAAGTTAATACAGAAGCCCAGGATTACCATGAACAATTCACTAACCATTCACACCTGAAGCTGAAAGAACAACCTGATTTACAAATAGGAGCAACGTTTGAAAATTCTCTCTGTTGGACCAAATACTGTATGAATCCATATGGGAAGCAGGTCTTGATATGCTGTAATGATTCAGTCTACAGTAGATCCTTGAAAAAAACCTCAGGCTTTCCTAACACAAAAACAATTAAATGTACACCCCTGCCCCAATACATCCATATTCTAAATCCACTGAGTTGATAAGTATAATTTTCTGCCCATATTATATTTTAATTGTGAAGTTCTAGCTTGGCTTAAGCTTGAATATTTTTAAGAAAATTGAAGAAAGATTAGTTAAATTTAAACAGGTTAAGTCATAAAGCAGCAGATGTTATTGCTGAATGAAATGTTCACCAGTGATATTCAAATTCAGGCTATAAAATATAAAGTTAGGTTGGACTGAGTATTTTTTTAATTAAATTCTATTCTCAATGTAACAAAGGGGTGGATGTCCCCCAATTCCTTGCAACCTTCTTCAAATCAGTGGTGTGAAAGATAGTGCAGGAGCTGCAGAAGGAATGGATGAAAATCACTTTTCTTTTTTTCAGTGGGAATACATATCTTTCTTCCATACCACAGGAGTAATGGTTCATGGAAGGGCAAATCTGTAGCCAATCCATCATATTTTTTTAATTAAAAAATGCAGAATTCTTCTGAAACTTACTCAGATTCTTTGAACGGGCCTAAAACAAAAATTACACTTTAGAATTAAATATTAGTTCTTGCAATTAACAGAAACATGCTATGTTAATATATAAAGTAAATATTGTAGAATTTGGTTTCCAGAAATAATGTAAAGAAACATCATATTGTTCTAAACAAATAATCCATACTATCTGATTACTACGAGACATAAAAACTACATTCAAAGTTGGCTTCAGAGAAGTTGAACACACTTTCCTCTTACAGTTCCTTTTTGTCTCTCTATGGTTCAAAATAATTTTCTTCTGTTTCATTGAAAGCATGAGTCCTATATTGGTTTATAGTTTTCTTTTATTAAACAATTATCAAAATATTCATAACTTTAAAATATTGTAATATTTATTGTGCTAATGCATATTTAGCTCTAAATCAATATACATTCATCAGCTGTCATGATTTAAAAGTTAAAGAATTATGGAATAATAACTTCATAGAAAATATATAAATTTCAAGCAAGTAGCAGAAGAGCTTCTCCACTCTCCACTCTCAATTTTATTTTATTTATTTACTCAGATAGGGAAGTTTTATTTTCACTAGTTCATTTCACTGTTTATGGTTTGCACTAGTGGAAAGAATATTTGTGAATATTAGTAATCCAATTTTTAATTTAATTTTTAATTTAAACAACATTGCCTGAATACTAAAGCTGAAGTTAGTGCAAGGAATAACATTTTCATGAAATTGACAAATTAAAATTATACATGGGGTGGGGGGGCCCTTAGGCATCTACACTGCAGACATCGGTTTTGGCCCTGAGTATTTCTGCAGCAAGTTGACATTGTGTCATTAGGCTTTATCTTCTCCTGAACTGTTTGAAATGTGCCCCCCCCCAATTTCAGAAATGCTTCCTCAAGGGATGGAGAAAGGGTTTATAGTAAGTAGGCCCTAAACCCACACCAGTTGAGAAAATATACCCTCTTGCTGGTATTGTTCTACCTAGGATTAGGAGAGAAGTAGCAGCAGATGCTGAGAACCAAACGAGAGAATTATCCCCCATATCCTCTGAATGGATACATACCCCAAACTCGTCGACTTAAATCTAGGAAGTTTTATGAGAGGAGCAAAACTAAATTAGAAGATGGAGAACAGAATTTATGGAACAAGAAATAATCTCAAAAAGAACATGGCTAAGGGATTTGAACTCTCTATGTTAGTTGGAAGACACTGAAAAAGTTGACAATGGAAGTGTCTAAAAGTAAGATCAACATGCTCAAGTAGGGAGTTGCTGGCGAATAACAACATGCAATATGAAAGTGGGGAGAGGCAGAGTCTGGCCCATTTGTTGGTCTGTCAATTACTACCAGTAGAATGCACCAAAAGTGATTTGTTTCTGGTCAATGATAAAGCCAAAAAGGTAGCCTCATTTTGTCAGTTTAAGGTTTAATCTGGACATGAAATAAACAAAAATCACTCAGGCCTACTTACTATAAACCCTTTCCCCATCCCTTGAGGAAGCATTTCTGAAATTGGGGGGGAGGGCACATTTCAAACAGTTCAGGAGAAGATAAAGCCTAATGAAAATTGGTTACCTCTCCCTGTGCAAATTTAGAGAATTTACACATAAAAACAATGCTGGGTTCAGTGAAGTATTCAGAATATTTTAGAAAAATGATTTATAAATCTATTAGTTTCTTGATTTTTAAACCCTGAAATATTTTTGTAAGTTTGCTATATAGAGCAGTGATGTTTATCTTAAATCAACACTAAAATAGTGTTGATAAATTATTTGCACAGCTTTCTCAAAACCACAATAATATACAATTTTGTGAAAAAGTCTTCAGGTATTTTCCACTGCAGTTTTTCAAAGACATTATGCAGGCTTACTCTGTAATTTTACAGAATATCTTTTGAAGAAAGCTTGGCTAGAATACATCCACACACAAAGATACATGCAAACACACAGGATTGAAGGAATATACTAACTCAATCTTTAAAAAAGTTTTGTTTTACAATTTAAAACAGTACTCTTTTTGTTTGAAACTTGATTTTCATCATCCTTTTTTTTCATTGGAGTAAGTCCTGGAGCAACCACATCACCATCCTATCAAATAATCAAAATGGAGAAATTAAGTTTTGCAGTTCAGATTCACTGTTAAGGTATTTTGTCATCTTTTCTCCTGACAATTGAAATAAATATATGTACATTTAAGGGATAAAATGTTATCAGGCCTGACTTATCCCTTTGCATGGGATAAATCATGATTTTTTTCATATTCACAAAGATCTTTTTTATTGTTATGAAAATACTAATTTTATGTAAATAACATTTTAACTTCTAGTAAGTTCATTAATATAATATAGCATATAAGCAGGCTCTGTGTCTTACCAATGCTTATTGCAGTAGCCCATTAAAAAGTACACAGTAAAGAATTACACTTCCCGGGTGTCATGGCGACACAGATGAAAGAACCCGGAGCTCCGGTTTCCTAGTCTAATTTCGCTTCGTCTGGAGACCCAAAGAGGTCAGAAAGTCGCTATGGAGAGGCAACGAGGAGGAAGGGAAACCTTGGGAGTTCGGAGCCAACGGCGGTTGGCCTAAACAGACTTAGGAAACTTTTTAAAACAGGCAGGAGAAAGGCTGCTGGCAAGTACGCAGACAACCCAAGCCACAGACAGCACGGGAAGAAGCAAAGAGCCATGGTAGTGGCGCCAAACAGCTGGCTGTCAACAATATGTTTGATCTGGGTGAGATTCTTCTTCATTTCTCTTCCCAAAGGACTTTTAAAATATAATTCCCTGAACTGGATAACTTTTAAAAGTAAAAAAACCCCAGAAAGACTTGGGAAGAAGAGAGAAATCTGGAATGGGGGAATGAAATTAAGGAATATAAAAAATATGCAGAAAAAAATCGAGACTGATTGAAAAGAAAAAAATGATAATCTGTTGTTGGCTAATTTTTTTGATTTGGGAAGATTTTTAATTTTTTTACTTTGTTGTGAAAGAGCATTTTAAATAAAAGTTTTACTACTGGATAAAGACACTATAACTAATGAGGACACCTAGTGGTGAAGGAAGATACTATAATAATACAGAAAAAATCAGAAGAGTGATGACCTTGAAACAACACCTGTGCTAAACAAAGAACATCCTGTGTTTCTACAAAAGAAAAAACAAAGATTTTTTAAAACTACATCTTTCACCTTTAGACATAACTATTATAGAAACTATTTAGAGAGAGGGGTTTTTTTCCTTTTTCTTTTTTCTCTAATATCTTTGAACTAACAGAAATATTTGGATTAGATTTATGCAGTTGGTGTTTTTTATTTTGCTGGATTACAGCTTAAAGTAGTTGGCTTTTTTAAAACCTGGATTAGCCTAAAACAGTTGGCTCCCTTTTAAACCTGGATTATAGCCTAAAGCAGATAGCTTCTTTTTAAATTTGGATTTTAGCCTAAAACAGTTGGCTCTTTTTAAAGTTGGATTATAGCCTAAAGCAGTTGGCTTCCCCCCACCTCTTCTCCCTGTGTTTTTACAAAATCTGCCTGACTGAATAATGAGTGCACTAAACCTCACCAAAATTACAAAAAAAACCTGTTTCTGCACCCTCTTCTGGAACATCTAGTCTAGCAAGTCAGGATCTATTGAAGCAATGTTACAACAATCTCCAAAAAGAGATGCATGCGACTTTACAACTAATGCAAGAAATGATGCAGTAGAATCATCAAGAAACAAAAAGCAATCTTGATTAGCTAAGCAAACAAATGCTTGACATAAAGACACAATTTGAGGTTCACCAACAAATGATCCTTAAAAATGAACAAAGAATTCAGAAGGTGGAAAATCAATCAGAAGATACTGGAGGAAAAATTGAAGCACTAATGACAGAGAATGAAAGATTACAACAAGCAAATCAAAACCTAGAAGGACCGGTCACTGCTTTGAAAATGGAGAAGGAGGTACACTATTTGAGATTTCAGAACATACCCAAAGATAAAGAGGAAAATATAGTAGAAGTGATTATTAATCTATTAGCAGAGGTCCTAGAAATGGAAAGATTAGAGATGCAGCAAGAAGTGGATGAAATATTTAGAATGAATTCATGCTATGCAAGGAAACACAAATTGCCCAGAGAAGTCCATGTAAGATTTATGAAGAAAACAATGAGGGATAAGATATTAAGAAGAGTTAGAGATGGCTTCCGGTTTGCGCGCACGGTGCTTTCGGACGTGCAGGGAGAGCTCCCTCCCTGCCATCCATTCTTTCTTCATTGGAGGACCCTGAAAAGGGTTGAAAGTCGCCCTGGAGGGGCGGCCACCGCAAGGAGACCCTCCTGTGATCATGGAAGGGCAGTAGCCCTTGAATCTGGAGCATCTCCTTTTGGCCCGAAGAAGAGACTGGCCATCAACATGGCCGATCATTAAGCCGTTCCCTGCCGAAAGCCAAAAGTACCACCTAGCACAACGAAACAATCTGGAGGACTTGGGTGAGACCTCTCCTTTCTTATTCCCCTAACTGCCTGCCTGAGGGGCTTTTCTGAAAGTTTTCTCCCCCCCCCTTTTTTTTTGAAAAACAGCTTTTGTATACTTGGGGGAATAACATTTTAAGCCTTAAAGCGAAGAAGAAAAAAACACCATCTGATTAAGCAAAGAAACTAAGCAATCTCATTCCTACCTTTTTAAAAGCTCATATTTTTGTGGGGATCTACTACCCTATTTTCTGTTTAAGATGTGAACTAAGGAAAAAAGAATGGACTAATTATACAAAAGCTTTATATTAATTTGGGGGGAAAAAGAATTGTACAACTTATTCTATATGCTACTGATGACATCCTGTGGCTAAACTTGAATTGCAAGTAAACTTTTGGCTTATTCTGACAGCTGACTGAATAACAGATCTGTCCTTGATATTATCTTCAAAGACAAGTGTGGGAACACCTGGCACTGAAAACAACTTTTAGGGCTGTAAACACTAACAAAATGGATGACTACATCCCAACACTTAACTATAAATTGATACTGGACACAATATTGGCTATAACTGAGCAAATTAAAGCCAAACTGCATGATAAACCTGACAACTCAAAGCCACCAGAACAAACTTTGACCTTAAATGATGAACTGACAACCCAAAAACAAATAGAAGAACTGGAAATTAACACTAAAATAGGAGACTTCAAAGAGCAACAAATGCAGCCTACAGAGAACTTTGAAGTCCAAACTCCAACTTTAACTACAAAACTTACAGTTCAAAAAACAACACCCAAAGAAAGCAACATTAAGAGCAAAGATAATAATAATAATAATAATAATAATAATAATAATAATAATAGTAGTAGTAGTAGTAGTAGTAGTAGTAATAATAATAATAATAAAGTTGGAAGGGACCTTGGAGGTCATCTAGTCCAACCCCCTGCTCAGGCAGGAAACCTTATACCATTTCAAAGGTCTTCAAATACAGTATGTTGAGGATTCAGCTAATCAAACAATAACAACATTAACTACTACTTTCTACCTAACCCAGATGGAAATGGAACAAGAATTACATCAAATATCAAAAACTAAGCTATTAAAGCAATATTTCAATGATTATAAAGGGGACACCAGCTTGGCAAAACTGTCATTTGGATGGTCTCCGTGGATTCAAATAAGAGGTGGAGGAAGAAAGGGAGACACATTTGAGAATTTAAAGACACTAAGATGGAAGCCTGATTGACACAAAAGGAAGGCGAGTGTTAGATTTAAAGATTTAGACTTGTCTCTTTTTTGGGATTTGTAAGGACAGAACTTAAAAAATCTTTTTTGATGGACTAAGGGGAATCTTAAAAATAAATAAATAAACTGATTTCATATTTAGGTTTTAGATTTTTAAAAGAAAACAAAATTAAGCTTTTAGAATAAAACTTTGAATTATACTATAGAATTTAGAATCTTATAATATAAGATAGTGTTTTAATAAGTATTGAATGGTTAAGACAAAAAATCTTTTCTAACAATTGGTGATTTGTTAAGATGAAAACTAGACTTTACTGCTAAATCATAAGAATGAGTTGTAATGAACAATGTAAGTTTTCTAGACAAGAGAATTATTCTTTACTGAAATAGGGAATTGTAGGTTACCCAAAACAAGGTTTCTTCTGTATATTATAGGCCACTTTAGAGTATATTATTGCAATTAGGTAGAACTTAAAAACAGGATTTTGATATGTATTAGTCTAATTACATTGAAAACTTTGTTAATTGACTAGGTCAGGGGTAGGCAACCTCAGCTCTTTTATGACTCATGGACTTCAACTCCCAGAATTCCTGAGCCGGCTGGGAGTTGAAGTCCATGAGTCATAAAAGAGCCGAGGTTGCCTACCCCTGGACTAGGTTATATCTAGAAATGTACTAACTTGATCACTTTGACTATGTGAAAACTAAGGGAATCAGAGATGCAACCTGAACTATTTACAAAGAACTTGTTATTTGTTACTTTTCACTAACCAACCATCATATTGTTTCACAAATAGATGTATATGTAAATATTGAAAAACCAATAAAACTTGAATAAAAAAAGAAGAGTTAGAAATGATCCATTACAATATAAAGATAAAGAAATAGTAGTGTTGAAACTGATTCCCAAGAGAATAAGGGATACTCAAAGACATTTCTTGATTACAAAGCTGATTAAAAAAGGAGTAAATTTTAGATGGCTGATGCCAGAAGGGATTTTAATCAACTGGAATAACACAAGATATCGTTTGGACTCAGTGTGGAAGTCAGAGGATTTTGATGAAAGATATAGAGCATTTCTGGGAGAAAGAACACAATATTAACAAGAGGATGGAAAAAGCCAGAAGCAGACAGAACAAACGATAGAGGAAACAATTACACAGGTGGAAGAGGAAAAAGAGAAGATGAATCAAGATGAGAGAATAGTAAGAGAGCAGAGGATTACGAGATCAACAAGACCTAAATATAAGTAAACCAAAATGGAGAAGTAAAATGGAATTTTTAGTGAATATAAATGGATTGAATTCCCCATCAAAAAGGAAAAGAATTTTCAAACAACTACAGAAATTAAATATTGATATAATTTGTTTGCAAGTTGTTGTTGTTGTTAGCTGCGAAGTCGTGTCTGACCCATCGCGACCCTATGGACAACGTTCCTCCAGGCCTTCCTGTCCTCTACCATCTTCTGGAGTCCATTTAAGCTCACGCCTACTGCTTCAGTGACTCCATCCAGCCACCTCATTCTCTGTCGTCCCCTTCTTCTATTGCCCTCAATCTTTCCCAGCATTAGGCTCTTCTCCAGTGAGTCCTTCCTTCTCATCAGGTGGCCAAAGTATTTGAGTTTCAATTTCAGGATCTGGCCTTCTAAAGAGCAGTCAGGATTGATCTCCTCTAGGACTGACCGGTTTGATCGCCTTGCAGTCCAAGGGACTCGCAGGAGTCTTCTCCAGCTCTTGTTTGCAAGAGACATACATAAAAAACAACATAATTTTTTGAAAAATCCAAAACTTGGAAAACTTTATTATGCATCAGCTCAACAAAAGAGGAGTAGTTATATATGTCAAAGAGACAATAGATTCCAAAATGATTTATGCAGAAGAAGGAAGAATATTAATGGTAGAAATCAAAAACAGGTATTTTTGATAGCAATATATGCACCAAATAACAAACAAGAAGAATTCTAACAAAACCTTCACAGAAAAATAGTAGAAATGGAATACCAAAATATATGCTTAATTGGGGATTTCAATACAATAGTAGACGGGACATTAGACTATAAAAACAGTAAATCAGGGAAACAAGGAAGAAAAAGATTACCTAAGACTTTTTTCAATATGATAAAGGAAATTGGTATATAAGATATCTGGAGAGAAACAAATCCAGGAAATCACAATACACATTTCATTCTAATAGTCATAAATCTTGGTCTAGAATGGATATGACTTGGGCGAAGCCTGAATTAAAGGTTAATATGCAGGAAATTAAAATAGAATTAGGTACTTGGGCAGATCATAACCCCTTAAAAATGGTGTTGAAAGGAATGCAGAAAAATTAAGATGGACTTTGAATAAATCTATATTAAAAGAGAAAGAATTTATAAACTTAGCAACAAAAGAAATGGAATTTTTCTTCAAAGAAAATAAAAAAGAAGATACAACATTACAAAATGTATGGGATACAGCCAAAGCATATTTTCGAGATGTAGCGATAACATATATGGCAAAAAAAATAAAGAAAAGAGACAACAATGTCAGTTGTTAAGAGAAGAATTTAAAAAATTAGAACTTAAAACTACAAATAAACCCACAAAAGAAAATATTGAAAAGACAAATGGAAATAATAAAACATAAATTAAATTTAATAGAATCAGAAATATTGGCACAACAAATTAAAAGGGCAAAGCAAAACTTCTTTGAAAATGCAAACAAACCAGTAAGATGGTTAGCTTATAAACTTACAAAACAGAAGGAGAAAAAATTGATAAACAATTTAGTACATAAAAAAGGCTGTTTACAATTTAAAAATGAAGCAATAAAAAGATAATTAAAGAATACTATGAGAAACTGTACAACAAGGAAGAAGCTCCATAGGAGAAAATGACTCAATATATGGAAAAAAATAATTTACCAAAACTTCCAGAAAACATTAAGACTATGTTAAATGAAAAAATAACAATGCTGTTACTGTCAGAGGCAATAAAAAGTTGATACCAAAAGAGGACTCAGATTAGACCCAGATCAAAAACTATAGACCAATATCACTACTGAATGTGGACTATAAAATCTTCACTTCGATAATAGTTGAGAGGCTGAAAAGATTTTTGACTGAATTTATACACCGAGATCAAAATGGATTTTTGCCAAAGAGACAAATAAAAAATAATTTGAGGATAATACTAGGTATATTGGAATATTATGAAGTTCATCCAGGGAAACAACTGGCACTAGTATTTTTAGATGCCCAAAAGGCATTCGATAATGTTTCTTGGCAATTTACGATTCAACAACTAAAAACAGTGGACTTTGGTCAAATCTTTATAAATACGATTCAGACAATATATCAGAAACAAACAGCAAAAGTAATTGTAAATGGGGATTACACAGAGAATTTTGATATACGAAAAGGCACAAGACAAGGATGTCCATTATCCCCATTGCTATTTATCTTAACTTTGGAAGTTTTAAATAGAAACATTAGGCAAGATCCAGAAATTAAAGGATTGAAAATAAAAGGTGAAATCTACAAACTGCAAGCATTTGAAGATGATTTGGTATTTATTCTAGAGGAACATTTAGAGATGATTCCTAAACTGTTGGAAAAGAGAACAATTTGGAGAGATAGCAGGATTAAAGATAGAGATAGTTAAAATTTTTACAGATAAACAAAAAAAGCAATTATCAGAAAAAATAAAATTGCAAATAGTCAAAAAGGTCAAATATTTGGGAATATATTTGACAGCAAGATGCTGAACAATAAAAGAAGATAATTACATTAAATTGTTAAACCAAATAAAGCTTGATTTGGAAAAATGGAAGAATCTTCAACTGTTGATGTTAGGAAGAATTGCTATGGTGAAAATGAATGTATTACCAAAAATATTTTTTTTTATTTCAAATGATACCTATAAAACTGGAGAAAAAATCCTTTGAAGATTTAAACTCTCTTAATTCAAAAATTTATCTGCCAAGGAAAGAAACCTAGAATTAAATTGAAAATGTTACAAGAAGCCAAGGGAAATGGAGGCTTTGGCTTGCCAGATTGAGTTTTATATTATCAAGCATCAGTGTTAACATGGATAAAAGAATAAATAACGTACGGGCATCTTGGGTTAACCAGTCTATTCCACCTTTAATGATGGGGGGTGAGGTGTTACCCCCCGTTGATAGGGCTCGCAACTTGGGCGTCGTCCTGGATTCGCGGCTCAGTTTTGAAGATCATATAGGAGCCGTGACCAGGGGGGCCTTTGCCCAGGTTCGCCTGGTGCGCCAGTTGCGGCCCTATCTGATGCCCTACGCACAGTCACCCATGCGCTCGTGACCTCCCAGTTGGACTACTGCAACGCTCTCTACATGGGGCTGCCCTTGAGGACCACTCGGAGGTTTCAGCTGGTGCAGAATGCAGCCGCGCGAGTTGTGATGGGGGTTTCCCGATATTCCCATGTAACACCTCTGCTCCGCGAGCTGCATTGGCTTCCGGTTGCCCTGCAGGTGAGATTCAAGGTGCTGGTGATGACCTATAAAGCCCTAAATGGCTTGGGTCTGGGATATTTGAGGGAACACCTGCTGCCGGCATCAAGCTCCCTTTGTACTGTGCGCTCCCACAGGGAGGGCCTTCTCAGGGTACCGCCGGCAGAAGACTGCTGGCGGGTAACACCCAGGGGGAGGGCCTTCTTGTGGGTGCACCTGCCCTTTGGAACCAGCTGCCCGTAGAGCTCAGGACTGCCCCTGACCTTCGTTCATTCCGCCGGGACCTGAAGACCTGGCTCTTTGAGCTTTCCGGCCAGGACTGAGAATTTTAATTGTAATTTTATTTTAATTGGGTTTTAATTGGAGTTTAATAGGGTTTTTTTTATTCAAGGACTAAATTTAATTATTTTAATTGTTCTTAACTTTTGTAATTTGTATTGTTATTTTAAATTCCTTGTGAACCGCCCTGAGTCCTACGGGAGAAGGGCGGTATATAAGTCCAATAAACATAAACATAAACATAACTCTTAGAAATAAAAGATTGCTGTATCTGGAGGGACAAGACCTGCAACTTGGTTGGCATGCTTTTCTATGGTACAGAAAAAATAAAATACATAAATACTTCCAAAACCACTACATTACAAATGCATTATTTGAAAATTCCAGGATGGCTTTCAACAATGGAAGCATTCGTACATCCAAATCTAGTCAGTCTCGATAAAATATGGACATACAAAGATATTCTAAATTCTGAAGGGAACTTAAAATCCAGGCAAGAGATGGAAAATCAGGGCATCGATTTAACACGTTGGTCACATTTACAAATGCAAGTCAGATATGATAAAGATATTAAACAGTATGGATTTTACAAAGAATGGACTATGTTTGATCAGACATTATTAATTTCTGATGAAAAGTTAATTAAAAATGTACAATTTCCTATTAAATTTCAAAATGGAAGATGAACAAGTAAAAGATATAATATAGACTTAGAAAAGTGGCAAAGTTTGTGGGAAAGAAACTATAAATTAACAATATCAGCTTCATAAAAACAAAACTTGTATGTTTTATAGATGGCATTTGCCACTAACAAGATTAGCAAAAATGTTTAGAAACATGTCAGAGAAATGTTGGAAATGTAAACCCAAACCAGGTACTTATTATCATATGTGGTGGACATGTGTTAAAGCAAGGAGATATTGGACAATAATACACAATTGGTTAGAAAAAATATTAGAGAAACTAATAGATTATAAACCTGATTTTTTACTTGGTATAATGCCAGAAAAACTTGATAAACAAAGTACATATTTGATTCTACATGTGATAATAGCGGCAAAAATTATATTTGCATAATATTGGAAGAACGAAGAAATACCACTAGAAGAAGAAATAATCAAAAAAATATTAGACTGAGGAAATGGAGCGACTTACTTTAAGGTTGAAAGAAAAAGAAGAAACAGAATATTTTCAAACTTGGGATCTATTTTATCAATGGTTAGAGAAAAGATTTAGAGATTAGGAATTTAATTTGCATTAATGAATAAGATAGACAACACATTTTTGTTGAATAATTATTATTGAACTCTGTTTAAAAATAATAATAATAAAATAATAATAAATTTTCCAAAATTTTCAGGAGGTTGTCTTGTTATAAGTGTACTTTCATTCATGTATGAACATCTTACCCGTGGTTTAGTGAAATCCTTATCTATACACCACTGAACAAAATATTTTGTAGCAGCTTCAATTATCTCTGTATCCTTTTTTTTACAATAAACTCTGATGATCTGTTCTGCAAATTTTTCTGGAAGCAGCTTTGAAACCTTAAAGACATAAATAATTAAAATGCTTAACTTAACTGACTTTCCTTATCTTCCCCAAGCAGTAAAACAGACCATTGAAAGCCATTATAAAAAGAGCATCCAGTACAAGCATAATAGAGCTGGTATAGAAGATTCACCCTTTAAAACTGAATATCATTACAGGCAATTCTTGACTTATTGCTTACCGACTGTTCAAAGTTACAAAGAAACACCCACACACACACACACCCCACACACAAAGGTACTTTTGACCCAGATCTGAAACTGCAATGGCTGCTCTCCTCCCGTGTCTCATATCATATTTTGGGCACTCAGCAAGCGGTCCACATTTACGGCCATTTGCACAATCCTGCAATCACATGACCATAATTTACATATATATTTTTTTCCAAGCAACTAGCATATGGTTCTAATTCTGGCAAAAAAATGGCCATTGAGGATACAGGATTTACATAACAATCACAGGGTTCATGTTAGAACCCTACAAATAACATTGTAAACTCAGATATGGTTATATGATAACTTCATAAATTCTGAATATAATTCTGGGCTCAATTATACTTTTAAATCAAGGACTACCTGTAATATGGTGGCTATTTTCTTAAAACCAACACAATAAACTGGCAAAACCAACCACTCCCATTTTTACTTACTTGTTCTCTTGCAATATTGACTGCCTTAGTGATGTCACGCTTGCAGTAGAAATAAACATTATTGACGGGGTCCCTTTCTTTCATTCCATAATCCATATTAATAACCTTTATATGGCAAAATCAAAATAAAGCACACTTAACAATTTATATAAATACACTCTAAGAAAGCAAAGTAAGATTTTTTTTTTAAAAAAAAGGCTCAGCTTGGTTTTCTTGCAGAGGTTTCATCACCCAGACTAGATAACATCATCAGTGTTAATGATCAGTACTAAAACTGATAATGATACCTAGTTTGCAAGAAAACAACCAAGCTCAGAGAGCATCAAGGAACCCTCTCAGCTACAAATATTCTCCTTTATTGGTAAAAACAAAACCAAAAAAGCACCTTACTTACATCAACAATAAAATCTTCAGCCTTCAGTTCCACATCTTCAGAAATTGTCATAGGTTTGGACTCAACAATTTCAGCACACAATCTATCATAGTCTTCCTGGAAGGCATAACATTTTTAACTTTTCACTGAGTCAGCAGATAACAGTATTTTCAGAAACTTGATTAATATTTTAAAAAATATTTGAGTTACATACAGTCATGCTCGAAATTGTTGGCACCCCAGAAATTTTTCCAGAAAATCAAGTATTTCTCACAGAAAAGTATTGCAGGAACACATGTTTTGCTATACACAGGTTTATTCCCTTTGTATGTATTGGAACACAACAAAAAAGGGAGGAAAAAAAGCAAATTGGACATAATGTCAAACAAAACTCCAAAAATGGGCCGGACAAAATTATTGGCACCCTTAACTTAATATTTGGTTGCACACCCTTTGGAAAAAATAACTGAAATCAGTCGCTTCCTATAACCATCAATAAGCTTCTTACACCTCTCACCCGGAATTTTGGACCACTCTTCCTTTGCAAACTGCTCCAGGTCTCTCTTATTGGAAGGGCGCCTTTTCCCAACAGCAATTTTAAGATCTCTCCACAGGTGTTCAATGGGATTCAGATCTGGACTCATTGCTGGCCACTTCAGAACTCTCCAGTGCTTTCTTGCCATCCATTTCTGGGTGCTTTTTGACGTATGTTTGGGGTCATTGTCTTGCTGGAAGACCCAAGATCTCGGACGCAAACCCAGCTTTCTGACACTGGGCTCTACACTGCGACCCAAAATCCTTTGGTAATCCTCAGATTTCATGATGCCTTGCACACATTCAAGGCACCCAGTGCCAGAGGCAGCAAAACAACCCCAAAACATCATTGAACCTCCACCACATTTCACTGTAGGTACTGTGTTCTTTTCTTTGTAGGCCTCATTTCATTTTCGGTAAACAGTAGAATGATGTGCTTTACCAAAAAGCTCTATCTTGGTCTCATCTGTCCACAAGACGTTTTCCCAGAAGGATTTTGGCTTACTCAAGTACATTTTAGCAAACTATAATCTTGCTTTTTTATGTCTCTGTGTCAGCAGTGGGGTCCTCCTGGGTCTCCTGCCATAGCGTTTCATTTCATTTAAATGTCGACGGATAGTTTGCGCCAACACTGATGCTCCCTGAGCCTGCAGGACAGCTTGCATTCCTTTGGAACTTGTTTGGGGCTGCTTATCCACCATCCGGACTATCCTGCGTTGCAACCTTTCATCAATTTTTCTCTTCTGTCCACGACCAGGGAGATTCGCTACAGTGCCATGGGTTGCAAACTTCTTGATAATGTTGCACACTGTGGACAAAGGCAAATCTAGATCTCTGGAGATGGACTTGTAACCTTGAGATTGTTGATATTTGTCCACAATTTTGGTTCTCAAGTCCTCAGACAGTTCTCTTCTCCTCTTTCTGTTGTCCATGCTTAGTGTGGCACACACAGACACACAATGCAAAGACTAAGTGAACTTCTCTCCTTTTTATCTGCTTTTAGGTGTGATTTTTATATTGCCCACACCTGTTACTTGCCCAAGGTAAGTTTAAAGGAGCATCACATGCTTGAAACAATTTTGTTTACCCACAATTTTGAAAGGGTGCCAATAATTTTGTCCGGCTCATTTTTGGAGTTTTGTTTGACATTATGTCCAATTTGCTTTTTTTCCTCCCTTTTTTGTTGTGTTCCAATACACACAAAGGGAATAAACCTGTGTATAGCAAAACATGTGTTCCTGCAATACTTTTCTGTGACAAATACTTGATTTTCTGGAAAAATTTCTGGGGTGCCAACAATTTCAAGCATGACTGTATACAGTATCATTTACTGCAACAAATATAGAATTGCTATAACAATATTATATTCTATCTATATAATCTCTCTCTCTCTCTCTCTGTGTGTGTGTGTGTGTGTGTGTGTGTGTGTGTGTATACATATACATATACATATACATGTAAAGGTAAAGGTTGCCCCGCACATGCGTGCTAGTCGTTTCCAACTCTAGGGGCCGGTGCTCATCTCCATTTCAAAGCTGAAGAGCCAGCGCTTGTCTGAGGACGTCTCCGTGGTCATGTGGCCGGCATGACTAGATGCCAAAGGTGCATGGAACGCTGTTGCCTTCCCACCATAGTGGTCCCTATTTTTCTACTTGCATTTTTTCGTGCTTTCGAACTGCTAGGTTGGCAGAAGCTGGGACGAGTAACAGGCACTCACTCTGCTACACGGCACTTGGGATTCGACCCGCCAAACTGCCGACCATCTGATTGACAAGCTCAGCATCCTAACCCACTGAGCCACCGCGTCCCTTTAATACATATACATATACATACATACATATAAATCTAAAAATTATAGGGTTATCAGTGCATGTAACATTGATGTGTGTGTGGACAAGAATATCAATCTTGCTGTCAAGCAAAATCAAGCTTTTAATAGTGAGTGCCACACAAAGTACACTAACCAAACAGGTGGTAAGAAAAGAGGGGAACGCAGGCACCACACAGGTTATGTAGAAAGTAAACACAGAGTCAGTCATAAAGGACTCAAATGTCTATACACCAGTGCACAGAGTATGAACAGTAAGCAGGGTGAACTAGAAATTCAGGTAAATGAGGGCAGATACGATATTGTTGCCATTACGGAAACATGGTGGGATGAAACCCACAAATGGAACACACAGCTAAGTGGAGTTGCTCTCTATATAAGAAATACCTACATCTCTACAGAAATAAGAGCACAATAATGATGAAAACAGTCTCGAATGCATGTGGGTCAATATAAAAGGGGGGGAAATGACATTGCCATAGGTGTATACTATAGGCCGCCCAACCAAACAGAGGAAATAGGTGAACTTTTTGCTAGTCAGTTAACTAAGGTATGTAGGAAGCACATCACAATAGTAATGGGGGACTTTAATTACCCTGATATCAACTGGGAGACAAACTCTGCACCACGTAGAAGATCAAACAGATTCCTGACAAACCTAGCAGACAACTTTCTCTCCCAAAAAGTAGAGAAGGGAACTAGGGGATTAGCCATATTGGATTTAATTCTCACTAACAGAGATGAAATGATAAAAGGTGTTGAAGCCACAGGAACCTTGGGGGGAAGTGATCATGCAATATTGGAATTCAACATTCTGGAGGCACAAGCAATAGAACACAGCCAAACTAGAGTCTTGGACTTTAAAAGAGCTAATTTCAATAAACTTAGAGAGAGCTTTGGAAGGATTCCATGGATGAAAATCCTAAAGGGGGAAAGATTCAAGAAGCTTGGGAAATTTTGAAAAGTGAGATAATAAAGGCCCAGTCTATAGCACAATACCAAGAAAGAAGAAAAATAACAGCTCTTAAAAGAAACCAGCATGGCTGCATAAAGAACTCTCTAATAAACTGAGAGATAAAAAGGACAAGTATAAGAAGTGGAAAGAGGGGCACATAACCAAGGCAGAATATAAGCAAATAGCCTGTGCCTGCAAAGATGAAGTGAGGAAAGCTAAGGCTCAAAATGAACTGAGGCTTGTGACCAAAGTCAAAAATAACCAAAAAAAGCTTCTTTCAACATGTAAAAAACAAGAAAAAAGGTAAGGAAATGATTGATCCATTAGTGGGGGAAAGTGGCAAGAAGGTGACAAGCAACAGGGAGAAAGCAGAACTATTTAACTTGTTTTTTGCATCTGTCTTTACACAAAGGGAAAAAACACTCCAACCTATTGAAAACAGTACCGTAAAAAAACAGATTAGAAACACGTTAAGATAGGCAAGAAAATGGTAAGTGAGCACCTGTCCACCCTAGACAAGTTCAAATCACCAGGACCAGATGGATTATACCCCAAGGTTCTCAAGGAACTGGCAGACGTGATCTCAGAACCGCTGAACTATATTTTTCAAAGATCCTGGAGCACTGGGGAACTACCAGAGGACTGGAAAAGAGCTGATGTAGTTCCCATTTTCAAAAAAGGTAAGAAAATAGATCCCGGAAACTACAGACCTATCAGCCTGACCTCAATACCTGGGAAGATTCTGGAAAAGATAATCAAGCAACGAATCAGTGAACACCTAGAGGCAAACAAAGTCATCACTAAAAGCCAACATGAGTTTGTCAAAAACAGATCATGCCAGACAAATCTTATTGCATTCTTTGACCAAGTGACAAAATTAGTGGACCAGAGAAATGCTGTAGATATAATTTATTTGGACTTTAGTAAGGCATTTGAACCTACTACTTGATAAGATGGAAAATGTGGGTTAGACAGCATCACCACAATATGCATTCGTAGTTGGCTGACCAGCCGTACTCAGCATGTGGTCCTCAATGGAACTGCATCTACATGGAGGGAAGTGTGTAGTGGGGTGCCCCAGGGCTCTGTTCTAGGCCCAGTGCTCTTCAACATCTTCATCAATGATTTGGACAAGGGGATAAATGGGGAACTCATCAAATTTGCAGATGACACCAAGCTGGCAGAAATAGCCAATACTACAGAAGATAGGCTTAAGATACAGGAGGATCTGGACAGACTTGAATATTAAGCACTATCTAACAAAATGAAATTCAATGGTGAAAAAAGTAAGGTTCTACATTTAGGCAAGAAAAACCAAATGTACAGGTATAATATAGGTGGTACCTTGCTCAATAGTAGTAACTGTGAGAGGGATCTTGGAGTCCTAGTAGACAATCAGTTAAATATTTATTTTTATTTTTTATTTTAATCCCATTTATATCCCGCCCTTCTCCGAAGACTCAGGGCGGCGTACACTCTAAGCACAAATCAATGTGCTTAGCAATAGCCTTCATTCTATGTATATGTCTGCTTATTAGGGCTTTTGCCCCCCACAAGCGGCATTATTACAAAGTCAGCTTATTGCCCCCAACAATCTGGGTCCTCATTTTACCTACCTCGGAAGGATGGAAGGCTGAGTCAACCTTGAGCCTGGTGGGATGCGAACCTGCACTAATTGCAGGCAGCTGGTGTTACTTAAGGAGGCATTAGCCCACTGCTCCACCAAGGCTCTGAGCCAACCGTGTGCTGCAGCTGCCAAAAAAGCCAACACAGTGCTAGGCTGCATGAACAGAGGGATAGAATCAAGTTCATATGAAGTATTAATATCACTTTACAATGCCTTGGTAAGGCCACACTTGGAATACTGCATCCAGTTTTAGTCACCACGATGTAAAAAAGATGTTGAGACTCTAGTCTAGAAAGAGTACAGAGAAGAGCAACAAAGATGATTAGGGGACTGGAGGCTAAAACATATAAGGAATGGTTGCTGGAATTGGGTATGTGTAGTTTAATGAAGAGAAGGGTGAGGGGTGACATGATAGCAGTGTTCCAATATCTCAGGGGCTACCACAAAGAAGAGGGAGTCAAGCTATTCTCCAAAGCACCTGAAGGCAGGACAAGAAGCAATGGATGAAAACTAATCAAGGAGAGAAGCAACCTAGAACTAAGGAGAAACTTCCTGACAGTTAGAACAATTAACCAGTGGAACAACCTGCCTCCAGAAGCAGTGAATGCTCCAGATGACTTCCAAGGTCCCTTCCAACTTTTTTATTATTGTTATTGTATTATTATTATTATTGTTATTATTATTATTATTATTGTATTATTATTATTATTGTTATTATTATTAATAATAACAATAATAATAATACACACGCACACACGTCAGGTGGACTAAAGTTGGAGTGAAGTTACAAAGAGAAGGCAAGGTTACTATATTTTAGTATTTGTTATTTCATGATATAAACCTATGGTAACATTTTCTTGGAAATATAGAGTATATAATTGGATTTAATGAAAAGTATGGCTCATATGATCTAACAGCCTCTAAGGGACCTGCATTATTAGGATACTTAAAAGATGCAGCACTCTTATGAATGAAAAACAACAAAAAGCAACAATTCAATTTTACAAAAAAGAAAAATAAGAATATAAGAACCGTGGAATGAAGAAACATGAAAAATAATTATTAAATACAAAATGAATTTATTGGAAGACACATTTTTGAAAGGAAAGTTTTTTTTTTGGGGGGGGGGGGGTTTCCAGCGCCTTGTATCCTACTGAAAGGAAAGTATGGAGTATATGCCCTTGGAGAGTATGTGTCCATGGACAGCAGTTTAATTCTATTCCTAGTTCCAATACAAGTTCTGTTGCAAATGAAAAAGATCCTACCTAATTCAGTCTGTTTTAATTCATTGCATTGGGATTTTTCAATTTTTCAAAAACATGTTGTTTCCTGCAAGTACACTACCCAATAATTACCAAAGGCTGCCACCTCTTCTTTTCCTGTGCAACTGGGATGAAAAGGTTCATTCCCATTATCTTCTATGACCCAAACACTGAAACATTAGTTCTGATTAGACAATCCTTGCCCTGTTGGGTTATTGTTTCAGAGATATTTCCTTACCTAAACAGAGAAATAAAGTTGGGCAAAAAAAGCAGTTGGAATAGAAGCAACTTTCAATTTCCTACTGCCTTCCCCATTGAGTTTCCTTCTGGGAATCTGTCAAGGAGGATTGGAAATATTTCTCTCCCTCCCTCCCTCTTTCCCATTTCCTTCCCTTGTCTTTCAGGTAGGCAGGTAAGAAGCTGCTGCTGAGTGGAGGAGGAAGCAAGGGATTGTGATACTGGCTCAGAAACTGTCACAGACAATTGAAAATAAAGATCATATTATAGCAGCCACAATATTCCCAAATTTTATCCCTTGGGAGTCATGGGTCCCAGATTTTGGAAACATTTTGTAAGTTAGCCCATTTGAAGTAACTTGGTTCAGAAATTGTTGTCCTATGATGCACCATTTCATCCAATCAAAGGACACAGAGTTTTAATAGTATAGAAATGGAGCACTCAAGCTATTAAGAATTCCATTTCATTAAACACACATAAATGAAACATTCCGAAACAACGAAAGTTCTACTTTGCACAGATTCATCTGGTGTTCTAATTACAACCTTTCCTGGATTGGGAGACTTTGCTCACAATTACTCATGCCTTAGTCCCCTATTTGGATTATTGCAACATGTAGACTGCAGAGAAGAGCAACAAAGGTGATTAGGGATCTGGAGGGTAAAACACATGAAGAATAGTTGCAAGAACTGGTCATGTCTAGTGAAGAGAAGGACCGGGGTGACATGATAGCAATGTTCCAATATTTGAGGGGCTGTCACAGAAAGGAGGGAGACCAAAGCACTTGAAGGCCAGACAAGGATCAATGGATGGAAAGTGATCAAGGAGAGATTCAACCTAGAAATAAGGAGAAATTTTCTGGCAGTAAGAACAATCAACCAATGAAACAGCCTGCCTTCAAAAGTTGTGGGTACTTCATCATGGGAGACTTTCAAGAAAAGACTGGACAACCACTTATCAGAAATGGTAGAGGGTCTCCTGCCTGAGCAGAAGGTTGGACTAGATGACCTACAAGGTCCCATACAACTCTGTTATTCTGATGACCACCCAGAAACTTCAACTGGTTCAGAATTTTTATTATTTATTACATTTATGTGCCACCCATCTTGTCAGTAGAGGCAACTGTGGTGGCGCACACAGTGATGAGACTCCTTAGGGAACTTTTAGATGCTCTTGGTCATCCTTCCCTATTTTTAATGATCCAAATCTCAAAATATTGTCAAACTTTACAAATCTTATGACAGATTTATATTCAAGAATATAGAAAATGAATGATTGCTCAATTATTATAGCTAAGTGAATTCATACAATGAAATGATATTTATTTATTTTATTTATTTTAATTCCATTTATATCCCGCCCTTCTCTGAAGACTCAGGGCGGCTTACAAGCTTAGCAGTAGCCTTCATTCTATGTATATGCCTGCTTATTAGGGCTTTCGCCCCCCCCCCCAGCGGCATTATTACAAAGTCAGCTTAATTGCCCCCAACAATCTGGGTCCTCATTTTACCTACCTCGGAAGGATGGAATGCTGAGTCAATCTTGAGCCTGGTGGGATGCGAACCTGCACTAATTGCAGGCAGCTGGTGTTACTTAAGGAGGCATTAGCCCACTGCTCCACCAAGGCTCTTTTTTAACCAATATAACCAATGCAGCGTAGAAAATTGTCTGTACCTTTTTAATTTTATTGCCCTCTGGTGGCTGCGTTTCCCCCAAGCATTTAAAGAGATCACGCTTCTGTATTTTACACAGAATTTCCCGTGCATCACTCAGCTCTGGTTCATCAGAATGTAGAATCTTTAAAAAGATTTCATCTGCCACAGAAGCAATATATAAATAATTATTCTCACATATATTTTTATTAAAGATTTCAATAATAAACAATAATGCAAACTAGAAGAAAAGAGAATAGAAAGAATAAAACATGCAAAAAGAAAAAATCCAATAAAGAAAAAAAATATTCCCAACCTTCATTACAAGAAGTATTGACAAATTTAGTAACTTTTCACATCCTGTATGGAAACAAATAGATAGTTCTTCATCCCATATCCCATCACTTACCTATAAGCAAACCCATAAACCATCAACTTACAGGTGTCAGCAGAGTCCATAAAGGGTTGCCAGAACTTTGCAACAAAGTCTTATTTTAACCTTGATCAAGTAAACCAACCTGTGGTAGATCACAGTCCTATGGTTTCCTCATAAGGAGCAGCCATCTACAGTATATGTGGTATATCTCCCATCCTCCCCACGCCTGGAGAGGTTCCAGAGAACTGGTTTACTCACCAGTCTTTGCTACAATCATCAGCTCTGCTTTTGTGGAGATATCTTTGGTTTCCCTGCCTTCCCCAAAGACCAAGTAATTATTAAAGTTATATTCATGAAAAATATAAGACTTCTTTTTCCAAGTCTATAATGACAACCAATAACCTCCTACAAACAGAAATGCTTGTTCTATCCATGACTTTCAATCCAACTGAAGAATCTTGCTGATAAAATGGGGGAACAATAGGGTAAGATTTTTTTCCTCATTTTCTAATTCCACAAACCCTTCCAAACTGTGGATTATATAACTGGAGTACCATCCAAAATAGTAGAGCCCTGTAGAAATACCCAGTTTTTGAGATGATTTGCAGTTTCAGTGGAAACATTGTTACGGTATTATAGCACCTTGTTACAAAACTGAAACCTGAGAGAAATACTTCTCATATTTAGTGTGATAAGAATTTCTGGCGAATCCACATATTCACCTGTCAGCTTTGTATAGGCTTCCATGTCATTCAGTGCTGTAGAGATCTGGAACACTTTTCCATCTGAGCCCTTTATTTTGATATGTGGATCAGCCTTTAAAAAGGCATCAGCAATCCTAATATGAAATAGATGATACAAACTGGAAATTATTAAAAACTGTATTTCCAGAAACTATAGATTTAATTGTACTTAAATATAAACATTTACCTTCTTCAATAAAATCTACTTTGACAATTATTAAGAGAGAAAAGAAGGGGTTGTTTATCTGGGCTATATTAGCAGAGAAAAACAGTTAATTGGCTAGATTAATTTATTAAAAATATTTTGAGAAATCAGTGACACTTCTAAGTATATTAACTGCACACAACTTATTTATAAAAAGTGCAGCTAAACATCAAGCCTTATTGAAGCAGCATTTCCCTCTCTAATCATGTAGAGATATAACTTCTTCAAATAATATCATTCATTGCAAATGTATGCAGATTTAAAACTATTAAAATGCATATTTTTATAAGAACTGATTTAATCAACATCTCCCACCAGAGTAGATCCTTTCAAACTTACATGGTTTCAATAATTTTGCAAACTTTGTGCTGATATGCTCTGCGGTGCAGACAGTTTCGTGTGTGGAACATGTCATACACATTTCCAACCTCCTTTTAAATATAAAAAATATTTATTTTTGTTATTAAAACTATAGCTACAAAACAATACAGTATTGAGAACAATATTAACCAACTAATTCACAAAAACATCCACTTGCAAAATCTCTGACTCTCTAATTTTAATGGTGAGGGGTATATGAAATACTCTCTCCAAAAGCTCGTTTCTAGATATCCAGAAATGAATTCTGATGACTCTTTTGAAGCAATACGGGATATTTCTGGAACATTTATTATGAATAAAATTTTCACTATGTAATGCTATATATCAAGAGTTTAGATTGGTCATCTGATTCATAGCTTCTCATAAGTCTAAGTCTAAAGAGGATCACTCAAAGCTAAATGTTTATTATAGCAAAGTTACTGTATCAATTTTACCATAGTTCCTCATATTGGAATTTGTTTTTCTAAATAGTAGTGTTTTTAAAAAACTGCTCTTGAACAGAGCAATATATTGACTGTACATTGACATATATTGACAATATATTGTATGAAAGTTATATAAATATAAAATTACTTTAATCAGTGAAAGGTTCCCCAACAGTTATTTTTGCAGTTGACATTGCTTTGTTAGATGATTTTTCTACCATTATGTCTTAGATATATTTAATCTTATATTTTAGTAGACCCACGAGGCAACATTATATTCAGCAGTTAACATGACAGGTCATGCCTAAAATAGCCAGCACAGTGGAACTGAAGGGTCATGAGGGAGCCCATCTCCCCTCAAGTCTAGACCAGCTATGTTGTGGTTTCAGACTGTTTTGTGCACATGTCTAGACAAAGTTTCCCACAGTTATTCTTGTATTGTCTTTCACTTTGCTGTTACTGTCTGTTACGTTAGGATGTAGTCAGCTAGCTCTCTTTATAATATATATTTAGTTTTTATATTTTTGTAATTAAAAGGTATTTAGTAAGATTATGCGTCGTGTTTTATTTCCTTCCTTCATGCACATCATGCATCCTCTGAAGCACGATCCTTCACCCTCTACTAAGGTGATTTATACCTTGACACTTCCTTCCCTTCAAAGGGAATTTGCAAATCTTAAGTGAAATAAAAGGCGTCATGGGGACACTTCTGACCCTTATTTCTGCTTTGATGATGATGATCACAGCATATATCTGCAAAAATTTAATAAATAAATAAATAAGCCACCAGAGTCGTCTTAAGACAAGATGGGCAGCAAACAAATCTAATAAATAAAATAAAAGTTAGAGATTACATAAAACAGCTTCTTGCCTTGACTGCTCTTTAAGGCTTTCAGTGCTACCCTTTCACTATTCAATAAACTCACTAACTTTGATAAGCAAAGAGTTAGCTTTCTAATCTTTGGAAGTCAGAATTTAGACTTGTAAGAAATCCAGTTCTAAAATTCTGTATTCTCCTTCACAAAAACTATAACCTTTTCTTATTCCTGTTGTGTAGTTTGGATAACTGATACTTTTGTGAAATATACAAAATACACAATCTGTCCAAGGGAATTTACCTTGTCACGGGTACAAATATGCATCATATCCTTCACCTGGCACACCCGAGCAAATTTAATGAAGCGCTCATAATCAAAATTGTTTTGAATTCCAAGATGATGACAATCCCTGAGTATATTCCAAAAAGACAAATAGGACCATTCAAATATATTTTTTTTCAAATCTAGTTTGGATTTTATATTTTCTCATGAATACATTTACAATGATTATAATAAATATTATTGTACACAAATTAGCATACAGTACTGATTTAAAATATTTTTTATGGAAACCAAAACAGTAGCAAAATTATTGAGGTAAAACTGAGCTAAGATCTAGCCCATTTCTTACCCACTCTTGATATATATGAATAGAGTTTGGTATCCTTTGAAGGGATACGACATTAGGTTATTTATTATTTCTATGTATGCTTGCCTTTACATCAAGATGATAACAATCTAAAATAATACATAATAACATACAAAGCATAAAAACACTTAAAATCATTGATAAAATTCAAGGAGTCTAACTGCAAAGAAAAATACATTCCTATTCTTTTAGAAATGAAAGAAATTCAGTTTGTTGAAGGTGTTGTAGGCAAAACTCTTCCAATATTACTTCTAAAAATGTTTTCAAGTCCGATAAATAGTGACATTTCCATACCTGGCAAAGTAGTCCCATTTATCAACATCAATGCCACTTGTTTTGTTAGCCACTATTTCGTAAAGAAAACTCTTTTTTGGGGAACGACCATGATAGGGCCACTGGATGAAAAGGACAAAAATGCAAACAAATACTGTCTTCTAATCAATAAGTTTTACCTATTTCATGGTGAAAATAAATTACAATGGAACCAAGATTTTTAAGCAGTAACTTTCCAAAGCTTTGCAAATACTGCAGCAAATTAATTCCTATAATCAGTATTTTATGAGCCATGTAGGCGCAGTGGTTAGAATGTAGTATTGCAGGCTAACTCTGCTCATATTGCCAGGAGTTCAGTTCCTTCAATCCTGATGGGCTCAAGGTTGGTTGACTCAGGTTTCCATCCTTCTGAGACTGGTAAAATGAGGAATCAGATTGTTGGAAGCAATATGCTAACTCTGTAAACCGCTTAGAGAGTGCTGTAAAGCACTGTGAAGTAGTATATAAATCTAGGTGCCATTTTAATCATAAATAATTAAAAAGCGCGCAGCCCCAATCCAGCCCATGGCAGCGGGGGGTGGGGGGAGTGAGGAAGAGTAGTGGTGGGAGAAGGGCATCAGCAGGAGGCAGGACAGTGGTGCAGTATTGGCATTGGGGGCAGGGCATCAGTGCAGTATCAGGAGTGGACAGGGGGGGGCAGGACAGCAGTGACTGTCCACAACAGTCTGTTTTTTATGTGGCCCCTTGGGAAAATTAATTGCCCATCAATTATAGATGTATTCCACAATTATTCCCATTGCTGTACAATGCCTGATTTTTTAAAAAGTTTCGCATTTATATAGTTTATATATGTACCCTAGTGGGTGTCTTAATTCTGTATGACATTTCAAAAATTTCTTAGAAACCTTCCCTCATTTCTGAGTTCAGTTTTTAATTTTGTTTAAAGTAATATTTATTTTTTATTTGAAGAGGATTGAAAAAAACATTTATACATTTATACTAATGATAGCTCTAAACATGTCAGCAAGCAGCATCTTCCACCCTCGGAAATGTCAAGACTAAACCTGGGCCTTTCTGCACACAACAGTTCGCTGTGCTACTGAACTCCTGCACCTTACATATCAAAAATAAGTAACTAACTGAAACTAATGGCCTTGCCTTTTGCCTCTTTCCTCTTTTGATCCCAGTTCATTCTAGTAAACTGCACATTTAGATAAGATCCAGGGATATGAAAAACAGAACTCACCTTTTCATCCCCTCTTTTCTTCTCAACAGGACCTGCTATCTGTTCTTTGATAAAAGTTATGTCTTCATCCAACTTGAGGCCGTAATGTTCCATTTTTGACCTTACCTTATTGGAAGTGATTAAGTGTTCAAACATCTGAACAGAAGCCTGCTCATGCTGTAAATATATATAGATATGTATGTGTTAAATCACTTTTTTTAAGCGTACGGCATACATAGTCAGGGGAGTCTACAATGTTCTGGTAGCCCAAGATTGCTACTTCATTTTATTCACACATGCGTGCTATTCATGGGTACACTACAGGGGGCGAACTAGCTTTGCCTCAGCTGGCTACCAGCTTTTGGTGGATGTCGGGTCATATAGGCTTTCTTCCACTGACTTTGCCTTGCAACTGTGCAGGTCTGGCACCAATTCCCACTTCCACACAGAGCGCTGCTAGATTTTCCCACTGGAGCGGATATCTATTTATCTACCGGCATTTTTACATGCTTTTGAACTGCTAGGTGGGCAGGAGCTAGGGGCAAATGATGGAAGATCAGTCTTTCACGTGGTGTCATGTGTTTGAACAGAGTACCAACCATTTTTGACCAACAAACCCAGGTTCATTAAGCTGCTGCACCACCATACCCCCTTATGTTAATCACAATATAAACTATCAATCAATCCAGCATAATTAATATTTCTGCTTAAATCTCTACGATTTAAATTTAGCTTATGAATCCCAGCTACTTTGGAGGTAATTTGCTATAGTTTTAAGTTTGTATGTATTGCAAACAATATTTACAGTTACTGTAGTTATTGTTGCTTTTCTATCCATTCAGGGAATAAGCAGCAATAAAATACTTGGTCCTATAGGTAACTGTCGACTCAAAATCGTTTAGTGACTATTCAAAGTTACAATAGTCTCCAAAAGCTATGGTTTCTCTTGCTGTCTTTGACCAGAATGCTAACTTTTGCTGCCTGCAAAAGAGTGACTTTTATCTTTCAGAAACATTTGGAAAGACTGTCTACAACATAGTCCTTTCAGGCATCCCAAGATTCCACACCCATTTGCACTCTGATTCAGGTGACTCTGAAGATACAGATAAATGCCCAACTGGCCTCAACAACTCTCAGACTGCTAATGATCGACCCTGTGCTAACAACCAGATGACTGCAAAGAATATAAAATCCTTCCATTCCCCACCATTCAGTCAGAACTGAAGAAGCTTCTTGGATTAGAAGCAAAACATTTTCAAGAAAAAAATCCAAGGAAGTCCAGTTGCCTTTTGGAAAAGCACCTTTGGGACAACCATGACTTGGATGATTGAGAATCTCCATGGACATATCTCATTTACAATACATATAAATTTAATAAATAAAATAAAATAATACCCACCTTCCATTCTAATCCCGGGCAAGCAAGTGGAATGAATCTTCCATCAAACATATGTGAAAATGGTCCATGACCTAAAAGTAAAGATTATGCAATTAATCTTTGTGGCAGAGTTAAGATGTATTTGTGTATTTTTAAACACATATAGATATACTCAAATACACATCAAATGTTCCTCAAATTATTGAGGTATTACTAAATTACAGCCGAAGTATTGAACCTGAATTGGTAATTTATTAATCCACTCCCTCTTTCTCTGATTAACAATTTTACTAGAATTAAAATTTAAGTTTCTAACAGTTTTCAAAATATTGGTATTTTAATTGCTTGTGTTGAAAAAAACATGTTGAAATAAGTAATTTAATTTATAGAGTAGAACTTTAGAAGTTAAAAGCAATGTAAAGCCAAAGAAATAAACTAGAAATCAAAGAAAGTGGCATGTTCATCCTCTTACATTATTCAAAACATGATTTGTAATCAGATCCTAAAAACGGAAAAACCTTAGTGTTTGGACTTATATTTGTGGTAATTGATAATACACAAGATTTATTTTTCTAACAATTTCACTGCATATTAAAACCATTTTTAGTTTTCCTTTCACAGAATAATTATGCTAAACTATTGCCAGAGTTCTCAATGCAAGATCTCCTGCCTTGCCTTTCTTTTAGATGTTTCTAAATATTAACATTAAAATGAATAATATTAAAAAGTTGACATGCTGTGAAGCAAAGCAGTGTCATTAAAGTCATTTAAAGAATTATTTCTGTAAATATCTCAGAATTCAACACAAAAATGTTGTCTGGCTGCAACTTAGGTCTTTTTTTTATAAATGAACCAAAAGTAATCTGGGACCTGAAGGCGGGCAGCCTGAGGAACTAGACAGGAACTAGCAGGGATGCATTAATGAAGTAAAACATTGTAATAACACACATGACAAATTCAATTGCTGGTCGGTGACTGTGATAAAAGCTATCTATCCTGTAAATTTTACAGCTACCTGCATAAAATAATGACAGCTAAAAAGGTAAAGGTTCCCCCGCACATGCGTGCTAGTCGTTTCCAACTCTAGGGGCCAGTGCTCATCTCCGTTTCAAAGCCGAAGAGCCAGTGCTTGTCCGAGGACATCTCCGTGGTCATGTGGCCGGCATGACTAGATGCCAAGGCGCACAGAACGCTGTTACCTTCCCACCGTAGTGGTCCCTATTTTTCTACTTGCATTTTTACGTGCTTTCGAACTGCTAGGTTGGCAGAAGCTGGGACGAGTAACAGGAGCTCACTCTGTTACGCGGCACTTGGGATTCGACCCACCAAACTGCCGACCTTCTGATCAACAAGCTCAGCATCCTAACCCACTGAGCCACCGTGTCCCTTTTAATGACAGCTTATTGGGGCTAAAAATAAGGTTTGCAACTGTAGAGAGCAAGCAAAGTATAATCTTTCAAAATATAAACTTTTATGTATAATCAATCTTTCATGTATAACATAGCCCAGCTATTGTTCATTTATTCCTGCTTGCTTTCTGTAGGTGCTCCACTGTATTCTAAGTTGTGTTAACCAAAGAAAATGTTTATGTTACTTTAAACTGTGTTGATCCAAGAGAAAGAGAAAGCCTAGCTAAGAATCTGCAACACTTTGTTCTTTTTCCACCCCTTTTTTCTCCTTGCCTTGTCTTAACGAGTTACATTTCTGGGCTAATTTCCAGCTATTAAGCTATTGTGTATTCAGGCTTAGAGATGTAGAAATGTAACTGAGCTAGAATAGATAAGGAAATTCAAAGGAACTGTTTAGACATGCAGGAACTTTGTAATGTGTTATTAGTTACAAAAAGCAGAATTTTTCTGAATGGGTTGTTCTCACTGTCCTCGGTCTCACAGCAGTGCATGTGTGTGACAAGAAATTGAGACAACCAGCTTATTCCTTTGATCTGTTGAAAAAAAAGTCTTCATCATGGTTCAGTCCAAGCCGGGAATAAACAACATGACAACTGCTTTAGAAAGAAGGTTGCAGTTTATTGAAGAGGAGACCCAGATAGAAAGATGGCTCTGGAAGAAAAAAAGGGACAAGCACATGTAGGGAGTGGGTTTTTATACCCTTTGGAGCCTTTTGTTTGGAGTTGTTTCCTGTTCCTGTTTTAGGCTTTGTATTTCCTGTGGCATGTATTCTCACCTGAGTCTGGGTGTGTCCTTTGGCATCTGTGGGTTAATCCTATTATGTCCTGTCTTAGACTTTGGGTGGGGTATGTAGATTTTAGGTGTCTTTGTCTTCTTAATCTTCTAGCTGAGGGCCTCCAACTTTTCTGGATGGTTTACAACTGCATTTCTATAGAGCTGGTTTCTGCTTGTGGGAGGAAGACTTGGGGCTATTAAGGAAACTGGGCATGCTTTTCTGCCTCTTTAAGATCCTTTGAAGAAATATATTTTCTGCCCTTTTAATATTTCCTTCTCTGGGGGGGGGCTGACTTCCCACAGATCAAAAGAATAAACCTGTGTTCTTTTCAGTTGCCTTGTATTCAGAGTCTCATTGGGATTTGGATTCCGAGCAAAAAACCTTACACTACTATAAGCCTACATTAAGTATATACAGGCCTTTTTTGTCATAGAACATTCAGAACGGAGTTCCAGCACCTTTTTTGGATGGAACCTTGTACGGTAGGCATGGCGGGTTGTATGACATGTGTGAGTTCTGGCACCTTTTTCTTCTACAAAAAAAGCACTGAGTGTGTGTGTGTGTGTATGTCAAAATAAAGAATGGCACAAAGCTAACAACAACAAAAGAAATTATTTTGACTATAAAGCTCCAATAATTGACAGCAGAAATACACTCCTGTGGATGTACAGCTCTATTTGTTTTAGCGATTTGGGAAAGACTGTCACCCCACCTAAATTACTTCTGTGTGCCATCAGTTGGTCTCCATTGGTGGAGAAGCATTGAATTACATCTCTACGGTACATAAGAGTCAAAATAATGAATTCTAGTTGAGGCATTTCATCATTGACTTTTGTAATCCCTTTGTACACCTTAGCCACATCAGCAACTGCATTTTAAATATTGATACAGTTTACATCAAATTAATATTTATTTATTCTTTTGTATAGGAATTGACTCACCTGTCTCATGTTGAATGCAGTATTTTATCATTCTACCCTACTTTTTCCACAAGCACGAAATCTGTCCATATTTCTATCTCAGGGCCAACATATATTTGATCAAGTGAATGCAGAAGTTAATACAGTTGTTAAAACTGTCACAAGAAATAGTTTCTAATGGTATAAAATGTTTATATACATATTACTTATTAGCAAAAAAATTACTTACCCAAATCATGACAAAGTCCAGCAATTTGAACACAGAGAATATCCCTTTGATCAATATTCAGTTCAGGTTGTCGTTCTTGCAACGCCTGCACCAAACGGCCTGCGAGATGACTAACACTTTTCCAAAAAGGAAAGAAATTAACTTTTCTATGGCTTGAGTTTAAGATTTATAAATAAAATGGGAAATTAAGTTACAAATGTAATGCGATTATGAACTACTATAAGGCTTATTTAAATTCTGAATTTCAATATTATAAGATATTAGAGAATATTTCATATTAAATTATCTTTGTTTTGAACAATTAAATCTTCCTCATGCATCCATTTAACGTCAGACAAGAAAGATTTTTTTAAAAAGAAAACAATATCTGCGTATTCTTGCCTGTATTTTATATACACTATGTAGAGACCAGGTTTTTTTTGGTTCAAGCAGAAATTAAGAAATGTTTTCCTCTCTCTTATTCTTTGCATGGAGCATGGAAACCCTACAATACAGAAATTCTCTCTACACAAATCCCAGTTTTATTAATGGTATTCAATATAATAAACTGCATTATATTCAAGATACCAGCTATATAAGTCAAGTAGTCTTTCTTTTCAACTACAATTATTAGTGATGGTTCCCAAAGTTTATGAAAACATACTAAACATTGTAAATATTAAGTATAGTTAAACATGCAGCATCATTAACAAAATTTAAATATAAAAATCTCCCTCAATGGAAAACATATAGCAGGAACTGGTTGTTTTAAAAACTTCAGTAGAATCTTTTTACTTATACAAAGGCAATTCCTGTGTATAAACAAGAAAACAATACTCCTTACCCAAGAGAATGTTCAAAGCGATTGTGTGATGCTCCTGGGAAAACAAAGTAACTGCCACCCAACTGTTTAATATATCGTAGACGCTGAAATTGAGGTGTGTCAATGATGCAAACAAGAAGAGGATGCATTTCAATATGACCATGGATTGGATCATTAAATACCTGGAAAAAGCAAAACAAAATTTTAAAATATCCATTAATCAATGATGAATAATGTTTCAATCAAGAATAAACATTGCCTTTTTCTAATTCTAAAAAATTAAGATAAACATAGAATAATTAAAAGCCCCTGACTAACAAGTAACAAGTAGCCCAAATGAAAATCAACTGGGACAAATTCATCACCCATATAAAACAAAAGTTGAAAAACCCCGAGGAATTATTTTAATACTCGTGTGGAAAATGAAAATACTGACTATTCTTCTATGCAAGGTTTATGCCCAGGTAAATTAAATCGGGACTCATGGAAAAAGTATTGAACCAAACTTTGTGCTATGCTTAATTTTGCAGTTTGTAATTGTACTTTACTTAATATGATTTTGCTAAGCTTGCTTGTTTCAAATATATTTAGAACATAAGGACTGGAACAGTAAGATACAGGGAACTGAAAGTAACTGATGAATGCGGGTTCCAATGTACATGAGTATGTGGAAAGTTATGTTCAGCAGAGGGTCAGAAGGAAGTCAGCAGAAACTCAGCAGAAAGTATAAGATTGCCGACCATATGTCTACAGTCTTAGGACGGGAAAGGATATAAAGAGTTGGGACTGGACCTGATTGATTTGCCATTGGCCTATAGCTGTCCTTATTGGAACTGCTGTGTCATTGGACCGCATTGCAATGAGTTTTTAACGTAAGTGATGCTGTGTTATTATCTTTGCTATGTTCCAAATTATTAGCAAAATAAACCTCTGAATCTTAAAGTAAGAATTATTGTTTTGTGTTGCTGTCTCTTGTCTCTTTCACTGGGTTTTCCCACAACACTCGCTATTATCTTTCTTTTGCCATTCTACTATATATGGCTACTCTCTTACCATCTTGAAGAGATTTGGGGCAGAAAATAAAGCCTGTAGATAAAGGAGGATTTTTTAAAAAAAGTTATCTGTTCTAAGAATATTATGAAAATTCTTATGGAAGGGATGGACCCTGGTGTTTTTTTTTTAAAAGCAGGGAATTTTAACTTTCCAGATTTTCAGTTTTATCATTGGGGTAATCTAAACTTCCATTTCATCACAGAATTTAAGTAATTTTCAAAATAATATAGGCATACTTAGAAAGTTAGTATTTGTCCCCATTCATATCCTGGAAAGATCTTGGTTCTGCTTTTACTCAAATATCTGTTGCCCCCCTTTCTTGCATTAGCCATCATATTTGGATGCTGCTGGGAAGGAAGCTTAAAATCTCGATTATTGGGAGAAATTGACACTGTAACATAACTCCAGTTTGAGAACTACAGGTAGTAAGTGATTATTTTCTAGCAATAATCTACCCTGTGTTCAAAGTTACATATATGATTAAATAACTGATTATCTGCTTAACATTGTTCCGGTTATGTAGGATTTTTTGCTTTATTATAACGATTTATTATGTGCTATCAGGTCAATGCCAACTTTTAGTGACCATATATTTTTGCCAAGCCACTGTCTTCAACTTAGTCTTTTAATTCTTCCAATGGTAAAGCCTTGCTGTTGGTCATCTTCCTTTCTTCTTTCCTTCCACCCTTCCCAGCACTGTAGAGTTTTCTAGAGAGTTAGGTCTTCCCAAAACATGTCTGAAGGATGACTTCAGTCTGATCATTTGTCTCTCAAATGAGTACTCTCAGTTGATTTGTTTGGTGATCCATTTGTAAAATTACCATGTATAAAGGAGGAGGTTATATGTTTTCCAAGCAAAAGTATCAAATTAATGAAATAACTACTTGTTATTCTAGTTGTTAGAATACACTAAATGAAATGTTCAAGGGCACACAGAGGCATGGAAGAAATTAGCATATCCAGTTGATGAACATCATGAAAGACAATTTCAGTGTCTGTTGGCTATTATTTTTATCGTTTTAAGATTACAGTTAATTTAACAGAAAGTATAATTTTTTTGTGCTGGATATCTATATATCCTTTCAGAAAGAATGTAATGTAATGTAATATCAGCTAAACATTAGAGATGCATAATTCAAAATACAACATTGGTTCATGCAATCCTTTTCCATTGAAAGGGCTGAAAGGATTAGCTGGTAACATCACCATTGCCCAGTTGGGGGCCACTTTCATGTCCCCATTAATGTGCCTACCAAAATGGTACCTATCTATTTGCGATTGCTCGCTTTCGAACTACTAGGTCACACAACAGCATTCGGGTCTCGAACTCAGACTATACGTCAACCCAGAGTCCTAATCACTAAGGTCCTATGATTCATATGATATGGTCTTCTGTTATAGAGACTTCATTTTAAACAACTGTTATTTCACACATTTTGTTTCAAAGCTGAATTTTATAGATACTAACATTCTTTTGAAATATATAACAACAATTTGGAAATTAATGGGCAGACAGAAAACAGACCAGGTGGTTTTACAATTGTAAAACAACACCTAAACAAACATATAAAAATGAAAGTATGTCGATTCTCTACCACAGGGGTGTCAAACTCAATTTCATTGAGGGCCGCATCAGCATTGCGGTTGCCCTCAGGGGGCCGGGTGGGTGTGGCCTACTGGGTGGGTGTGGCTAGAGTGCGTATGGCTTACTGGGTGGGCATGGCCAGCTCTACATCGTTCGCATCAAGGGTGCCTATGGGGGCCTGGGCAGGAGTGGGACAGATCTGAGGGTCTCTGGCAGAAGGAGGGTCTCTGGGCCAGGGCCAAGGCAGTGAGGGCTGTTCCCTCACTGTTTCCAGGATGGCTTCGCGGGCCACATGAAACCACTTCGCGGGCCGGATCCGGCCCCCAGGCCTTGTGTTTGACATGTCTGCTCTACCACTTATGCAAATATCTAAAGACTTCTGTTGTGTACTAATAAGCATTTTATAGCCAGGAGATCCAATTCCTGGGCTATTTAGAAATTTGGATTGCAGTGTAGCTTGTTTCCCAATGTTAAATAAACTGACTTAAGTATTGAAATTATATATTACAGCAAGACTAATTTTGTTTGGTATAGTCCTTTTTCAACATACATAATAAATAAGAAACTGTTCTCTCACTTTTGCTATATCATTTTGACTTTGACTTTGTGCCAGTTGGCGCACACAGTTTAGCAGCTTCTCTTTCACTCCTACAGCTCTGAAAATGAAGCATATAATGTGACTTAAACATATTCAATATTTTATTTAGTAATAAACCTAGTAGCAATTAATTTAGCTTTCATATTAAGACAAGAATTTTTACAGAACTTTTTAGCAAAATGTCTCCTGGCAGAAAGTGATGGTGATAAATCACTGATTTTTAAAGGATAACCATGAACAAAAAATACATTTATTCTTATTTTAAATAAAATAAAATAATTTAAATATTTTATTTAAATAAAATAAAAATAGATTTATATTTCCACATTAACTTTATTAATGAGAACATATACATATATTTCATTTTCTCATTTAACCCGGAGCAATGTTCTGCAGATTTTAGCTATAAAATGGTATGCATACTATATCTTCATTTACATCCTGCAAGCAAAGCAGTATCCACTATTAGGATGTGTTATAGTAATGTTAATTCAATGATATATGGTGCCTCTAAACCACAATGACAAAAGCAATAATCCTTTGGCAGAAGTTAAAAGCTTCTTAGTGTGACTTAGGGCTGCAAAGACCTGCACAACTTTAGGACCACAGTTCTTATCAAAAAGGATACAGATAAAAGCAATAAGAAAGTTTACAAGGGTCAAGTGAAATAGACAACAGGGTATGGGAAACAGAAACAGGACATATTAGAAAATGAAGAGAAGAACATAGTAAGAACATAAATAGCATTAAAAGGACAAAATGATATAAGACAATAATATAAAATATATAGTAAAATAAATTCTTATTAAAAGTAAGAGATTACTAACAATAAAAGATAACACAATGCTATATCATCAGGGAAAATCTTTATTTTGTTATTCACTAACAAAAGTTGCTTATTGTATATTCTTATTATAATAAAAACATTTGAGTTGTTGAGTTTATGTTATCCTTGAAATTATGACAGCATGTAACAGAGAAACTTGACACAATGTAGACAGTGGTATTACATGTTTGTTATTTTGGATAAATGATTTGTGAACTAGTTATCTATCAACACAATGGGAAGACAAACTTATATCATTGTGTGTGGCCAGGTTATAAGCAAAGTTTAAAAACAGAAGTTTAAAAATGTTTTGGTATGTATTTTTAAATGTATTTTTCATTTTCATTTTCTTTTTGTTTTTGCTTGTATTTTTGCTTTTTTATATCTTCCATTTTTTGTGTACCAAGGCAATATAAAAAAATCTTTCTAAAATCAGCTTCTGAAAATTAAAGTCACTTAAGTATATTATACTATTCAGGCAAACAATAATAAACCAAAACCAAAGAGCTCTGCAGATGCAGAAGACATAAAATTCTTATAATTCCTTCTATTTAAATAAATAAAAAAGTTGCTTACCGAATTCCCATGTTTTCAAGATGAGATTCAGTGAGAGACGGTACAATTGAACCGGTTATTTTATGTTCTAGGGAGTTAAATACATACACTTTAACATTTCTTTCTGAAATTGGGAGCTTACAGGACTACAATTAATGAATATACATTAATAACCCTGAAATATTAGTATTGCTTTGATTCATGCAATTATAAATTCTTCAGAGAAGCCATGAAAATATAGAGTAAGAAGAGACTACTAATCCATGTTAATAGTGTCTTGAGAGTCAGGCAACATAAACATTTAATAAATTATTAGAATTAAAGGCAAAGATACCTGTAAATTAATTCTTCATGTTATTCTAATAGAGTGATTCTTCTTGTTTCATAAATACAGGGAGTGCAGAATTATTAGGCAAGTTGTATTTTTGAGGATTAATTTTATTATTGAACAACAACCATGTTCTCAATGAACCCAAAAAACTCATTAATATCAAAGCTGAATATTTTTGGAAGTAGTTTTTAGTTTGTTTTTAGTTATAGCTATTTTAGGGGGATATCTGTGTGTGCAGGTGACTATTACTGTGCATAATTATTAGGCAACTTAACAAAAAACAAATATATACCCATTTCAATTATTTATTTTTACCAGTGAAACCAATATAACATCTCAACATTCACAAATATACATTTCTGACATTCAAAAACATAACAAAAACAAATCAGTGACCAATATAGCCACCTTTCTTTGCAAGGACACTCAAAAGCCTGCCATCCATGGATTCTGTCAGTGTTTTGATCTGTTCACCATCAACATTGCGTGCAGCAGCAACCACAGCCTCCCAGACACTGTTCAGAGAGGTGTACTGTTTTCCCTCCTTGTAAATCTCACATTTGATGATGGACCACAGGTTCTCAATGGGGTTCAGATCAGGTGAACAAGGAGGCCATGTCATTAGATTTCCTGCTTTTATACCCTTTCTTGCCAGCCACGCTGTGGAGTACTTGGACGCGTGTGATGGAGCATTGTCCTGCATGAAAATCATGTTTTTCTTGAAGGATGCAGACTTCTTCCTGTACCACTGCTTGAAGAAGGTGTCTTCCAGAAACTGGCAGTAGGACTGGGAGTTGAGCTTGACTCCATCCTCAACCCGAAAAGGCCCCACAATCTCATCTTTGATGATACCAGCCCAAACCAGTACTCCACCTCCACCTTGCTGGCGTCTGAGTCGGACTGGAGCTCTCTGCCCTTTACCAATCCAGCCACGGGCCCATCCATCTGGCCCATCAAGACTCACTCTCATTTCATCAGTCCATAAAACCTTAGAAAAATCAGTCTTGAGATATTTCTTGGCCCAGTCTTGACGTTTCAGCTTGTGTGTCTTGTTCAGTGGTGGTCGTCTTTCAGCCTTTCTTACCTTGGCCATGTCTCTGAGTATTGCACACCTTGTGCTTTTGGGCACTCCAGTGATGTTGCAGCTCTGAAATATGGCCAAACTGGTGGCAAGTGGCATCTTGGCAGCTGCACGCTTGACTTTTCTCAGTTCATGGGCAGTTATTTTGCGCCTTGGTTTCTCCACACGCTTCTTGCGACCCTGTTGACTATTTTGAATGAAACGCTTGATTGTTCGATGATCACGCTTCAGAAGCTTTGCAATTTTAAGAGTGCTGCATCCCTCTGCAAGATATCTCACTATTTTTGACTTTTCTGAGCCTGTCAAGTCCTTCTTTTGACCCATTTTGCCAAAGGAAAGGAAGTTGCCTAATAATTATGCACACCTGATACAGGGTGTGATGTCATTGGACCACACCCCTTCTCATTACAGAGATGCACATCACCTAATATGCTTAATTGGTAGTAGGCTTTCGAGCCTATACAGCTTGGAGTAAGACAACATGCATAAAGAGGATGATGTGGTCAAAATACTCATTTGCCTAATAATTCTGCACTCCCTGTATAGGAAAACCTGAATATTACATTTACCCTAGAATAAGTTAGCATAATCAGAAGACCTGCAATACACATTGCAAAACTTCTCTGAAGATACAGGAAGTTACATAGTAAAGAATGTGGGTCTTGCCAGTGCCCTGAAGATTTGCTACTTGCAAAGTAGTTTGAGCTTGCTTACTTATGAGATAAGAACATTTTACTGAGCAGAGCAAGCAATTCTATGCCAGATTGTCAAGTAACACAGCCTTCTAGATTCAACCAATTCACAAAGCTTATTGGGCACACTCTCTAACATTACTACATCATAGTAAATCATGCTTACTTTGAAACAGGGAACACAAGTGAATATAACAATATATTTTTGGCTATCCATGTAATTTGATTATAACATGTTTCTACATATTAATCCCCTTTGCTTGCTTTTTGCTGATATCATGGTCAACCTCCATGCAGATTTTTTGACAACAGTAGGGAAATAAGTTTTCAATTTCCTTCTTCTGAAATGTTGACTTACCAGTTATTAAGTTTTTTTTTTACATAATATTAGGATATTTTATTAGAGCATTACTGTTAGACTTGTCACAAATTTAAATACAAATACACCTCTAAATACAAATGATGCTTGGCTCCATTTGTTGAGAAAGATATAATTTTATTAGAAGTCAAGTACATTGCAGTAGTGCATAGCCAGAACTGAAAATCGGGCACCAAAATCTCTAAGTTCAATTTTTCCCTCCCTTAGCTGCCTCCCATTGCCCACCATTTTGTGACCAGTAAGGTTCAGGCAGGATCTGTTTGTAATGGTCAACCCAAGCACAAGAAGGTATGCAGCTGGTATGCCGGGTGACCTTGAAGCAGAATCTCGAAGAGATACAGCATTCACTTTTGTTTTGCCCCTTGCGTTCCCCACCTCCCCATAGTACATGGCAGTCTGTTATTGTATTGTAGCAAAGCACAAGCAAGCATTAAGGTGCCAGCTGACAATTACGGCTTTATTAAGATTCTGAAACCATATATCATTTTGTTTTTTAAGATATTGTTTTCGCCTTCTTTCTTTTCACAAGCCTGTAAGATAGCTTACCCAAGGAAATAAGATAAGGATAGCTTCACTTTAGAGAAAGGCATTCTCAGAAACGTAAGAGGCCCTAGTAAGGACGGGTGACTGAATAAAGGGAGTGATATTCTATAGGAGGACTGATTATAAGGTATATAATGTGTGCTGAATGGATGAGGGGGGCTCTGCAGTTATCACTCTTGAAAAATAAAGTACTTAATTTCATGCCTGTTGTTTCTTTGATCCCAATTCATGACAAACTTGTTAAGGAATAAAATTCCAACAAAATTTAACCTAGCTGTCTCCCATCCCACACTTGACCCTGATTAGTTTCCAACTTGGGCAAGCCACCATCTGCAAAATCTCTACTGTATTACCCAGTGTAATTATTTTTATAGCCGAACTCATAAAAATTATACTTAAAATCCTACATATTGGTCAGAAGTTAATATAATTATCACCATAATACATTCTAGGAAAACTTCAGTTTAAAATGTGATAAATTTGAACACTGACATGGCAAGCCACTAGAATATAAACTGACAGCAAACCGCACTCCTTACTAGTACTGTAATTACCTAGTTTGGGTAATGAAATGTATGCAAGAAAACAAGCAAGCTCAGAAAGCAACAAGGGCACGTCAGATAAATTTGAGTTATATTTTCTACCAATTCATTTCTAGAATCACATTTTTACAGATATCACAGATATAATAAGTAAAGATTGCCTGTATGTAAGCAAAGCTGGACATCAGTTTTAAACTTAATATATCATCTGTGGTTTGTAGGATTAGGCTACAAAAAACCACTAATAGCCCAAACTCACCCAGTGAAGAACCACATAGCAAAGAGTTCAACTTAAGTTCCAACTTCCTAATCCACTTACCTAAAAGCTCCTTATACTATAACCCAGGGGTCTTCAAACTCGGCTCTTTTATGACTCATGGACTTCAACTCCCAGAATTCCTCAGCCAGCATACCTGGCTGAGGAATTCTGGGAGTTGAAGTCTATGAGTCATAAAAGGACCAAGTTTGAAAACCTCTGTTGTAACCTAAGCAAGACATTTCACAGAAAGATATAGAAAGCAAGATTATTGCCAGGTGATTTCAATTCAAATAGTATTCAGAAGTTAACAACAATCAATTAAGAATTGGCTGTAGCAACATTAGGAGGTAAATGAAATGATTGCTTCTGGAAGTAAGGGTAAGTTCCACAGGCAGGACTAGAAGCAATCTAGAGCCATTTCTTCATCAATGATTTATAGTTTCAGCCAACAATTGCTGCACTGATGTAACCATAACAAAACAGTCCTGATGTTGCTGTCCAAGGACAGTATAAATCAAAAGTCAGGACATCATCCAACAGGAAACAAGGTGAGCAACATAAACACTAATTCTATGAAATTCATTTTAAATAATTAGCATAATAACATATTTGTAAACATATAAATATTCCCATTGGAAAAAGTGGCCTTTTTATCATGATGGAACCTATGTTTTGGATAGAATGAATGGTGGCTTAAGATGAGATATTGGAATATAATCTATTTGCTTCACACTTGTCTTAAATTAAACCAATAGCACACCATTTTTAATTCATTTTAAAAGATGTGCTGCTTAGGTCCTTGGATGACAATGTCTAAGAGATGGGACCTAGAATGTACCCATTCTATTTTACTTAGAAGCATCAGCAGATACTCTCAAGACAGGAGATCCATATGTAGCCTAGGCGCATGCCATTTAAGACTTTAAAGGTGACAAACACTATCTGGAAAGAAACTGGAGCAATTGCACCTCATGCAATAGTGGTGAAATGTGGGCAAAATGTGAGACATCTAGAACTGCAAAAGCATCGCATTCTGAACTAGTTGTAATTTCCAGATCTTTTCCTAGATCTTCAAGGGCATTCCCATGTACAGCCATTGCTGTAATTCAGACATGTCAAACTCGTGACGTCATGTGACGTCGCAAGACGTATCGGGACTGTTTTGCCATTGCCGGCAATGGGGTGGGCATGGCTTCCGGATGATGCAGGCCAGCAGTTTGACACCCCTGCTGTAATTCAACTGGGAAATGACCAGAGTTTGAGTTACTGTGAGCAAACTATCCCAGTCCAGGAATGACTGCAATTGGTGTAAGAGGTGGATATGTCTAAAGGCCCCCATTGCCAGGACTACCACCTGTTCCTCAAGCAGAATTTACAACTCCCTGAGTAGCTCCAAATTGTGCACCATGTGTGACTGGTGGAACACTAGCCTGGCAAGAATCAAAACGACACATTCTTGGAATCAGGAGTCCCAAAAATCCAGACCCACTTGCTAGGGCTAAGTTGAAACTGGTTCTTCCCCATCCAATCCCTTGCACCTTGCAGGTATTACTAGGCCAACACCAGGATAGTACCCCTTAGCCAGCAAGAAACAGAGATGGTGTCCTCAGCATATTGATACTGCACCTGTAAGATTAGGCTAAAGCTGGTGTAACTAAAGATAAAGCATGTGCAAAAGCAGAGAAGACAAAAGCCAGAATCTTACTGAAAGATCCCTTCAGGGAAATAGATAAGAAATGAAGTCATTAAGAAAACAAAGGAAAAATGTCACCTGAACCTATCAAAGGAAGTTGGGCCTGAGCATGAAAAAAGATACAATCCCAATTAACCAAAAAAGCAAGAACTTTGGGGAATAAAAAGAGATCCTAGCCTATTCGTAGAGTCATCTTTGGATTCAGACTTGGCAGCCTTGTTCAGAAGGACATTAGCATGTATGCAAAGGAGACAGTATTATATGTTATACCAATAAAGTTTTGCTGTTACTTTAACCATGTCTCTGTGTTGTGCCTCAATGTTTGCCTGAAAGTGATTTCTGTGTGTCCTAATTATTTCCTGGCTGTTGAACAGGGATATGTGCCTTATCTATAGCAGTTGCATCTATCTGGAAAACCCACCTAGAAATCAAGGGAGGCTTGCAAGATCTTGTTGTGTTTCAGTGTCAGCCTGTGGGTTCGGCAGTTGAATCGGACAATTCTGAGGAGGAGGAGGAGGAGGAGGAGGAGGAGGAGGAGGAGGAGGGGGAGGAGGGGGGGGATTGGAGAGCCTGCGGAGGACAGTTCTGAGGCATCGCAGAGCTCTCAGCCAGGCCCCTCCCATCTGGTTCCTCCTCAGACCCAGCTGTGTGAGCCTGACAGCTTGGACGAAGACGACCCACAGCTGGCCTTGTTCAAGGACGCCGGAAGCAGGAGGCAGACAAGCAGGAGTAAACAAAGGAAGGCAATGGGGCACCTCGGGAGGAGGCAAAGAGAAGCCACGCCTTGAAACTGTTTAAACTACATAGAAGGAAGTGTGTAGTGGGGTGCCCCAGGGCTCTGTTCTAGGCCCAGTGCTCTTCAACATCTTCATCAATGATTTGGACGAGGGGATAGATGGGGAACTCATCAAATTTGCAGATGACATCAAGCTGTCAGAAATAGCCAATACTAGAGAAGATAGGCTTAAGATACAGGAGGATCTGGACAGACTCAAACACTGGGCACTATCTAACAAAATGAAATTCAATTGTGAAAAAAGTAAGGTTCTACATTTAGGCAGGAAAAATCAATTGCACAGGTATAGTATAGGTGGTACCTTGCTCGACAGTAGTAACTGTGAGAGGGATCTCGGAGTCCTAGTGGACAATCACTTAAATATGAGCCAGTAGTGTGCTGCAGCTGCCAAAAAAGCCAACACAGTGCTAGGCTGCATTAACAGAGGGATAGAATCAAGATCACATGAAGTACTAATACCACTTTACAATGCCTTGGTAAGGCCACACCTGGAATACTGCATCCAGTTTTGGTCACCACAATGTAAAAAACATGTCGAGACTCTAGAAAGAGTACAGAGAAGAGCAATAAAGATGATTGGGGGACTGGAGGCTAAAACATATAGGGAACGGTTGTTGGAATTGGGTATGTGTAGTTTAATGAAGAGAAGGGTGAGGGGTGACATGATAGCAGTGTTCCAATATCTCAGGGGCTGCCACAAAGAAGAGGGAGCCAAGCTATTCTCCAAAGCACCTGAAAGCAGGACAAGAAGCAATGGATGGAAACTAATCAAGGAGGGAAGCAACCTAGAACTAAGGAGAAACTTCCTGACAGTTAGAACAACTAACCAGTGGAACAACCTGCCTCCAGAAGTGGTGAATGCTCCAACACTGGAAGTTTTTAAGAGACTGGACAGCCATTTGTCTGAAATGGTATAGGGTTTCCTGCCTTAGCAGGGGGTTGGACTAGATGACCTCCAAGGTCCCTTCCAACTTATTATTATTATTAAAAGGGGAATGTGTGGGAGGTGCTGGTTGCTGAAGGCAACGTTTGAACAGCTTCTGATTTAGTCGTGGTTCGTATTAATTTTGCTCTGTTTTGGATCTGTTTTGTGTAAATAAATTTAGCGGGCTTACTTCCAGCCTATTGACTTTTGAAAAGGGGTTGTCCCTGACATTTCTGCAGGGCTGGTAGTAGGCTGGAACAGAACAGATCTGCATGTAACACACTGCATGATATCAGATGACCTCTCCTGGTCTCTTGAGAAGGAGGCATATATCAATACTTCCTTCAAGGTGGGCAGCACCAGCTTTTTCCAACATAAGGCATTGATTTTCACATGGACCCAATCACCTCCCAAGAGGCCTTAATTTTATTATTTTATTTATTCATCCCAGCTTTATTTTATAGTTAACTCAAAGTACAAATATACAGGATCCAATCTGGAGCAGTCCCCAGGACCAGAGGTTTAGTCTTCGGAGCCTTTGGACTTGTGCTGGAGCCCATCCTCAGGGAACTTCTCTCTCACGGGAGACATTCTTGTGTGATACATGCCGGTGACAGAAAAGTTCCCTGAGGATGGGCTCCAGCACAAGTTCAAAAGCTTGGTAGACTAAACCTCCGGTCCCAGTGACTGACCCAGATTGGATCCGGCAACATTATCCTGGGACACATACAATTGCCTTCATTTGTGATACTTAGCGCTCCTTCCTCATCCTATTTTCCCCACAACAAATCTATGAAGTGGGTTGGACTGAGTGAGAGTGATTGGCCCAAAGTTGCCAGCCACTTTCATGGCTAAGGCCAGACTAGTTCCTGGCTTCTAGCCTGCTGCCTAACAGCCCCATGGATTCTGTCCAATTCTTTTGCATTAATTGGCTCAACTGTCCTAATTACTTCCAAAAAATCTGCCCAGTTAGCAAAGTCAAGCAATTTTATCTAACAGATGCTGAGAATATTCTTCACAGTGGCACTACAAAGGCTCCCAGAGTCATCTCCCCTCACTCAGAAAAAACCTGTTTAACATGGTTGCCCATTAGACTTAAAAGAAGAAAATCCGGGTCATTTCCTACTATTGATTTAAAGTGCTACCCAAACATCCTCGAGAAGGCATGCAGCTGTATTGCTATGGAATTTGTTCTTCCCTTCTCAGTCCCATTCCTAACACCACCCATTCTAACACCACCGTGTTAGGAATAAGGAGAGAAATCCTACCGGTAGCAAAGTTTAAATATGCTGGGGCTGCCTTTGAACTGGCATAGTGGAGAAAACACTTAACAGCTGCACGACTAAGGATGATTCAAGACGTCTCATAGCTGCCAGTGTATAGGTATACCGTGGCTAGGAGCACGTCGAGGAAAGCTCTTTGGATTTAGAGATTTATTTTTTTTCTACAGTAGAGAAAGAGCCTGCCCCATATTCACGGGCGGCGACGGGCATCACTTTTGGAGCGCCCTGCACCAAACGGTGCAAGAAGATCTTTAAAGAAAAGCCTTTCCGAATCTAGTCTCTCTTTCGGCAAGAGTCAAATGTCGGGCAAACGCCCACAGCAACACCAGTGGCGGCTCCTCAATAAACCTTCCCGCGCCCCGCCCCGCAATTACACTTGCCAGCTTTCCCGCGCACCTCGAAAGCACTGCAGCTCCGCAGCTTCGAAGCCCTGCTCCTGAAGGAAGATGCACAGCTGCTCCGTGCCCCAGAGCCGAAGATGGAGCGTAACAGAACCCGCCGAGCCTGCGGCGGGAACGCCGCGCTTTTGAGGCGTCTGGAAGCCGTCGGCCGGGCTGCTAGGCCGGGCCCGTTTAAGGGCGCCTTCCCGGTTATCGCTCGACATCGCTCCGCCGCTCTGATGAAGAGAAGAGCGAGCAGCCGCTTCCCTTCGCTCGCTCGGGCTCCGTCCCCGTGGCCACCTCGCGTTGCCGCCAGCGAATCCGCGGAGGGTGGGAGCCACGTGACCGCTGCTGGCTTCTCTGGAAGGGCGACCATGCATGGAAATTTTTGCGCGCCTCAGCCCCGCTGCAGTCTCACCCTGCCACGTTAACAGAGCTGGAAACGTGTGGGAGTAAGACTCGGCCTTGATACCACGGCCCACCAATGGAAACCGTCACCAATGTCCACCCGTCCCCTCCCCCACCTTTACTATTTCTGGCTCCTCCGCCCCCTTTCCCGAGAAATGAGCAGTCCAAAGCTGATGGCTGTATCCAGGATGATCAGGACAAGGGATATCTTTACCCAGGTTCTGAAAACATAGCTCACCCATTTTCTTGAGACATTGATCATTTTATTGATTCTGTAAGCATACTGTTGATAAATTTCCCGCTTAAATATACGGAATGCTTGATTTGTTTGTCCTCCTCAGTCATCTTCAAAACTAGATTATAAACTTACCAAATGCATCAATACTCTGAATAAACTAAGATGTCTGATGGGAAGATCCTGAGTTAGGTCTGGGTGAGCATTCATTTCTAGAGTTACTCAGATTTATGAAAAAACAGATCAGTGCTATTATACAAGGTACTTCCCTTGTGTGCTAATTTCCTCTTTTTACTAAACATTCATTGAGCACTGTAATTCAAATATATACTTTCCATATGGTTCAAGATAACAAAACAGTCCAAATCAGATCAGAATAAAGGTTTTTTTTAATTAAGATGTCCATTTACACGGATAGATCCAAAGGGTTAGGTTCAAGAAAATAAACCCAATTTTTAATCAGGAACATCAGTCATATACTGTATCATAGTCAACCTGTAATTAATACAAAAATTATAATCAATATAAAACCCCAATTAATATAAATTATTAATGTATAGTTAAGCCAAATTTCAGCACTAAACTTTTAATGTCAGACCTGAGAATATTGGACAGATAAAGAAAGCAAGGATGTATAACTGTTCCATGGGTAGTAAGGCAAACTTCTTGGAGGTTGAGGCCTCCATCCAAACATTAGTCATCAACATGGCTACATTTGAAGAGAGAGACCTATTCTGATGTCTGGGGTTGTATATCAGTGGTAGACTGGACTACTCTATTAGGAGTGTGGAGCTGTACTACTAGAACAGGACTAAAAATCAGACAACCACTAAATGGCATTCATAAATTAGGGATTTCTGTTATCTCTTTGCTGGCACTTAGTTTCAAGAGTTAGTGGAGGCAGCTGCTATGTCTGCTCACATACTGCTTCTGTCTACTGATCTAATATCTCTAGCTACCTCTATTGGCATGCATTAAATCCTAGCAGCACTCATTGTTCAGTTTTCTGTTTTCTTTTCACTTTTTTCTTTGAAGATCCCAAGATAGTGACCTCCCCTGCCTTGAATGGATTTATATCATTGACAGAAAAGTAAGACATTAAGATTGATTGACTGGGAAAGAAACATAAGGAATCAATTGCATATAATTGAAACAACTGTACTCTGAATATACTTTTATGCCACATTCTGTGATAACAAGCCAATATTTCAAAAGGTGAAACACTTTTCCTCCCCAAAGGAAAAATACTTCTTTTATAAATATATTCAGGGCTTTTTTTCTCATAGAACGCTCAGAATGGAGTTCCGGCACCTTTTTTGGATGGAACCTTGTAGGGTAGGTAAGGCAGGTTGTATGACATGTGTGAGTTCCGGCACCTTTTTCTTTTACAAAAAAAGCACTGAATATATTTAAGTCTATTGTAAAACATTTTTAGCTTATTATTTGGCTTTGTGGTTTATTAAATGATAGTAGATCTCAATGCATTATACAATGGAGAACTAATTAACTATAAAAATCCTTTAGAATTGATTAAATTGTTACAAAAGTAAAATTTAAACCTTTCTATATATGAGAAATATATCTTATGGTTCTGACTTAATATATCTGAGGTGAGAACGATCCTTTACAGTTATGATGGAACTTCTTTTTATATTTTCATAAAATCTTTCTAATGAATTTCCCTCTTTATAAAAATATTCACCATTTTTTTAAAAAAAATGTAGCCAAATTGAATACTAGAGTTAAAATCTTATAATATTTCATATTGATCTTATGCATACATTTAATTTGATAAGGCTTATATTTTGTGTAGATACTACACAAAGGAAAATAAGCTTTTCAGGTTGAAAAATTTATTTTAAAAGAATGTTAAAATTTACAGCTGCTTAGCAGGTGGTTGACTCTGTTTAGAGCTACCAAGTAGTTCATTAGAGAAGGCTGGAGTACCTTAGGATATTGAGACATAATTTTCCTTGACTTAGCAAAACTTTTGATAATGAATAGAAAAAGTATTTTCCTAGAAAATCATTTTCAGTGTTTGCTAGGTTTTTTGGGGATGAAGGGAGAAAAAGATATAATTCATAGGTTTATAGGGTTTTTTTCTGCTTCTCAACAAATGCTGGAAAATCTTTTTTATACCTAGCCAATGGTATGATAAACACAGCATCATGATGCTTTTTTATCCCTTTGATACAGCAGAAATATTTTTCCATTTTAAGAGCAAAGGAAGATACTTATTTAGACAATGCTTCAGCCTTCCGGGTGTGGGGGAGGAACACTTGAGATGGCACAGTCAGACACAACCTTGTCTTAGATAAGCAACTATAATGTATTATATAGACAGGTTTTCCCTGCGAGAAACAATATTAATTATAAATGGCATGAGTAACATGCTTTTTACAAATGTTATACAGTGCATAGGCATCTATAGTGCAGAAGCAACCCTCTTAAACTCTGTACAGTATATAGACAAGGAGTGCATCCATTTATTCAACAGAGGGCTCAGTATCACCTTTAGGAAATTAACTTAGAATAAAGTAAACCAATATAGGCTATGATAAAAGTATATTTTCACAGAACAGCTTATTTAAAGCATTTATCTAACAGGAGAAATATCTCTATTCTAAACACCGTATTGTACTGTATTAATGACTAACTGTATCTTATTTTATATTAAAATAATGCATAAATCCTAATATTCTTTTAAACAATAATACCGAAATATTTTGAAGTGAACCATAAACCCAAGTTACTATGCCAGGAAATAATAGGCATTGTAAATGTTAGAAAGCCATGTTAAAATCAAGATTTTATGCGTGGTAGTCGTTTCCGACTCTAGGGGCCGGTGCTTATCTCCGTTTCAAAGCCCAAGAGCCAGCGCTTATCCGAGGACGTCTCCGTGGTCATGTGGCCGGCATGACTAGACGCCAAAGGCACACGGAACGCTGTTACCTTCCCACCGTAGAGGTCCCTATTTTTCTACTTGCATTTTTACATGCTTTCGAACTGCTAGGTTGGCAGAAGCTGGGACGAGTAACAGGCGCTCACTACTTTCACATAATTCCAATAACCTTTGTTACATTAAAATGCATTACTTAATATAGATCTGATCAAAACCTTCAAAATAATGACATAAATTCGTAACTGCTATAAATTTTGTTTCTATAATGGAGCATCCTGAAATTCTAATACATTAATTGATAACCGTCTAGCTACAAAACATAAAAACTTTAGGAAGGACAGAAAATTGAGTCACAAGAAAGCTTTGGTGCTCACAGCATCTTTGCTGATTTAACGGTTTGCTCTTTCACTGACAACATCTTGAAGACGTTTAAGCAAGACATCATCATTCTCCTGACAAAGTCTCTTAGCTGGTGATTCTGTGTCACTATCAATTGATATTGCTCTCTTCTTAGGTCTCTGTCCTTCTTGTTTAATCATATTGTTAATTTCCTTCAAACTCTGTCAAATTGAAAACATCACAGTCAAAAATAATACTAAATTTCAGTTAGAAGAGCTTAATGTTTTATTAGGTTTTGATTTTTCAAAACACATTTGTATATTGCAATTAATATTTTTATATAATAGCCTAATTTTTGTCACTGCCAGACCTGCTGCAACTTAAACCTCTAAAGAGAAATGATCCTTGCCTTGAGAAAGGTATAGTTTTATTAGAAGCCAGTGCATTGCAATCACACACCAAAATTCATAAGTTCAACTTTTCCCTCTCTTAGCTGCCTTCCATCCCTGCCCCCACCCTAACCCTAATCAGTTCAAGCCAGATGTTTTGAGAATGGTCGCTCTAAGCATAGGTTGGTATGCAGCTGCTTTCTTCTCCCAGCCTGCTTTGAAACCGCCTTCTGGGGAGATGCGGGGGAGGGGCAGATACAGCAGTTCCCCTTCCCAAGCAGCAGCCACTTTCGCTTCCCCACAAGCAACCTCCCCTCCCATCCACCCTCCCCATTGTTCATGTCAGTGCATGAAGCACAAACTGAAACTGAGGTAGCAGCTGAGTCACTTTCAAATTTTCAGTTTAATATTTAACCTTTATCATATTTCTATCTAGTCTTTAAAAAAGACCAGAAAAGACTACACTGAAATCAACATTTATGGAATATGTTTTTAACTCTTAATTGTTAGAAACATATATCTTACCTTAGAAGGGCTCCCATTAAATTTATATAACAATGCACTCTTAGGTGTCAGGCAAGAACCATTCTTGTGTGGTGAAACATAAAGGGAATGTTGCTGAGAAATTCGCCGAGGAGATATTGGTAGTTGTTTAATGCTGGGGAAGGGGGAAAGCGGAGGGGCTTCCACCTTGGGAGAAAAAAAGACTACACTTAAAGATACTTTTCTATTGTAATTTGAATTAATGTGTGTTAACTCAGAATTGGCACTCTTTTGCATCTGAGAGCTGCTCTTTTAAAATTATTGCTTTTATTCCTTTTGGCATCCAGACAGTTACAAGATGTAGAACACTGACAGTATTTCAGGATTTCTTTCCCCATAGTACTAGTTGTGTGTAATAAAGTTGTATTTAACAAACTTATTTAGATAAGTAGAATCACTACAAAGGCTTACACAACGGGTTTTTTGTTTGCTTCTGAAATTTGTTTGTATTTTGTATGCATGTGTTCTCTCAGTTTACCTCTCATCTAACTCAAGCTCACAAAAATGACAATAATTTCTTTACCCAAGTTATTTTATACCCCAACTAGTTGACAGCTCTTTTTTCTTCACTTAAGATTTCTAGAAGCTGTAGCTATTATTTACAAAAAATAAAGCAAAATCAACATCAGATAGTTCGGCTGAACTCGTTTTTGTTACTGAGGTTTTAACTCATAATGCACAAGGATAGTAGATTTTTCAGCAATTTTAACCTCCCATTAAAATATATACATTTAGAACATAGCATGTGAAAAGAAAATTATCTATGAAATAGTTATTTTTAACTTATGAATTGCATTTATATCTTGCCTTTCTTTCAATAGATCAAAGCATGACATATTCTTCCTGGAAATGTAAAACTTGTAACAATGCCAAGAGACAGGTTGGTAACAGTGACTGGTCCAAAGTCACTCAGTGGGCTTCATAACTGAAGAAGAATTTCAATCCTATTTTCCCCACTCATGCTCTCAATTACTATTCCACAATGATTAAAAATATGCTATGTTACAGTAACTAAAATAAAAAGAATTATGCATTCTTAAATATTAGAACAAGATGACTACAGTTGCAAGAAAAAGTATGCGAACCCTTTGGGATTACGTGGAGTTTTGCATGAATTGGCCATAAAATGCGCTCTAAACGTCATGTAAGTCACAACAATAGAAAAACACAGTCTGCTTAAAATAATACTACACAAACATTAGCTGTTGTCATGTTTTAATTGAACATAACATGTAAACATTCACAGTGCAGGGTGGAAAAAGTGTGTGAACCCCTAGCCTAATGACCTCTCCAAGAGCTAATTGGAGCCAGGAGTGAGCCAACCTTGACTCCAGTGTGATGATATTGGATGTGTTGCTGATAGCTGTCCTGCCCTTTAAAAACACACACCTGTTTTGGGTTTACTGGTCTCAAGAAGCACTGTCTGATGTGAACCATGCCTCGCAAAAAAGAGCTCTCAGAAGACCTACGATCAAGAATTGTTGACTTGCATGAAGCTGGAAAGGGTTACAAAAGTATCTCCAAAAGCCTTGATATTTATTTATTTATTTATTTATTTATTATTTATTTAATTGGATTTGTATACCGCCCTTTCCCGAAGGACTCAGGGCGGTTAACAGGGTAATTAAAACAAGAAATACAAAAATTAAAAACAATTAAAAAGATTATAACAGTCCCTGAAAAAGTAAAAACCCCCAATTAAAATTAGAATTAAAATTCTCAGCCTGGGCCAGAGAGCTCGAAGAGCCAGGTCTTCAGGTCCCGGCGGAATGAACGGAGGTCGGGGGCAGTCCTCAGCTCCACGGGTAGCTGGTTCCAGAGGGCAGGCGCACCCACTGAGAAGGCCCTCCCCCTGGGTGTTACCCGCCGGCAATCTTTTACCGGCGGCACCCTGAGAAGACCCTCCCTGTGGGAGCGCACTGGACGAAGGGAACTTGATGCTGGCAGCAGGTGTTCCCTCAGATACCCAAGCCATTTAGGGCTTTATAGGTCATTACCAGCACCTTGAATCTCACCTGGAGGGCAACCGGAAGCCAATGCAGCTCGCGGAGTAGAGGTGTTACATGGGAGTATCGGGAAACCCCCATCACAACTCGCGCGGCTGCATTCTGCACCAGCTGAAGCCTCCGAGTGGTCCTCAAGGGCAGCCCCATGTAGAGAGCATTGCAGTAGTCTAAACGGGAGGTCACAAGCGCATGAGTGACTGTGCGTAGGGCATCTCGGTCCAGGTAGGGTCGCAACTGGCACACCAGGCGAACCTGGGCAAAAGCCCCCCTGGTCACGGCTCCTATATGGTCTTCAAAATTGAGCCGGGAGTCAAGGAAGACGCCCAAGTTGCGAGCCCTATCAACGGGGGGGGGGTAACACCTCACCCCCCCCATCGTTAAAGGTGGAATGGTCTGGTTAACCCGAGATGCCGATATGCACAGCCACTCAGTCTTGGCAGGATTGAGACGAAGCCTGTTTCTCTCCATCCAGACCTGGACCGCCTCCAGGCAACGGGACATCACGGCGAGGGCATCGCTGGGTTGGTTCGGGGTGGAAAGAAAAAGTTGGGTATCATCAGCGTACTGATGATACCCCACCCCGAAACCACGAATGATCTCACCCAGCGGCTTCATGTAGATGTTGAACAGGAGGGGCGAGAGAACCGACCCCTGAGGAACTCCACAAACAAGAGGCCTCGGGGTGGATCTCTGCCCTCCCGTCAACACCGACTGCGAGCGGCCCAGGAGATAGGAGAACCACCGTAAAACGGTGCCTCCCACTCCCAACCCCCTGAGACGCCGCAGTAGGATACCATGGTCGATGGTATCAAAAGCCGCTGAGAGATCTAATAGGACTAGGACAGAGGAACAACCCCTGTCCCGAGCCCGCCAGAGATCATTCACCAGCGCGACCAATGCCGTCTCCGTGCTGTGTCCGGGCCTGAAACCCGATTGGTACGGGTCCAGATAATCAGTTTCCTCCAGGAACAGAGGAAGCTGATGCGCCACCACACTCTCAACAACCTTCGCCAAAAAGCGAAGGTTGGAGACTGGACGATAATTATTTAAAACAGCCGGGTCCAGGGCAGGCTTTTTGAGGAGGGGTCTCACCACCGCCTCCTTCAAGGCGGCAGGGAAGACACCCTCCTTCAAAGAAGCAGTTATTACTGCCTGGAACCAGCCTCGTGTCTCCTCCCGGGCCGCATAAACCAGCCAGGAGGGGCACGGATCCAACAAACAGGTGGTGGTGCTCAGCCTCCCCATGTTCATGTGTCCACGGTAAGACAGACTGTCTACAAATGGAGAAAGGTTAGCACTGTTGCTACTCTCCCTAGGCGTGGTCGTCCTGTAAAAATGACTGCAAGAGCACAGCACATAATGCTTAATGAGGTAAAGAAGAATCCTAGAGTGTCAGCTAAAGACCTACAGAAATCTCTGGCACATGCTAACATTTTTGTTGACACACCTACAATAAGGAAAACATTAAACAAGAATGGCGTACATGGGAGGACACCACGGAGGAAGCCATTGCTGTCCAAAAAATATATTGCAGCACGTTTGAAGTTTGCAAAAGAGCACCTGGATGTTCCACAGCACTACTGGCAAAATATACTGTGGACAGATGCAACCAAAATTGAGTTGTTTGGGAAAAACACACAACACTATGTGTGGAGAAAAAAAGGCACAGCACACCAACATCAAAACCTCATCCCCCTGTGAAACATGGCGGAGGGAGCATCATGGTTTGGGGCTGCTTTGCTGCCTCAGGGCCTGGACGGATTGTTGTCATTGATGGGAAAATGAATTCCAGAGTTTATCAGGACATTTTGCAGGAAAGCGTACGACCATCTGTCCGCCAACTGAAGCTCCGCAGCGGATGGGTGATGCAACAGGACAATGACCCAAAGCATACAAGTAATTCAACAAAACAATGGCTTCAACAGAACAGAATACGCCTTCTGGAGTGGCCCAGTCAGAGTCCTGACCTCAACCCGATTGAAATGCTGTGGCATGATCTTAAGAGAGCAATTCACACCAGACATCCCAAGAATATTGCTACACTGAAACAGTTTTGTGAAGAGGAGTGGTCCGAAATTACTCCAGATCGTTGTGCAGGTCTGATCTGCAACTACAGGAAACGTTTGGTTGAGGTTATTGCTGCCAAAGGAGGGTCAACCAGTTATTAAGTCCAAAGGTTCACATACTTTTTCCACCCTGCACTGTGAATGTTTCCATCTTATGTTCAATTAAAACATGACAACAGCTAATGTTTGTGTAGTATTATTTTAAGCAGACTGTGTTTTTCTATTGTTGTGACTTACATGACGTTTAGAGCGCATTTTATGGCCAATTCATGCAAAACTCCACGTAATCTCAAAGGGTTCACATACTTTTTCTTGCAACTGTAAATGATTTTTCAAAAATACTTTAAAAATCATTGGAAATTACCCTCTATAATAAATGAAAGCAATTTGCAATTATTCAAATGATAGTAGATAGAAATGTTATGTTTTGAAGTACATTATAAGAGAGGCCTCTCTTGGTTACAAAAAAAAATGTTTAAAGGATTAAAAAGATAATGTAATAATTAAGTTATTGAGCTAGGAATAGGGAGACCTAAACTCTGGACATCGTCTGCTGCTGGGTCAATCACTCTCTTTCAGCCTAACCATGCTAATAGGGTTAGAAGGGAGCACTATATATATGCTGCCATCTTTGAAAAATGGTATAGAAATTTAATTAATTAAATGTGATTAATTTTTAGAAAATTTTAGCTAACCCATCCTTATATATTATCTTTGAACATCTTTCATTTGCTTTGTTCTAAATTCATACACACTATGAGATTCTGATAAATAATAAGTTTAACAACTTAGAACTCTAAGTAGGGCAATTACCATAGTAAAGTTAATGAATCCTATAAAATTGTCGAATTATTCAAATTCAATTTGTTGAAGAGATATTTCTATGGAAAATAGGATAATTGGTTCCATCTTAAAGGAAATAGGCAATTAATATTTTAAAACATAAAAGTAATGTGCTTTTCAATGATTACTGTACAACATTAAAAAATAAATCCACATCCACAGCATACCTACCTCTTGTATTCTGTTGTGGGTGTTCAAAATGAGCTTCCTTTTGTCCATTTTCTCCATTTTGCAGACACAACATTAGTGTCTAAAACCTCAACAGTAACTGCATGCACTAACTTTAACTTCATGTGCTAGCCTCAACTGAGTGTGCACTAGCTTTGCACTAATTGAATTTTGGCTCACATCAAATGCAACCTGGTATTAATTTAAAATTTGCATTAAATAAATTGTCATACTATTCAAACATGCAAAAATGAAGTAAATGAAAAGGATAGGGAGAATAATGTGGCTTTTGCCAGAGCTTGGAAAGCTAAAAGTTGCCCTCTTTGGGAGAATACTCTCTAGCTGTAGATTATTACTTAGATGACTAGCTTTGCTTAATCATATAAGCTGGGAATCTGGTCTACAATTATAACCTTACCGAACAGGTGTATATTGTTAGAGGCAATCTGCCTTTCTTAGTAGCTAAGATAAGCGTAAAAAAACAGTAATCAAACTCTATGAACCCATCTGGAAATTTGAGATTCACATACCATATAATCATGGTTGGAAACATATTTCAATACAAAGTTTATCACTTTTTTTACATAAATAGTGTTGTAAAACTTTATAAGATCCCCTCTCTCTTCTTTTTCCAAATCTCTATAATCGTTCATCTTCTCACAGACACCTTTGAAAGGAAGAGAGAGGGCAAGATAAATATAATAAGCTTTTAAATTTAAATATGTTGTCTTTACCACAAAGGCTTTCCACCAAACTGCAGAATTAATGAAAGCAAACAACACAGTTAGATGCTTTATTTGGAAGCAAGTCACAATAAGAGGAATCTAAGTTAGTCCTATATGCATATACATAGGATTGTAGTCTAAATGGTATTGTAATAAATATGAGTTGAATTAGTCCACATACATGATATAATCAGATCACTATGTGTTGAATACAGACAAGGTCCTCTACCTACCACTGTCAGTATCACTGATAGTTTGTTAGCAACAAAATAGCACAACACATTCATTTGGATTTCTGTATATACACTATATGAAAATAAAACAGCAAAAAACCATGGCTAAATGTCATGTCATGAATTAATTAAGAGAGCAAACCCTATTGAACATGGACATCCTTCTAGTAAGTACATTTATGTTGGGAAAATATTGAAGAAACCTCATGCTTCTTAGAATAGATTTAATTCTATTTCTGGGTCTGTGATCTATAAAATCCAAGTCACTGCCTATATCATGAACTAAAATGCTTTACTTGATCAGAAAATGGAGGTCACAAAGCAAATATCTTGATCATATTTGTTAAGCCTACAGGTTAAATTTTCAACTACATTTTCTTATTTGTATAATAACATGATTATTACTCTGGTTGTTCCTATTCTCTCCTTTATGTAACAGTCCGCCTTTAAATATGTTAGAATGTTTTAATTTAAGATTATAGGGAAAGAATTTAGATTAAATAGTATTTTCAAACCTATATATTTAAAAAGAAAATGGCTTCCATCTAATTTTGAATAATCAGGCAACATTCAAGAGCATCCTATTGTCAAGTATACATTTAAACTTAAAATAGTATAGCATAATCACCACCCTCTTACCTTCATTTGATATATTTTCATGCTTTACATCTATTACATCAGCTTGTACTTTTTTCAGTAAGACACTTCTATATACCTAGAGAACAAGAGACAGCAAGAGTTTGTAATTTGAGGGAGCATGATTGGAACTATTCTTAAATTTGCAGATAGTATTTGAATAACAAAAGCAAAATATTTATAGATATGCTGAAATATACTTACATAGCTATTAGCTTGTGGCTGATTTCTATAACATTTCATTATGTCCTGAAAAGTTCTTTCTTCTTTGGACACCTGAACAAGAAACAGTTGTAACTGATTACAAAGAAAAGGTTCCTGTACATAAACCTAAAATAGCTTTCTACAGCATTTTCAAAGAAGGATCATTTGATATAACCACAACTAGGAAAAAATCCCATTCTCTATTCTCCTTTTTGAAACTTTGCTAAAGATTTTGATCTCAAATATCATAGGGATTCACACTTAAAAATATTGAAGTATTTAAAGAAATTCTTTGTCTTTTTTGCTTAGCAACTGCTCACAGTTTCTCACTTCTAACAAATTAGAGAAGATGCTTTTTTCCTCTCATAATCATAAATTTGGACTTTAAAAAGCTCATATAAGATAGAAATTACAGATTGATTCAAACAATCACAGACACATTAGATATAAACTGAAATGAGATTGTTAGGAACAACTGTATGATAACAAAAAGTAGTAGTACTTTTATTTAACATGTACTTGCAATTAAAAGTATATTATAGAAAGGGACTGGTTATGTACAAAATACAAGAGCATCTATCAAATTTCTATATAATGAAGCTATGCAGAACTTCAGAAAAAAATGGAAAATATTTCAGAGCTTGCAAGAACCCAAGTATAGCTCTAAAGCAGGAGTGTAAAACTGCCGGCCCATGGGCCGGATGCATCATGCCAAAACCACTCCCACCCCATTGCCGGCAATGGAAAAAAGTTGCGATACATCATGACACGTCACCTGACATTGCAAATTTGACACCCCTGCTCTAAAGTAATGTATTCTTTAGGGGTCACTGCAGTTGCTACATTATCTTCAGAAAAGACTTTATTGCTTTAAAGAGTTGCTAAAAGGAGCTACATTTGTGCTCCTACTTTGAAGTACCTTTTCCAATTTATTTCCAAAGCATAACTCTTTTTTGTATATAGCCATCTGTGCTGTTGTAATAATGGAAAACAGCCTACTACCTATTCTAACAGTATCCTGTTCAGTTGACCAAAGGAAAAAACGAGTACCTGGAAACAAAGAACCTAGGAATATGAAAAACATTTTAAGAACATTTGTTCTTTAAGCAATTTATTACAATAAGGTATTACAAAGTTCATTTCAGAACATTAAAAAATTACGTTTTGAAGGCTCTTACCTTTGCCATGATATAAAAAGCACAGAGAAGTAGCTGGTCTAAGTGTCGATCTTTCATTAGATCTGTACAGTGGATTAAAGTGAATTCAAAACAAGTCCATATCTTCCCTCGTAAATCATTGGAAACATCCAATTTTGAGCATAGATCACGTAATCGAACACTTGCCAAATTGTATACCTAAGAGGAAATGCCACACTAAGGTTTTTCTGTTTTGTTTGTTTTTCAGGAATTTGAATCCCTTCTGGAAATTAGTAGTGGTATATGCTGCTAATTTAAAATTTTTGCAAGCTTATGAATATAATGCTGAAAATTACTGTGCAATTTAATTATTTTCAGACATACTTTGAATAATGACTGGATCCAGACTTTTTAACATGAGATTTTATTATATACATTATAGTTACTTAACATTGTTCAAAGTGAGAGTATAGAACTTAAAATGTAAAATAAAACTTAAAATGTAAAAAAAAATATCGAAACAAAACTGAAAAAAATAAAACAAATCACAAGGAAGAATTTTCAATGACTCATTTTTCCCCTTCTTTAGCCACTGTCCCTAGCCACTAATTGCTATGCAGATATTTATACTTTTCTTGAAATGTTGGCCATGTACTCAAATGCCTGGTTGATTGTGTATAACATGGCAAAGCACCTACACAAGTGCCTCCTTTACCCAAGTCTTTTTATTGAATAAATAAAATAAAGGCAGGTTTTGCTCATATGTAAAGTCACGGAGACATAGTAATCATTTTTTATCTTGAAAACTAACTCAACAGCCTTTAAATAGGAATTCTATCAAGCTTGTAGAAACTCTATATAAATAGCAACTATCAGATTACTCCTAAAGTTACCAGAGAAATATGGCATGACTATTGGGTCTTATCTTTATTAAGTGATGTATTTTTTCATCAATTTTTTTCTTTCCTATTTCTTACCAATTAAAGCAGAACAGATTAGCCAAGCAGATATCTCTGCATGCAGGTGTTTGCTTTTTGTTCCCTGTTTTTTCTGCTCTTTGAGGATGCAAGCCTGTATTCTTTTTTTAACTTCTATTTTTCTTGTCACCTTAAATAGCTTTCTTGCTTTTGCTTGTTAATCATGACATCATCAGTGATATTAGGTATCACTGAACAATGATATTGTTCAATTAGAACAATTAATCAGTGGAACAACTTGCATTGAGAAGTTGTGGGTACTCTAACACTGGAGGTTTTTAAGACAATCATTTGTCTGAAATAGTATAGGGTTTTGCTTGACAAGAATGTTGAATTATTAGAAGAACTCCAAATTCCCTTCCAATTCTGTTATTTTGTTATATATTTTCTGACTTGCAATCAGTTTGCAGATGAGCATCTATGATTATTGTTTTATATAAGTCTCAAATATTCTGGAACATTGATTTTGTTTCTCCTCCATCTCCTTTTTTTTCAAGTTTCCTATTCTAAAGTTCAATAGGTCTATGTTTGACTTCCTCAGCAATTTTCAGTTATGTATGTTATATCTGAACGCACAGTAGTCAGATTAGTCTATTCCAGATCGAGTGGCGAGTGCCACTTAAAATTAATCCTAAATTGATTCCACAACCAACTGTATTAGATCAGTTTTTGAAGAGTTTTTAAAAAGTTAATCTCTTTATCATTGATATGAAAACTATATGAAAGTCATAGGAATTGCCTTGTATTCTTGTTGGATATCTCTCTTATTCTAATTTTAACACCACTTTGAGAATTTTAACCAGGGAAAGAATACTCCAAATATAAAAATATTTTAGGTTTCCATCCATAACAATTCTGAGAGGTCTGCCTCACATATTTCTGATCTTTAAGTTGTTATACTACATTGGTGCTATGTGTATTTTCTTTTTCCCAAAGAGTTTGAACCCAGATATACACTTAAATTCCCTGTTTTGGTTTATAAGCTTCTAAGATCTGCACAAATGTACCTTTCCAAATGTCTATTTTATAATTCTTTGTTCTTTCTGAAGATATATTTTACTGTGGATTCATATTTGAGTTCATCTCATTATGATTATAAAAATTATTGGATTATCACAAACATTTTTATTTTCTAGAGGTTATCTATTATAAGCAGAATATTCCTCATCTCATGTTAGCTTTCAAAGTGTGTTGTGTTTTCAGTAACTCTACTTTGCATAGCTTTTACTGATTTTAATACGCTTAGATTATTTTATGAAAGATTTCTGCTAGTGGTCATGGTGGAATATTTTAATACAAAACATATTTACAAATACATTCTACCTTTCTGAAAAAAAGTGCTAGAGATCCAGTTTTCTTTGGCTTGTTTCCTGAATGAAATGGTTCGCATGGAGGAGGCTGAGGTGGACAAACAGTCATTAAAGCATTAGCACTGAGTGGGACTTGTCCATAGCTGTCCACTTTAGAATCTTCAGATAAGTTGACTGCAATAGGTATAAGTGTGATCCTTCCTGTCTCATTTATTTTGCCTAAGATACATGCAAAAGTTATGATATCATTTCTTAGGTTAGAATAAACATTCTGAAAATGCATGATAAGTCAATACAGAAGGCTCTACATCTTAATACAACCTTAATTTTTTTCAACAGATTAACATAATTTAGGAATAGGTGATTCATGGGCCTGCTGAAGTTTCTCATTGTTGCCTCAATAAACACTGTATTTTGTTTTTACATTAATCTGTATTTGTCTCCTATGACACAGCATAATATAGTGTCAATATTTCCCCATGGATGACCCCAAAGCAATATATTTTTACAAAGATTATACCCAAAGGTCCTGAAAGACTTTTTGCTACCCAAATGAAATATTTTATTTCCAACACTTTCGTCAGGGATGCCCAGAGATATAAGAAGCTAAATTATTTGCATACCAAACATACAAAATGCTATTTAATACCTTTCCCCCTCCCTGCTGATAAAAAAGTAACACTAAATTAAACAACAATTTGCTCTTTTTCATATCTATATCAGTTATTTAAGAGAAATGTTTCACTCCAGAAATGTTCACTACCATTACCCTTTGCCATTAAAAATTCTAACAAAAACTGTATTATTTCATACCTACCATGTAATGGGATTGTTACTTTCTGTCTTGTTACTGTAGTTTGTGCCATAGTTAGAGCAATTTCATCAGGTGAAACAGACATATGCTTATCTGTTTTCAGTTTTATTCCTTCAGCATATTTTTTTTCTACAGATTTTGTAGGAGGGCTTTCATCTCCAAAAAGCCTTCTTTTAGCACTTCCTGCCATAGGTGAATTGTAACGGTCATGAATGGAGATTGGAGACAATAGCTGCAAATCTAAAAGAAAAAAGAAAAGCATTAATTCAAAACGCAGTAAATCAGAGGGACAAAAATCTTTTTGCATTCGGAACTACATAAACTAGACAATGTTCAAAAATAGAACACTGAAGGTCATATAATATTTCTGTAATCTTATAATAAAATTAGTTTTCATTTTACAATAAATTATAACACTATATTCCACTGGAATTTTTTTTCAGTTTAAATTTGCAGTCACATTTATATCTAAACTGAATTTTACATTTCTATACAAACCAAGGAATTTACTAGAAAATGTAGTATACCCAGTTTGTATAAAATAAGGAATGAAGAGACATTATCTGAAGGATCTCTTCTTTGAGAATTCACTCATTTAGAATTCCCCTCCCAAAGGGCAGTGAAAATCATGGCTGTTACTCAGCCTCCTTTCATATGGCTTTAGAATCCATTTCCTGATACCAATTATTGTCATTTCAATTTGGTTGCACTTTCTCTAACGCATTTTATTGAAAGGTATGAGTTTTCATGAGATGCAGCCATTTTCATCAAATCATGAACTAACTAGACTGATGTAGGATTTAATATGGGATGGTGGGAGGGAACAGCAGGGGTTTTACTGATGCAGGCTACATATGAGAAGATTACAAGTATCTTATCAATTAATAACTGTAATGTGTTAAAATTCATTGTGTTTGTGGAGACTTCAAGATTGCTTGAAATTTTCTGATGTGAGTCCAGCAACCTTTTCAATTGTGTTATTAAAACTGCATTTTTTCCAAAAAACAGTCACTTTAAGGTCTGCCATAGAATGTCTTAAGAAGTTGAAATGTTCAGATATTACTTTGTCCTTATTCTGATATCACATTATGGCCATTAATTCTTTTAAGACAAGTCTGTCCCATCTAGAAGGCCACTGCTAACAGATTATGGCCTATAATCATAATAGAAGAACAGCATGTGAACATCTCCTTTAATCTTGAGTATGTAATTGTTGGGGGCCTTTGAAAGTACAATTGGTATATTTTGATGCTAAAAAAACTGGGTTTCTTGCAAGGACTGGACAAGGAAGGCCCATATTGGATTGATACATATGCAGAAACGTACCTAATGTATTTGAGATACTGCTGAGAGACAGTTTGGTATAGTGTTTAAGATATCAGACTAGAAACTAGGAAACTGAATTCTAGCCTCACTTGGGGCACAAGTCAGCTGGGTAACCTTAGGGCAGTCACTTCTCTCAGCCTTAGGAAGAAAGACCTAGTAAGCCTCTTCTGAAAAATGCTGCCAAATACTGCAAACCTGCAGGGAGCAGTTGCTAGGAATCTAAACTGACTTAAAGATACGTTTTCCCTGTCACTGCTGCACTGAAATAGCTAATTGATGCATCATCAGCTCAGCAGCATCAGCCCACATCCATATCTGCAGCTAGTCTCACTGTTTTCAACAGTATTTCCTTTACTGCCTATATACAGGTGGACAGTGTTGGTATGTCACAGTGGAGAACTCGATGGAGATGATAATTCAAACAAGCTTAGTTACAAAATAACCAGTTCTCTTTTCACAGTCTAGTTTTCTTATTTCCATGCTCATATCCTTTCCTGATTTTCTTTGGATGTTTTCTACAACCAATATTTAAGTGTAGAAATATTATAACACTAATGAAATTGAGCTAAAAAAGCTTTAAGTTGCATGGTTTTCAGAAAGATTGAAATACATTTCTTCTGGACTTTTAATTAGATCTAATTCTATCACCGTACCTAAGCAAGATGTTCTTTTAGATATAAAATATAATACTTCAACTTACCTCGTCTATGATTGCCCTCATGATTTGTCCGAACCTCTTTTACTCTGGGGTGCACAATAGGAGATGCTGGCATCATGGGAAGGTATCCTAATCCTTTCGCTCCATTTCCTGTTTCAAAATTACTTGGAAATATTACCTGGACAAGAAAAGTTAACAATTTCAAAAGGCAAAAATCATACTGTTTTACAATTCTGTTATAACTCGTCTCTTTAATACAAGGAATTGAGCCTTAACATTTTTTAATCATGCAGTATTTTCAGTTTTTCAAATTTGAAAGATTTGAATAATTTCCATGCTTTAAATATGAATTGTTTACTTGACAGCATACTTCTTCACAGCGAGGAACCTCATCTTCTGAGGCTTGAAGGGCATCCCAAAGTACAGAGTCTTCTCTCCAGGCTAGATTTTCAAGTATCTGTTCCTCAATGCTGTTGAGATGTTTTACCATATCTCTTGAGAGACCTTCTTCTGAACGGATCAATACTTCAATCACCTTGAGTGCAACAATTAATTTAGTCACATACACATAATACAAATCCAACTTTTATCTATCCCAATGTAGGAGCACAAAATATTTCATGTGAGTTTCATTTTACAAATGAATGCATTCCTTTGATTTTTTTCACAGTAAATGATTGTTTAAAATATTTATTTTGCCCAGAATAATTTTTAAGACCTTACGTAGAACCACTTTCTTGCATACCTTAAGCACTTCAATGTTTTCCAGAAAAATAAGCAGCTTCAATTTTATAATAAGAGCTCAGGATAGAATAAGAACTGTTATTATGATTAAACTAATCTGTATATAATTTGGTAGATCCAACTAGTCCTTGTTTATTGACCACTCATTCAGCAACCATTCAAAGATACCATAATGATGAAAAAGCAACATTATGGCCAATTTACAACCATATGTCACCTTCACAGCATCCTCCAGTTATGTGATTGCCTTTCAGTCAGTATGCATTATCTTGTGACTGACCTTCTGCACCCCAACCCACTGAGCAGAGCAGGGGGGAAGTTGGTGATAGGAAATAGACAAAGAAGAAACTGCCTACAGATATTGCTTGTTCCCCACTTCCCTGCATAGTAGATTAGATAGGAAGAGATTTCAGAGAGTACTGTAGGTTGTTTGCATCACATTGCTTTTGATGTGTGCAAGACAGTAAGCAGGTATTCTAAATGGAGGAGTTAGAAGGCAAAAAAACCCCAAAGATGTGAAACTGAGAAGTGTTGTCTCTTTCCAACCAGAATAGCAATAGCACTTAGACTTATACTGTTTCATAGTGCTTTACAGCACTCTCTAAGCAACAGCATATTGCCCCCAACAATCTGGGTCCTCATTTTACCCACCTCAAAAGGATGGAAGGGTGAGTCAACCTTGAGTGGGTTAGGATTGAACTGCTGGCAGTCAGCAGAATTAGCCTGCAATATTGCATTCTAACTATTGCACCACCAAGGCTCAGTGAAAGCAGTCATGGTCACATGATTTCCCATTCAGCAACCTCTTTGCTTAGTGGAGGAATTGTTGATCCCCAACAGGACAGCTAAATAAGGCTGACCTCTAATGCAAGTCAACTATAATCCAGTTATGCCTTTTTTATTAGTTGCCAATTTCTTTTGGTGCTGGTTGATACTGCAGTTCATTTTTGTAAGTAATTCAGTATCAACTGTGGATTATACTGATACATACAAAAAGAGCTGGAACTGGTTGCTATCTATTATAGAATGACAAATGAAACAAAACAGGGCTTGCTGATTGATAACATGGAAAAACTGAGGTCATCTTGGGTAAAGATCAATGCTTTTTCTATGCTTACCTTGTAGAAATGGAATGGCTTGACATTAAGAATATCAATGACCCAGGGAAAAGTTCTTGGTGATCGATATGCAAACAGCACTATTTCAAAACAACATGCAAGCAAAGAGCAATGGAAAATATCTTGCTCTAAAATGCTCTAGAAAGAAGAAAAAATATTTGAAACCTACCGTATACTCATACAAAATTATATCATTTATTTTTAAATTCTTAAAAATATTTGGGATGCCAAATCGATTCTTTGGAATGATCTGGGGTTAGATTTAATGAGAACCTCTAACATCATACAGGTTGGGGACCGCTGATCTAAAGGAGAAAATGAACTGGAGGAAAAATAATATAAACAATGACTTATGTGCTCAAGCTACTTTATACTGATCTTTGGTTCAATTACAGAATTGTTGCTTCTCAAAAAATTGACAAGGTTAGCACCTTCAGAAATGCTAAAACTTACGTATGAGCTCTTTTCATCATGTGCTCCATCAAAGAACCTTATATAAGATTATACGTTTAAGCCAAAGTCTATTTTCAGAATGAGAAAACTATTACAGCAAATAACAAGTGAATTATAAAACCCTGTTTGATTTTTTTAAAGTGTTCTAATGTATTTTTCTCCATAGTTCTGAACTTACAGACATGTCTTTTCCAGGCAGCCTTCGCTTTTCTTGTATCATTATAGTTTCCAAGCTTTTATAATACAAAATTTCTGCCAATTTTAATCGGTGAAGAGCAAAATCTGAAAATTGAGCCAAATATTGATAATATTTAATGATAAATAATACCTAAATAAAAAGGTTAATACTTAAAACCTTGTCCAGTTTATCTGCAATTTTTCCGTAAAGCAGTATGTGACTTCATATTGATCAAGAATGCATTAAAGGCTTCAGATCTTAAAGAATAAGTTCTATGTAGAATTATCAAAAAAACAAATTCCACTGCTTATAGCATCTGTATTTGAGTAAATGAATATAGGCCTATAAATGCAAGAAATATTTAATGTTAGAAAAACCCAGTATCAAAGCAGTGGGTAAATATATGCCAGAATTGTCAAATAACAGACACTGTAACATATTTCAAATTTCATATTAGGATATGAAAGAGCAGTGGCACTTATCATACAGATTCCTTTTGGTTTGGAATACAGAGGTATACAAAATTTGTTAAATCTGCCTATTTGTTCAGAAACATCAGCAGGTAAATACTGCACTACAATAATGTTTTTCTTTCAGGTTCCCTTGGAGATTATTGTAAAATTAGAAGACTGGGATAGGTAAAGGTTTGGGCTCATTTCAACTGCCACTCTTTAATTTAAAAAGGAAGGAGTTGTAACTAGAAGAAAATATTATCATTGCAATTAAGATAACATAAAGATCATCACTTTTTTTCTGTGAACACACTGGCGCACATTAAAAATGAAATTATGATACCTGCTGTGAAACATATATATATATATATAAAACCATACATGCACATATACATACACACAGAGAGAGACACACACACATTTTCTCCTATACTTACCTAAATGGCATACTAGTTGATCACTGACTGATAGAGTGTAAGTCTGACAGAAAATTTCACCTATCCTTTTCACTCCTTTCAGGATATTCTCCATAGGATTCCGTATACATGATCTATAATGGAACATAAAAATATGTAATTTAAACATGATTGGCAAATAGCATCTTCTTTAAAACAAAATATTAATATATATTTCAAACAAATTACAGGTAATGTAATGCTTTTTAAAATAATAAACTTTACAAGTCTCCCATAGTCATTTTAACAAATGGATGCTTAAGTGAATGTATTAATACATTTCATACTCATTATACTACTCCGCTCTGAGCTAAGCAATGTTACACCAAATGCAGAAAAGTAAGAATAAGCAAGAAATTAAAGGAAGGTGATAAGTAAAAAACACAATCTGACTAAATCTAGTTTATATTAATATTAATTAAATTTAAACAAATGAATTAAATTAATATTAAATCAAGTTTATATTAATACTACTCTCTATATGTTTCTGTCCTTGCAAATCATTCTGGCTTCCACACACACTGATTCATTCCTGACATTTGCTCTTTAAACTTCTCTTTTGAGAATCTCAGCAATTCTACCTATGCACAAGTTTCTCGGTCTCGTTCCTTTCCATCCACTCTTCCTTCATGTATTTATTTTGCAATACAATCCTCTTTTATTCTTGTTGTGATAAAACCACAGCACCTATTATTTTTGATGCTAATATGCAAGCTATTCTCACTGGATCCAAATTGCTCTTACATACTTATCTCTATAGAACATAAGAAACTTGTTACTAAAATAGCTATTTTGGTTTTTTTAAAAAATATTTCTTGCAGGAAATCATATACTACATTCCTTCTTTTTATCAGCATTTGCACACCACTCTGTGTCAATTACCTTTGCTTTTAAAATACTAATTTGCAGATCTATACTCCTTCATCATGCAACCTGCCTAACCTTTCCAACAAATCATTCAAATCGTGAGCAAAATATTTTCTTGCCCCCCAAAAAAGTTCTGTATCTCCAGTTTTCACTTTTTTTTCAAATTCTATTGCTTCTGCATTTGAGAATCTGAACAGAAAACCTGACCTTACAAATGCATAGAAAAATAATTGTGTTTCTCAGCCATGACTGAAAGTTCCTTTAAACATAACATAATTATTTGTTCTTTAAATAATGACATTGCACATTGCTTTTCAAAATATCTAAAATTTCAACTAATTTGCCCTTTAACATTAGAGGTTACAATTCAAGAAACATAGCATGGTTATTTATTATCAAATAAAATATCAAATGTTCTAAATTATCATCAAAGATGAATCAGAAATTAGAGATATGAGCAACACAGAAGATAAATGTAATACAACTTACTCAAAAATAGCTACAAGCTGTTCACTTGGTGCATTTTTCAACCCAGCTACAATACTTTGTAACCGGCTCACACTCTGTGTTGCAGAAGCAACTGGAGTAATTACTGATTCCTTCTCTTTTAGGTAGCTCCTACCAGTTAAAGGGGTTGACGGTGCAAGAGATCTTTTCTGAAAGTCAAATAAAATCTTGTTTAAATTGTTTTGGAAACTGCATAGTCTAACATGACTATATAAATTTCAACAATTACAAACAGCTATTCAGAAATCATTTATATTGTGCAGAGACATTACAGCATCACAACAGATTCATTTTGAGACTTTCCCATGGCAGGTCTTTAGTGCCAAAAACTATGGAGTTTCAGCTATTTCTGAAATGGGCAGAGATTAATACTGCTCTTCCTCACACAACCGCTTCCCCCTCCCTCCAAATCTCTCAATAACATGCATAATGAGTTATGTATGATCTGTAAAATGATTGGTTTCAGCTAGCATGACAAGCCTTCATCATGGTGGAAATAAACCTTAATGATTTTCAGTTGGTGAACCTCCTAGATATCCTTTCACAATACATTTCTTTACTTCTGAAAATCAAATAAATGATAGTTTTGCAGTACGTTCAAAATATTTTCTACATATTTGGCAATAATATTCATTTAACTGCAGTAAAAACAGATGAATTATTTCAGTGGTTGATCTGAGAACACTATAGAAAGAATTCATTTTTTCAAAACTTTTATAACTGTTGGAATGACTAAGCTAAAAATATTCCATCCTGGTTATTGTTTAATGCTATAACTAGTATATTTGCTTAAAACAAAACTAAAATTACCTCAAAATGCTGTTGAAGATGACATTCAACATGAGCTCTTATATTCCCACCTGGTGTAGCTGCACAACATTTTTGAGGTGTTCCAATTTCTTCTTCTGCATCTGTTCCCAAGAAAACCCTTTCATCAAAATCACCTTTTGTGAGAACATATTCTTCATATTCTTTATTCAGGGCCTTGCTGAAAAAACAAGCAATATGTAATGTTGAATTATTATTCCTCATTAATATACACTCATCCTTATCTTGTTGCTGATTTTTGAAAAAGAATACATTGATGTGGTAGCAGGGGAAATGAAGCATCTGCAACTGGTATTATATAAAGACCTTTAAAACTCCAATCTTCTTTCATGGTGCTGGAAACTCTCTGATTCAATGGGGTTGTTTTGAAGATTTTTATTTCTAGGGCTAGAAATCTAACATAAATTCCCTAAATCCTATCCATAGCCTGTTCAGGTAATAATATGGTTTCATCTAACATTCATAAATACTCCCCAATAGCAATTCCCCATATATCCCAGAGACAACAGTAAAAACATTAGTTTTAAAAATCCAACGAGCAATTATTCCCACAGCTACCATACTTGTTACTCAAAATCAATGTAATTTGCATGCTAAAGTCACACAGAACAGCCACTTTTGGAATATTTTAATACCGTATATACTTGAGTATAAGCCGAATTTTTCAGCCCACTTTTTGGGCTGAAAAATTCCACTTCGGCTTATACTCCAGTCAACAAAAAAACTTACCAAGGACTTGTGCGCGGCCGAGGCTTTGGTGCTTCCGGGATCGCGCGCACCTCTCCCAAGCCACCGCCGTCCGAGACCTGCCGAAGTTTGGGGAGGTTTGGGGAGGTGCGCGCGCACCTCCCCAAACCTCCCCAAACGGCAGGTCTCCGTTCCTCCGCGCCCTGCCTGCCTGCTTCTTTCCGCAGCGGAAAGAAGCAGGCAGGCAGGGCGCGGAGGAACGGAGACCTGCCGACGTTTGGGGAGGTTTGGGCGCCTCCCCAAACCTCGGCAGGTCTCCGTTCCTCCTGCCGACGTTTGGGGAGGTTTGGGCGCCTCCCCAAACCTCCCCAAACGTCGCGCAGACCTGCCGACGTTTGGGGAGGCGCCCAAACCTTCCCAAACATCGGCAGGTCTGCGCGGAGGAACGGAGACCTGGGGAGGTTTGGGGAGGTGCCCAAACCTCCCCAAACGTCGGCAGGAGGAACGGAGACCTGGGGAGGTTTGGGGAGGCGCCCATACCTCCCCAAACGTCGGCAGGTCTGCGCGGAGGAACGGAGACCTGGGGAGGTTTGGGGAGGTGCCCAAACCTCCCCAAACGTCGGCAGGAGGAACGGAGACCTGGGGAGGTTTGGGGAGGCGCCCAAACCTCCCCAAACGTCGGCAGGTCTGCGCGGAGGAACGGAGACCTGGGGAGGTTTGGGGAGGTGCCCAAACCTCCCCAAACGTCGGCAGGAGGAACGGAGACCTGGGGAGGTTTGGGGAGGCGCCCAAACCTCCCCAAACGTCGGCAGGTCTGCGCGGAGGAACGGAGACCTGGGGAGGTTTGGGGAGGCGCCCAAACCTCCCCAAACGTCGGCAGGTCTGCGCGGAGGAACGGAGACCTGGGGAGGTTTGGGGAGGCGCCCAAACCTCCCCAAACGTCGGCAGGAGGAACGGAGACCTGGGGAGGTTTGGGGAGGCGCCCAAACCTCCCCAAACGTCGGCAGGTCTGCGCGGAGGAACGGAGACCTGGGGAGGTTTGGGGAGGTGCCCAAACCTCCCCAAACGTCGGCAGGAGGAACGGAGACCTGCCGACGTTTGGGGAGGTTTGGGGAGGCGCCCAAACCTCCCCAAACGTCGGCAGGTCTGCGCGGAGGAACGGAGACCTGGGGAGGTTTGGGGAGGCGCCCAAACCTCCCCAAACGTCGGCAGGAGGAACGGAGACCTGCCGAGGTTTGGGGAGGCGCCCAAACCTCCCCAAACGTCGGCAGGTCTCCGTTCCTCCGCGCCCTGCCTGCCTGCTTCTTTCCGCTGCGGAAAGAAGCAGGCAGGCAGGCAGGGCGCAGAGGAACGGAGACCTGCCGTTTGGGGAGGTTTGGGGAGGTGCGCGCGCACCTCCCCAAACCTCCCCAAACTTCGGCAGGTCTCGGACGGCGGTGGCTTGGGAGAGGTGCGCGCGATCCCGGAAGACCTGCCGACGTTTGGGGACGTTTGGGGACGTTTGGAGGCGCCCAAACCTCCCCAAACGTCGGCAGGTCTGCGCGGAGGAACGGAGACCTGCCGACGTTTGGGGAGGTTTGGGGAGGCGCCCAAACCTCCCCAAACGTCGGCAGGTCTGCGCGGAGGAACGGAGACCTGCCGACGTTTGGGGAGGTTTGGGGAGGTGCGCGCGCACCTCCCCAAACTTCGGCAGGTCTCCGGACGGCGGTGGCTTGGGAGAGGTGCGCGCGATCCTGGAAGCACCGAAGCCTCGGCCGCGCGCAAGTCCTCGGTAAGCTCCGGGCGGTCACTTGCTTCGCGTCTCCTGAGGGAAGGGGGGGCGACTGGAGCGGGCGTGTTTCCTCGGACAGCCAGGGCTTCCCCGAGAGCCGCGGCCACACAGGGTATTCCTGTGTATTCAGGCTTGCAAAATGGCGGATCGAGCCTCTGCTGGCGGCAGAGGCTTGCAGAGCGCGGATCCAGCCTCCGCCGGCGGCGGAGGCTTGCAGAACGGCGGATCGGCTTATACTCGAGTCAACAACTTTTCCCAGTTTTTGGGGGTGAAATTGGGGGTCTCGGCTTATACTCGAGTCGGCTTATACTCAAGTATATACGGTATATACTTTAAACAGTGTGATTAAATAAAACACTTACTTGTTATTTACGAAGTTGCTTGGGTCCAAAAGACAATCTCCTTTTAAAATCTAAAATCATTAGAAAAGCAGAAGCAGATAAGCAAAGACAAGAGATCAGATTATTTTCTGACAGCCTGTGTAGTTTGTTGTAGTTCGGGTAACTTTGTACAGAAAGTATTATTTACTCAGAATCATTAACAAGCAGTGTTTTCCTCTGCTGATTATCAAAACATAAATATTTAGCCGTTAATAACTTGCCAACTAAAATAAACCTCATTTTTATGATGCTTTTCTGAAACATAAAGTACACATGTACCTTCTTTGAAAAATTATTCAGAAAGTACCATCACCTAACTCGCTTCCCTAAGCCCTATGAATCTGTATGAACATTTTCCAATCACATATTTTGTTACATAGTCTAAACAAAGCATAACCACACAAAAATCTCCTATATAACTACCTTATAAAAGATGAAGATAACCTGGGAATGTCATAACAAGGCATCTGTCTTGGCTTATCAAACCACAATACTGTTTGCATAATTGGCATTATGTTGGTTCATAATGCTCAAAAACTACATTTAGTTCCTCTCTTCACCTTTGCAATAATTAGGAAATTGAAAGGTCTATTTTTATTACTTTTAAAAGTAGTTTTCAGTGGTGGCTTATTATGAATTAAGTTAGTCATTAAGTTAGTAACATAGTTAAGTGAATGTGGCTTCCCCACTGACTTTGTTTTTCAGAAGGTCTCAAAAAATTGATCACATGACCCTGGGACACTGCAACTGTCATAAATGTGTGTCAGTTGCCAAGCATCTGAACTGGATTGCAATACAGATAGTCCTTGACTTATGACCACAATTGAGCCCCAAATTTCTGTTGCTAATTTTACGACCTTTCTTACCACGGTTAAGTGAATCACCAATTATTAAGTTAGTAACGTAGTTGTTAAATGAATCTGGTTTCCCCATTAACTTTGTTTTTCAAAAGGTCACAAAAAGTTTATCACATGACCCCGGGACACTGCAACTGTCATAAATATGAGTCAGTTGCCAAGCATCTGAATTTTGATCGTCACCATGGGGATGCTGCAATGGTTGTAAGTGTGAAAAATGGTCATAAGTCACTTTTTTCAGTGACGTAACTTCAAACATTATCACAAAATGAACTGTGGTATGTACTCTATTAGTAAACAGAACCACACTATAACTGCTTTCTTTGTAGATACCTTCAATACAGAAAACATAATCAACTACCAGACCTAGCATTTCTTTAATTTTAACTATTTATATTGCAAGTTCCAACCTAAGCACTGTTCACCTTTATTGTCCTTGAATTCCCAGAATTCTCAGTTACGGTAATACTGGGGGAGAATGCTGAGAGTTCCAGAAGTCCATACTTCTGGGAAATATCATGTTGGTGAAGATATCATATTGTAATACATTAGGACTATGTAATAGTGCTAGTAGAAGGGTTGCTTGTAATACTAGAATTGTTTCATAGCACTAAGTAGTACAAAAGGCAGAGTGTTTCTAACTTCTGATCAAAGGCAGCAGAAAAAAGTTTTTTGGGGACAAAGCAAATACAGTGCCACAACATAGAAGAGTTAAAAGACTGTGGTTCATAACTAAATATTTGACAGTACATTACATTTCCAAATATTCATTAAAAATTCCAGAAAAATTTTCTTTTCCTAGCAATAAAAACTTCAAACACAACTACATGATTAGTAATTACTTTTGACTGTATACCTTCCTATCATAGAGCTTTGAAATATATGGTTTAAAGTAATGTTCTTTTATGCCTTTGGCATCTACCAAAAGTCCATCATGTAATTCACACAGTGTAGAAATAATGCATGGTGGCCTTTCAGAAGGTTTGGAGTCAGTTTTATGAAAGTCTTCTGGCAAACCTTAAAAAAAATAAAAGGAAAGTTCCATACATTTAATATGTATTCACTTTTAAAAACAAATTAAAACTTTGCATTGTAGTTGGGAGAATATAATCAGGAACATACCTTTGAAAGATGGATTTATTAAATCTTTTTTATATGGACACAAAAGTGCATTTGCAAAAATCACATCCAAGCAGCATAAAAGTAAATGATATGAGTTCACTAGATCATCTCCAATCATACTGAAATTACCTTTAAAACAGAATGCATCAAGTTATTCAACTACAGAGCTCAACATTTCATAAAAAACAGGAATAAAATTAAACCATTATAAATTACCCTTTGCGTTGACAAACAGAGTCCAGCAGAAGTTGAATAGATCTTTAGCACTACAGGGAACCCGTCTATTGGAAGAGAAGTCTCATTTTACTTCCAAATTATTACTTAGAATTACTGAAAATCACACAGAAGATTTAGATTCTATTAAATTTAAAAAGGGCCATAAATGATTATACCAACTTTATCTTAAAACATCATTTTGGTATGTTCAAGCATTTGCTACCATACCAATCCTATTGTCTCCATGTTTTTGTAATACAATATTCCATTAAAAGGTTCACACCATATTACACAAGCCCTTTACTTTCTCAATTACATTATTGAGAAACATGTGTCTGGAGTCTGCCAAGAAACATACCAATAAATTTTATAAGATTACATACTTCCATTGCTCACTTTATTTTTATTTTTTGCAACATGAAATCCAAAATACCACAAAACTTTTGAACATCTACCTTTGTTTTCTGCTCCTCTGAAACTTAGGTTGTTCTTCATAAGGATTTTTAAATATATCTAAAAAGATTGGAGTATATTTTTTGAATATTACTGTGGCCACTTCAAAGTTTCTCTCCAACTTCTCTACTCTCTCTCGAAATTCTTGACACAGGTTTGACATGTCCATCCATTTTTTCATTTTACTAAAAAACTGAATTAAGCTTAAAAGAAAAAAAATATATAGCTTTATTTAATTTCTGTAGACATTCCAGTCTATTTTATAACAATGCATATCACTTAATATGATTTAATGAACGCAGCTGAAAATGCAGACTTCACTAGAACTGTTGTGTGAAATAAGGCACTATATTAATATCACAGTAATTAGGTAAACATGACTAAAACAGCTAATTATAATCCTGTAAAATATGGTGATTAGCATTACAAAAAATGGTGATTAGCATTACTCAGTGTATTTGCTTGCACTAATTTGTTGAACAATGGTTTATTGAATACAATAACAATAGCTGGATTCAGGCTATACACTAAATCAAACAAAAATCACATTATAACAATATTTAATTACCTGACCAAACCACCTACTATCAAAAAGACTTGTTTCCAATATATTAATCATTATGTTATTCTTTCTTTGGAATGCTTAATGAAAAACAAGGTCAAGTCTCTGTGCTATTTTTAACAATGACTTTAAGTTATAATTTTGCTTTTGGCTTAGCATACTGTATTAACTTAATTATTGTGGCTTATAAATTACCATAAAGACATTTTATTTATTTATTTATTTTATTTATTATTTAAATTTATATACCACCCTATTCCCGTAGGACTCAGGGCGGGTTTACAGGGAAAATTAAAATACATAACATACAAAATTAAAATCAGTTAAAACTATGATTAAATTACAGTCCCTGAAGTTAAACTAAAACCCAATTAAATTAAATTAGTTAAAACCCCTCAGTCTGGGCCAGACAGCTCGAAGAACCAGGTTTTCAAGTCCCGGCGAAATGAGCGAAGGTCGAGGGCAGTCCTGAGTTCCGTGGGAAGTTGGTTCCATAGGGCCGGCGCGCCCACAGAGAACGCCCTTCCCCTGGGAATAACCCGCCAGCATTCCTTAACCGGTGGTACCCTGAGAAGGCCCTCCCTGTGGGAGCGCACAGGACGATGGGAAGTTGATGCCGGCAGCAGGTGTTCCCTTAGATAATCCGGACCCAAGCCATTTAGAGCTTTATAGGTCATTACCAGCACCTTGAATCTCACCCAAAGGGCAACCGGAAGCCAATGCAGCTCACAGAGAAGAGGTGTTACACGGGAGTATCGGGAAACTCCCATAACAACTCGCGCGGCTGCATTCTGCACCAGTTGAAGCCTCCGAGTGGTCCTCAAGGGCAGCCCCATGTAGAGAGCGTTGCAGTAGTCTAGCCGAGAGGTCACGAGCACATGGGTGACTGTGCGTAGGGCATCTCGGTCCAGATAGAGCCGCAACTGGCGCACCAGACGAAGCTGAGCAAAAGCCCCCCTGGTCACGGCTCCTATATGGTCTTCAAAATTGAGCCGTGAATCGAAGAGGACACCCAAGTTGCGAGCCCTATCGACGGGGGGTAACACCTCACCCCCCATCATTAGTGATGGAACAGCCTTGTTAACCCGAGATGCCGGTATGCACAGCCACTCAGTCTTGGCAGGATTGAGACAAAGCCTGTTTCTCCCCATCCAAACCCAGACCGCCTCCAGGCAACGGGACATCACGTCGAGTGCATCACTGGGTTGGTTCAGGGTGGAAAGAAAAAGTTGGGTATCATCATTGAACTGATGATACCCCACCCCGAAACCACGAATGAGCTCGCCCAGCGGTTTCATGTAGATGTTGAACAGGAGGGGAGAGAGGACCAACCCCTGAGGGACTCCACAAATGAGAGACCTCGGGGCGGACCTCTGCCCTCCCGTCAACACCGACTGCGAGCGGCCCAGGAGGTAGGAGAACCACCGTAAAACAGTGCCTCCCACTCCCAACCCCCTGAGACACTGCAGTAGGATACCATGGTCGATGGTATCGAAAGCCGCTGAGAGGTCTAAAAGGACTAGGACAGAGGAACATCCCCTGTCCCGAGCCCGCCAGAGATCATTCACCAGTGCGACCAATGCCGTCTCCGTGCTGTACCCGGGCCTGAAACCCGATTGGTACGGGTCAAGATAATCAGTTTCCTCCAGGAACAGAGGAAGCTGATGCGCCACCACACTCTCAACAACCTTCGCCAAAAAGCGAAGGTTGGAGACTGGACGGTAGTTATTTAAAACAGCCAGGTCCAGGGCAGGCTTCTTGAGGAGGGGTCTCACTACCGCTTCCTTCAAGGCAGTGGGAAAGATACCCTCCTCCAAGGAAGCAGATATTACTGCCTGGAACCAGCCTCGTGTCTCCTCCCGAGCCGCATAAACCAGCCAGGAGGGGCACGGGTCCAGTAAATAAGTGGTGGAGCTCAGTCTCCTCATGATCCTGTCCACGTCATCGGGGGAAACAGGGTCGAACTCAGTCCAGATAACATGCTCAAGACCGCTTGATTCCTCCATGTCAGACTGCCCAGTCAGAGTCCAAACCGGTCCGGATCTGAGCGATTTTGTCCACCAGATGATGACTAAACTCCTCAGCCCGTCCCTGCAAGGGTTCCTCCCTCGTCTCCCGATTAAGGAGAGAGCGAGTCACCCTAAACAGGGCGGCTGGGCGATTATCTGCGGACGCGATGAGGGCAGCGAAGTAATTAGACTTCGCCGTCCTCATCGCAGCGAGGTAAGACCTTGTGAAGGCTCTTAGTCGCAATCGGTCAGATTCAGATCGGGTGGATTTTCAGCCGCTCTCTAGACCCCGTCTCTGACGCTTCATCTCCCGGAGCTCCACAGAAAACCATGGAGCCCAACGGGATCTGTGCCGGGTTTGGGGTCGCAAGGGTACAACACGGTCGAGTGCCTCGGTGGCCGCCCCTTCCCAGGCATCCACCAAGGCATCGACCGGGCTGTGAGTGAGGGAGATAGGTAAGGACCCAAGCACCATCTGGAACCATTCTGGGTCCATTAGGTGCCTGGGACGGAACCACCTGGTTGGTTCCACAGCCCGGCGGCAGGGGGTGACACAGCGGAAGACCAGCCGCAGGAGATAATGATCGGACCATGACAGGGGGACAATAGTTGGCAAGCCCCCTCCCAAATCATCCAACCATTTGCTGTAAAGACAGTCATTGTTCCTTATTCCTTAGAACACACCATGGCTTAGAGTGATTTGTTAAGTCAGTTAATATAATTACTATGCCCCTTTTCCATGCTGCCTCTGATCTTTAATAAGAAACGGTAAATACATTACACTGAACTGTTTACATAATATTAATATCACCAACAAAAATTGTGAGGATGCTTCATTTAGGCAACAATTATTAAATAATCATTGTGATAACATTAACCAAAGTGCAGATACCAAGTTCGGTGCAATTCTCAGTTGGAAATATTAGTCATCTATATCAGGAGTAAACAATAAGAGTAGGCATTCATTTATGCAAGCTTTGAACTGAATTTAATATTTCTATTGCAACTTTAGACCAGAATAGCACAGAGAATATTGTTTAAAATAAAAATACCTTAACTTTGCTGAACGCAGAATTCTGGTCAGTGAGACACAATTTCCTTTCATCAAACTACTTCCTACAGTAGGCACTATACTTCTACGGCAAGCAACATAGAGCGCACAAGCCAACCAATGTATAATGTCTCCCTGAAAAAATAAGTTATTTACAGTCTTCAGGATTAATAACGCTGATTGTAGTGTGAATATATACTCACTTTTATAAGGCAAGAAGCTTTATAAATTAATAAGAATTCTGATTTGATAAGACAAAAAGGAAAGTTTTATAACGTATTTAATTTACAACACTAAATGTCAAGTTGAATAAATAAACACTTCTGAGATGCCATCTGCATCTCTTTTTCTTGGTATTCCACTGTCAAAATCCTTTCCCGGCTTATCTGTGATTTATTGCATTGAGTTAAATGGCTCTTGTATGGATCTCAGAAGATTTACACACACCAGTGATGGTTCTTACTTCCATGGACCTCTGGCGAGCATTCATCTTTTCCGACGTCCACCCATAAGGCCGTCTAGAAGGTCCCTGGGTCACCGTTAAGTGCTGAGAAAGGCAGCAATAAAAGCCTCCTCGGGAACGGCCACTTGGGAGCCCCGCTCAAGACCGTTACCGAGGCCCAGGGGCCCCCATCTTGGATTATGCCCCCCTCCCAAGAACCAGGAAGCCCCGGCACAGCGTTGCCACCTGAGCATTTAACCAGCTGCAGGAATCAGTCAGTCAGTCAGCCAGCCACCCGGGTACCATCCCTTCCTTGACAGACAAGCCGCATCCCACCTCAAGGCTGTAGGTGCCCCGCAAGGCTGTGAAATCCCGCAGGGCTTCCGAAGCGCTGTCAACGTCCAGATTGAGTTCCTGACACAAATGGTCGAGGGCGGCCCGGACAGGGCACTGCCCAGCGGCAGCCTCCTCTCCTTCCTGCGACATGATAGCAACCGTTCCCGCAGCCACAGGCGCTGCCCCTACCCACAATGCTTTCTGCCGAGCGCGCCAAAACCCTCAACCTGTAATGGCCAAGGTGACGCCCCTTCCGCCCCGCCCCCTTCCTCTGCTACGCGAGACGGCGGGTCGGAGCCTTCTGCCGGTATGCCTGCCTGGTCTCCTGGGGAAACAAACGTACGTCGTTGTGTTGTGCGTACCCTCCATATACATAATTGTGGACTACGAGTGAGGTTCGCGCGGTGTACTTTGCTAGTTTGTGGCTCCTGTATTGTGCCAACTACACGACGTTTGTCATTCCTCTCCCTTGGGCACAGTTAGCGAGAAACCCGGCGAGAGAGGTTGGTTCTTGGTTTTAAACGCCTGGCTTAGAGCAGGGGTCCTCAAACTTGGCCCTTTGATGACTTGTGGACTTCAACTCCCAGAATTCCTCAGCCAGGCACGCTGGCTGAGGAATTCTGGGAGTTGAAGTCCACAAGTCATCAAAGGGCCAAGTTTGAGGACCCCTGGCTTAGAGAATACTCGAAAGCCCCTTTTCACAATTTGCGGGGTCTTGTCTTTTCAAATGAAGTGCTACGTTATCAAATGGAGAGGCTTAGGAACAACTGTTGCGTCTAAGTAATGCAGCTACTTCATAATTCCCTGGACATGATTTTATAGAGGAAGAATACTGTATAACCTAAAATCCAATAATCTCGACACAGAGATTATTAATAGCACCTCCCTTTATAGATCGGTTCTATTATAATAGAATACATTATTGCATTTATTTAGGACGATAAAATCCAGGAAGGCATATTCATCACTACCAGACTGAATTCACCCACTCCTGCCAATATGAGTACAGGTAGTCCTTGACTTACAACCACAATTGGGATCAAAATTTCCATTGTTGAGCAAAGTGGCCTTTATGTAAGGCACAGCCAATTTTGGGACATTTCTTGCCATGCTTTTAAATAAATCACTGTAGTTAAATGAATCATGCAGTTGTTAAATAATTCTAACCCCCCCCCAGCTGCCCTTGAAGATCACAAATGTTGATCACATGGCTGCAAACATAAATACATGCTGGTTGCCAACGTCCAAATTTTGATCATGTGATGGGGATGCTGCAACAGTCATAAGTCGCATTTACAATATTGTAACTTTGAATGCTCATTAAGAGTGGTTGTGTGTCCAGGACTATCAGTAAAAGAAAAAACTTAGAAACATTTTCTTCCTGGCAGTTCCAGTCAACCTGAAATTATTCCAAAGACCTAGTTATGTAATGGGCAGAATGAATAATCTTTAGGAACAGAAGGAAGAGAGACTACTGAGACTACAGTCAGATACAAGTAGTTCTTGGTTTAAGTCCATGGTAACAACTCAAAGTTATGGTGGTTCTGAAAACATGGGACATAAGACTATAGGAAGTTCAGGCCATTACAGCATACCCCTGGGCTTCTGATCGTAAGCCAGGACCCGGGTGCCTGGCTTATGATTACCATGTTGCAGGATGCTACACTTATAATTGCCATTGGTGCCCTTCCCTTGCCCACAAGTAAGGTCAATGGGAAAACCAGCATAGAAGGTTGCAAGTCACTCCAGTAAGTTGCTCCTGCCTTCAGACTCTGCCCAGATGCAGCCTCCGCTGGTCCTCACAGGCCTTTTCCAACTCATGTCTGACCTATGCCAGCTCTCTGATACATGCATGGCCTGCAGGTAGCCTCCCAAACTTTCCCCTCCTCTGCACAGCACATGTGGTGAGGTAATTTCTATTTAGAATCTTCTCATTTCAACACATTCCAGGAGAACAGCTATGTTGGTTTATTTGAAGAATAAAGAAGCTGGCAGCAGTTTGAACACCAATATACTCTACAAGTATGACAAAACCTAAATTCATATGTTAAGATGGTCACAGGTATATTGATTAAGATGTCAGTAAGTAATGGGTGGATACACAAATACATACAACCACAAAGAGAACAAAGAAAAAGATGACAAAATTGATTTATTTGATTAGGAAAAGTCAATAACTACTTTTGTTAGGGACTGGAAACCTTTCACCTTTTTGCTGAAAATGGAAAAATGGAAAAAAAATAATGTAACCTTAGATAGGATAAAATATAAATGCCTTTATAACTGCTGTAAAAAAGATCAAAATCCTCCCTCCTTCCTTTCCTCCCTCCCTCCCTCCTTCGTACAATATAATCAATATATAACGATGAATAAAATTAACATTAAAAAATTTTAAATTATAAAAATATAATAAATCAAAAGGTGAAAAATTCCAAGCTGGGAGTTAGTCCATGTTAATACAGGCCGGGAGTGGGGGTTTCTCATAGGGCTAGTCAGCCCCACATTTGTGAGGAATGTGCACAGCCAAATTGTGATCACTTTGCAGAAGGCCAAGATATTGGGGACTAAGCGCAGTTGTGTTCCACATTGCAGGGGCAGCAGCAGAGAAGCCCCTCTTCTTAGACCCTGCTAGCCAAGATTCTTTGACTGATGGGATCTGCAGCATAGAATGAGCTTCCAAATATTTTTCAAAGGTAGCACATTGCAATAGTCTAATCAGGAGAAAACCACAGCATGAGTTGACTAAACGGAGAATCTCTCTGTCCAGGAAAGGGTGGTGGTGGTGACTGGTGCACAATATAGAATTGGGCAAAGGCTCTCCTGGCCACAGCTGCCACTTGCTCTTTGAGCAGGAGCCATGAATCCAAGAGAATCCCCAAGTTATGCACCAGGTCTGTCTGGGATAGTGCAACTCCATCCAGACCCAGGACCAAATATGATAAACTCGTGGATACAGAGGGGCCCACCCACAGAGACTCTGTCTTACCAGGGTTCAGTTGAAGTGTTGTTCCCCTGTTCAGACCCTGACAGCCTCCAGGCACTGTGAAAGTACATCCAGTGCATCATCCACTTCACCTGGAACAGAGATACAGTCATGGCCGAAATTGTTGGCACCCCAGAAATTTTTCCAGAAAATCAAGTATTTCTCACAGAAAAGTATTGCAGGAACACATGTTTTGCTATACACAGGTTTATTCCCTTTGTGTATATTGGAACACAACAAAAAAGGGAGGAAAAAAAGCAAATTGGACATAATGTCAAACAAAACTCCAAAAATGGGCCGGACAAAATTATTGGCACCCTTAATATTTGGTTGCACACCCTTTGGAAAAAATAACTGAAATCAGTCGCTTCCTATAACCATCAATAAGCTTCTTACACCTCTCACCCAGAATTTTGGACCACTCTTCCTTTGCAAACTGCTCCAGCTCTCTCTTATTGGAAGGGCACCTTTTCCCAACAGCAATTTTAAGATCTCTCCACAGGTGTTCAATGGGATTCAGATCTGGACTCATTGCTGGCCACTTCAGAACTCTCCAGTGCTTTCTTGCCATCCATTTCTGGGTGCTTTTTGACGTATGTTTGGGGTCATTGTCTTCCTGGAAGACCCAAGATCTTGGACGCAAACCCAGCTTTCTGACACTGGGCTCTACAGTGCGACCCAAAATCCTTTGGTAATCCTCAGATTTCATGATGCCTTGCACACATTCAAGGGACCCAGTGCCAGAGGCAGCAAAACAACCCCAAAACATTATTGAACCTCCACCATATTTCACTGTAGGTACTGTGTTCTTTTCTTTGTAGGCCTCATTTCATTTTTGGTAAACAGTAGAATGATGTGCTTTACCAAAAAGTTCTATCTTGCTCTCATCTGTCCACAAGACGTTTTCCCAGAAGGATTTTGGCTTACTCAAGTACATTTTGGCAAACTATTATTTTGCTTTTTTATGTCTCTGTGTCAGCAGTGGGGTCCTCCTGGGTCTCCTGCTATAGCGTTTCATGTCATTTAAATGTCGACGGATAGTTCACGCTGACACTGATGCTCCCTGAGCCTGCAGGACAGCTTGCATTCCTTTGGAACTTGTTTGGGGCTGCTTATCCACCATCTGGACTATCCTGCGTTGCAACCTTTCATCAATTTTTCTCTTCCATCCACAACCAGGGAGATTCGCGACAGTGCCATGGGTTGCAAACTTCTTGATAATGTTGCGCACTGTGGACAATGGCAAATCTAGATCTCTGGAGATGGACTTGTTGATATTGGTCCACAATTTTGGTTCTCAAGTCCTCAGACAGTTCTCTTTCTGTTGTCCATGCTTCGTGTGGCACACACAGACACACAATGCAAAGACTAAGTGAACTTCTCTCCTTTTTATCTGCTTTCAGGTGTGATTTTTATATTGCCCACACCTGTTACTTGCCCCAGGTGAGTTTAAAGGAGCATCACATGCTTGACACGATCTTGTTTACCCACAATTTTGAAAGGGTGCCAATAATTTTGTCCAGCCCATTTTTGGAGTTTTGATTGACATTATGTCCAATTTGCTTTTTTTCCTCCCTTTTTTGTTGTGTTCCAATACACACAAAGGGAATAAACCTGTGTATAGCAAAACATGTGTTCCTGCAATACTTTTCTGTGAAAAATACTTGATTTTCTGGAAAAATTTCTGGGGTGCCAACAATTCTGGCCATGATTGTATATACTCATGGTGATGGATGATCTCACCCAGTGGCTTCATGTAGACATTAAAAAGGAGAGGAACACTGAGCCCTGTGGGACCCCACAAAGGAGGGGCCATGAGCTGAACCTCTCCCTATTAAAACTGACTGGGACCAATGTTGGAGGAAGATGAACCAGCACAAAATTGTGCTACCCACAACCAACTCCCAAAAGGATACCATGGTTGTTGGTATCAAAAGCTGCTGAGGTGTCAAAAAGAGGAAGGATGAATACACCACCTCCATCCTACTCAAGCCGCAGATCATCCATGAGTGTGACTAATGCAGTTTCGGGCCCAGATATGGGCCTCAAAATGGTCCAGATAATTTATTTTCTCCAGGGTCCTCTGGAATTGCAACTTTTCACCCACCTTTCCCAGAAAGGGAAGGTGGGAAACTGGAGAAAAACTGTCCAGCATGGTAGGTCCAGCAATGGCTTCTTGAGTAGGGAGCAAACCAGACTTCTTTAAAGGGAGCCAGAAACACCCCCACGGACAAGGATGAATTGACCATCACTGTGACCCAGCCATGTACTTTATTTTTCTTTCCCCTTTTCTTTAACTTGGTAGTGTTTTATTCTGTAAAAAATACTTTAATAAAATTAGTTTTAAAAAAGGATAAAAAATCAAGGAAACAAAATTAACTCCCCAAGCAACAGTAATGAAACCAGCTTTCCACTGTAAAAAAAACACACATAACAGTTGAGATTACTAAGTGGAAAATCAGCTATTTGCTTAGCAACAATTACATTCTATAGACACAGTCCAAGAGTTCATCAAGGTATCCATGAATATGATTTATATTTTAAAAAATTGTAAAATTGTCATCCACAAATAGTCCATCCCCTTTTTATACCCTTGGTAGTTGAAAAATGATTTCTTAAAAATCATTTATGATATGAGTAATAATGATCTAGAAACATCTACTGGATTTACAGAGATCTCAGAAGAGCCACATGTATTAGGTAAATTATTTCCAGTTTTGGAAAACAGAATATACTACATTTAAAACCAAAATAGCTGCTTCCATAGAGGCTGGCAGTTATTTTAATAAATATCTGCCTTTTAAGTCTTCTGTGGATCCAGATATATGCTTTAAGTCATATAGCAGTGGTGGCGAACCTATGGCACGGGTGCCAGAGGCAGCACAGAGCCCTCTCTGTGGGCACCTGTGCCATGCCTCGGAGGTGGCAACTGTTCTTCAACCAGCCAGCTGCTAACTTGCCGAGGTCCCACATGGCCGGATGCATCCCAGCATGGCTGGTTTCCCTCCCCCCCATCCCGTCCCTCCTGGCCTCACATGCTCTCCTTTTCCCAGCCACGACCCACTGCATTGCCTCCTCAGCTGTCAGCCGACCATCCATCTCGGAGGCAGCTTCTTTGAACTGCTGGCAATGGGCTGCGGAGCCCTAGTGCATGCTGGTCGAGGGGCCGGCAGGCTGTGGCAACTGACAGACACTGTCGGCCCCCATGCGCTCACTGGCTTCTGTGTGCAGGGGCCAATGGTGTCAGGCAGCAGCCGCCCCAGCCCTTGCCTTGCCCCATGGCAGTGGCATCCCACCCTGCCTCGCCTTATCCCGCAGGATGAGCCTCCTGCCTACCGCCACATCTACCAGAGACCCCCTGGATCTCCCCCACCCCCGCCCACCCCCCACAGGTTTCCCTCCCCACAAGCGACATTGAGGTGACCACATCCACCTTGGCCACACCCACCCAATCTTCTATGACCACCAGAGCCACACCCACCCAGTAGGCCACACCCACCTGGCACCCAGCAATAAATAAGTGGGTTTTGGGTTGTAGTTTGGGCACTCGGTCTCTAAAAGGTTCGCCATCACTGTCATATAGGTTTTTTTTCTTTCTGTTGGCATCCATGTGCCTTTTGAGCACTTGTTTCCTTAATGGATTTGAAAATTCCATTGCCCTAGAATTGGCAAAACATCCATGTCCTGTTTCTATGTAAAAGGTGCTTATTTTTAAAATAACAATTCATAGCCAAGGAACTATAACTGAAACAGAATCTCGTACTGCTGAATTTTTAGGGAATGTTCTTACTGTATGCTGTCAATCTACATCATTAAAAAAGAAATAAAAAGAAAACACTAAGAACTTTTTGGTGCCTTGATTACTATATTATGCAGTTGCATTGCATGTATTGCTGTTGTACTGTTAGAACAACCTAGGCCATAGCACATTGGTTGTTTTAGGGTACTTTAATATTCTAAACTAATTTGGCTGCCTTTCAAAATTTGTTTAACTTAAAAATGCACACAAATTATCACCTGCATTGTGGAACAAGTTTTTAATGAGTTTGGATTTCCCCATTTTCAAGAAACTACGCCCTCCACAGCATGCTTCCCAACTGAACAGAAATCTGAAGCTAAGGCAAGTTGAATATATGCAACAAGCTTACATTTTTGTTTTTCCTAAATGAATCATTCATTACCTTGTTCAAAGGGCTTAAGATAAAACCAGCAAGAGGGGTGTGTGTGTGTGTGTATAGAGGTAGCAGGAATGTGACATTGCTATTTAAAAAGCTGCCTGGTTTTAATGCTGGTTCCAAGATCAGGTTTGGGTTCACAATCTGGATGGAATCTTTTCTCAATAATAAGGGTATTTTTTAGATACATCCCATTCCCAAAGGCTGATGTTCTGAGATGGGAAGTAAATACTTAATCTTATTCTGATAAACTGTTATTTTGTTGAGAAAGCAGGAAGATAACAGCTCAGTTGTGAGTCACTGAACAAGGCACAAGAATTCACATATCATGATAAACTCTGAAATATAGTTTATAAACTATAATTGCTAAAATTAACTGTTAAAACTAAGCAAACAATATTAAGGCTTGGCAAGATTTCTGCACCCATTCTCTAATGGTAGTGACAAGGTTTATCGTGCTATCTCAAAAGTTTTCTATTCAGATCAAAGGTGATAGTAACTGACTAGCTTATCAGCTGATACTGGATCAAATTTAAGATATAAATAATAGAACTTATACAATCTGGTAGGTTCTTTCTATTTAAGAAAAGGCCACTGATGAGCTTCACTCCAAGTCCCTACCCTGCTTCAATTTAATTTCTTATATATATTTTTCATTCAAAACAATGAGTGTAATTGATGTATTATTTCAGTTATTACTATATATTACAAATTTTACAATGCATGCCTATAATGAAATTAATTCTCTTGAAAGATATCTGCTTAAGTAGAATATTCTAAATAATAACTTTTTTTTATATTAAGTCCTGTAATCCAAACTTGGTTTTTTTTAAAATCTTCATATTCTGGTTAACTTCTTGCATACAGAGATTTTGAATGACAACCTGTTTATCTTACACAAAGTATTCTATTCCTGTTCTTTAAAAAAAATAACAGATTTAAGAAATCAGAGCAAGCATGTTCATTAGCGATTTTTCTTTTGGAAATTTAATATCGAAATCATTTATTGGCATCTTCATTGTAGCACATTCTTCAGAGAGATTCTCAGGATGTCAGCTGGTAAAACTACCATTTTGTTCTTGCTAGTTAAACATGCTGTGCAGATTCAGTGGATGATGCATGAATTACTAGAATATTATCCTAATAATGAACCTCTTTGCAGATCCATTGATACACAAACTGGAAATATTCTAATTCTATAGCTTGGGCTTCTCACCACAGAAAAGTACTATGATGTAAGGGATGGTTTAAAAATAGTACTGATGCTTAGTTTCTTGAATTTTATGTAAATATTCTATAATCAGAGACATATCCTAAGCTATTTTTAACAGTTACAGAGTTATCACAGCAAGGTATTCTTGGGTCAATCAGACAGAAAATATGAAAGAAAGAAAAGCTGCAGGCCAAAACAGTGCTCATGCTAAGAAAAAGGCAATTCATGTTTAGTTCCAAATCAAGCAAAACAATCAGAAATAGATTTCCTAGAAAAAGGTATGTACATTTTTTGCAAGATTCAACCAAGGTTTTTTTTTAAAAAAAGAAACACATAATATAGGCACTAAATTAAAAAAATTAAAATTTTGACCTTTAAATCTATGCATTGTACAAGCACAGACACTTTATTTTAACAGCACATCTTTTGGTGATTTATGTTGGTGTGAGTGTTCATGAAGTAAATGAGAAATTCGTATATGTTTTTAAAATGGATATGAAAAAAGCCATTTATGCCTTTCACTGTAAATAAGCCAGAACAGCTTCACACTGCAAAAGGGTCACATATTGAAAGTCAAACGAAGCCTACAAACATACATTAAAAAAGAAAGGACAAGGTATATAGAACATGCTGACAAACTAAAATTCAGTTTCAACCCTGTTCCTTATAAATGTAACCCTGCCAAACATTCGTATATATTACAAGTAGACTCCAGATAGAGATTTGCATCCATTGACAGTAAGGCTTTCAAGATATATGAAGTTTTATAGCATTTGTATTTTAAGGATTTAGGGCAAGTACATGGTTTTTCTACTAAATAAAAAGTTATTAGTACTTAAAAGGTTCAAAAATATATCAAGTGATTTTTTTACATAAATAAATTATATTGATTTTGGATTTAACAGCTGAAAAAACCCTCTTTGCTTCCATTGGAAGCAAAGCTGAACAAAATGTTAGTCAAACAGAGATAGCAGCACTTCTAAGAAATCTGTCAATAGCCATACAGTATCTGTCCTATACAGCTGTATTAAATAGGGTCTATAATATTATCCAATTGTTCTGCAACAGTGTAACCAAATTGTGTAATTTGTTGATACTGATTCTAACCCAATAGTATAAATTCACTGCAACATGCAGCCTTAATTTTAATTCATGGGTAACAGACTTCTTTGAGATGCTAAATTTAACATGTACACTTTAAAATCCCAAATGTATAAAAGACAATGAAAAAGCATCATAAATAAATAATGCAAACTGAAATAGTTATGTCAAAAACATTTGGACCATCTGATAAATTAGCAAACGGTAAAAGGAAAAAATAAAATAAAAAATACAGTAAATTGTGACAAACCAAGTGTGAAACTGAATGCTAGCATACACTCCCAAGCCCCTTTAAATGGTCTGCCATTTAAACATCGCACCACTTTGTTTTTCAAGTCTCAAATCTCGAGCTATAAATTAGAACAAGCCCAAGTGAAAGAAAAGTGACACAGGAGTGGGAATAAAGATAACTATATAAAAACTGCTTTTAGGTGCAATTCAATATTGAAAATTGGCATATATTTTTAAACAGTTTCATTTAAAACACAAAATGTATATGCAGAGATGCTGGGAAATATCATTTAAGAGTGCAAGGGCTCAAGAGGAATGGAAAGAAATAGCAAAAATGTTTTCACAGTCTGATAAAGAAATGAAGGGTAAAGCCAAGTTATGAAACTTTGACAATCCCTGCCAAAGGTCAACTCTAATGGAAAAACCCATTCCACATCTTTTAAAAAAATCAGTTTTCAAAGTTTTCACGAAGAAAGAAAAAATGATAAAACTTAGGTCTAGTTCCCACTTAAGAAAATTTCATTGCTTTCTTCTTCCTTGGGGGAAAAATGCCAAGTGCCTTTGTGAGAAATGAGTAGTACAAAGTTGAAAAAATAATTGGTAGTTACTATAACCCTCTTCATGCCACTGTTTTTTTTTAATAAAGGTAAGTTGTGCATAAATTTCTCAGCAGGAGCTGAAATGGGCTTGGTATCTGAAGGAAAAAAAAAACTGAAATGCACTTTAAACATAAAACAAGATTTTCTTTTAGAAATATAAAAGTTAAGTAATCTTTCCCCTTACAGCAGTTTGTTTCCAAAACTTTGTAGTGTGAACAGGAAGAAATTATATATCTACTATTAATGCCTTAAAAAAAGAAATGAATATATGCATTTCAATCATTAGTTATATACTTCTGTCTATACTACTATTCTAGTAAACATGATAAAATAGGGAAATACTTTAAATCAAAAAATACACATTAGCACTTACTATAGCTGTGCTTTTTACTCCAAAATACAAGATTTGTTTTTTTTAAAATTCAGTGTCATTGTAAAAACATCAACCTTTTCCCGTGTTCTTCTATGTTTTCCTCTAAAAGCAGCACTTTCTTTTACCAGATTTTTTTTTCTTTTACACAAGCAAGCAGTTTTGGGAATGACCACATATTTACTTATTATTTGGAAGAAGGGAGGGTTGACCAGTTTGGAGATGATCGGATACTTTACTACTGTTTGAAAGAAGGGAGGGGTGGACAAATGAACCAGAATTCTGTTCCTCCCACACTAATGTTAGAACACTGCTTATTTCTATGGCAAGACCTTGCAACTATTAAAATGTCACCATAGTTTTCTTAACAGGAATTAGGTAGATAATATTACTTACAGAAACACAGTTTTTATGAAGGTAAAGTGGGGACAAAGAACAAGAACAAATATTTATGGGATGAGAAACAAACCACAATATTTTTTTTCCAGGGGAAAAAAAAACAAAAAAAAATCTAACTGATATCTTTAATTTCTTTTAACTCCTCTTCCTCCTCCTCTGCTGGTACATCACGTTCATGCTCCATTGACACATATGGTATTTGTTCTGTACAGTTTTGCTTGTTAGCATGTTCCTTGTCAGACAGTGAGAGCATTTCTGGGTCCACATTTGCTAATTCCCCTTTAGTTTTCTTTTTTTTTCTTTTCTGACTTTCTAGGTTTGTTGCCTCCGAGTGTCTGGTTTGTTGAAGACCTGGCAAGGCCATACCAATACCAGGAGAAAGAAACATTGAGGGATATATCAGTCCAGATGACATTCCAGGAATAAGAAATGGGTTAAAGGCTACAGGACTACTGGTTGTTATTGCAGGTTCTGATTGATCAGAAAATGAATTAGGACTCAATTTGTCTTCAGAAACAGTTTCTATGTTTGAACCTTGGGTATTTTGTTTGTCTTCAGTTTCATTTTCTGAATGCGTTGTACCACTTTTAGTTGTGCTTGCTAATGAAGTTGGAGCAGTTGAAGTACAAGTAGTAGCTACTGATGGATTAAGAAGTCCTCCAACACCAAACATCTGTGGTACAGCAGCCATCCCTGGTAACATCATTGGCAACATGCTCAGAGTACTTTTAACATCCTCACCAGCAGGTACTGCTGCAAATCCAGCAGGAAAGCCAACCAGTCCAGTCAAAGGAATGCCCTGCATGTTTCTCATACTCTGAAGTCCTACTAAATCCATTCCAGCTATAAGTCCATTCATGAATAATGGTCCCATTCCAGACGAAGCATCTGCTCCTATTCCCGGAGCTTTAAAGAGGTCACTTCTTGGCCTTCTTCCTCTTCGTCGAGGTCCAACCTCTCTGAGTACGGGCTCAGTAAGAATACGATTAAACTTGCTTTCAGGTAAAAAACCCTGAGATGTGAAAAACAAAACAAAATTTCCACAAGTTATTGCTATGAAACTCTGAGGTCAACAAGTATCTTAGCTGTATTTCCTGAAGGAATACATTCTCAAGTATCATTCTGTGTTACTCAGAATTATGCACAATGTGGAAACTTTCATAAAGACAAAACTATTTGCACAGAAATATGATCCTGGATTTTGTAGGTAAAGCTATGTATTCATTTAAAAGTTGTCAATTTTCCCTAAAATAGAGTAAATTTTAATATATGCAAAATACTTTTGGATTAGGAAAGCAGTCCTTCTAATCCAGGATCCTTTCACACAATGGTCAATGGCATGCACAACTACTCAGAGTTGCCCACTGAGTTAAACAGAATTTATTACTGAGTAAGTAGACTTGGAACTTCAGCCTCAACTATTTTATTGTAGATTATACTCAATAATATTAGAATGCTATTCATTCTCTCTCTTACACACTCATTTCAAGAATAATCTAAATCTTTTTTAAAATGTTGTATTCTTATCCAAAAGTTACCAAAAATATTATTGCAGTCATTATAAAACATTGAGATTACTGTGAGAATACATTAAGAATGAAATCCTGAATAAAAGGAATTGTATGAATCATAGAACCCTTTCTTAATGAAATCCAAAGAGTTTAGTGAGGAAAAGAAATAATCAAGTTATTACTGCATGATATTTTGGCTGACTGTTCATACAAATGAAACATCAGTGCAAGAAAGGTAGTTTGACAGAGACTTTAAGCTATATGTCTAAATAAAAAGTTCTGGCTAAGGCATAATGTGATATATTTGCATTTTGGCTTAACATGTTGTATGAAAACAAGTATTATGATTTGTAAATTTGATTTGTGGCTTAACATAATGTATAAACTCAGCAGTGGCTAATTCAAATGATCAGTGGTTAAAATAAACGTGACTTAAGTGTCAACTTGGCCATACAGTTTATCTCATATTTAATTATACCTCAGGGATATCATAAAAATACTATTACAGTTGCATATATTAGAAACTCTTCTACTTGTCCATGAAAATAGAAGGGTAGGGAAAAGAAGCAAAAACAGGAATATGTTAATTGACCATACAAAATTATCACTTCTGAAAAAAGTGATCATGACTAGTCTTTGCACTTAATATTTTCTGCATCCCAATGGTCACAGGATCATAATTCAGGTGCTTGGCAACCAGCATGTATTTACAGTGGTTGCAGCATCCCGGAATCACATATTCACCGTTTGCAAGCTTCCAAACTGGCTTCCGACAGGCAGGCAGGCAGTGGATTTACTTAATGAACACATTCCACGGTGGATTCACTTAATGACTGCAGCAAAAAAGGTTTTTTTAAATAGGGTGCAGTTGCGTGATGAGTCATTTAATGACTGCATTGCTTAGCAGCAGAAGTTCCAATCCCAATTCTGGTCATAAATCAAGGAATATCTGCAATGACTTTCCCAAATGTTTTTACTTACTGAAAGCTTAACTATGTCACACCAGTCTGCTGCAACAGCATATTCCATGTTTGCATCAAGCCACCTTGGTAACTCCTTCAAAGCTGGCGCCATGGCTCCCCCTAACTGCAAAGCACAGTAAAAGAATGACCTCTTTTGCATACAACTTCTAAGCCACATAATTAAGCAGTTAGCTCAGACATGTCAAACACAAGGCCCGGAGGCCAGATCCGGCCCGCAAAGTGGTTTCATGCGGCCCGCGAAGCCATCCTGGAAACAGTGAGGGAACGGCCCCCACTGCCTTGGCCCTGGCCCAGAGACCCTCCTCCTGCCAGAGACCCTCAGATCTGTCCCACTCCTGCCCAGGCCCCCATAGGCACCCTTGATGCGAACAATGTAGAGCTGGCCATGCCCACCCAGTAGGCCATACGCACTCTAGCCACGCCCACCCAGTAGGCCACGCCCACCCTGGCCATACCCACCCGGCCCCCTAAGGGCAACCGCAATGCTGATGCGGCCCTCAATGAAATTAAGTTTGACACCCCTGACTTAGCTTATTTAGTTCTCCACTTATTTTTCAACAGCTCATTTCTTGTCTTTTTAAAAAGAAAGATTCACTTATTTTATGCTGTTAATACCTCGTACAAGAAAATAAATATCTACTTTCCCAGCTTACTCTGTACTAATGAATGCCACAATGTGGGGAGACCCTTTAAACAGAAAGAAGAAACATAATTTAGTTGATACAGTATTTTAAGCAAATATCCTTACGGAGGAGGAGCAACTAGTATTTGTTCTTCCTCAGGAAACTTTAGAGGCAGAAATAGAAAAATCCTAATCATGTACAAAGACAATTTAAAACTAAACTGAACTTTTACAAAGATTTTCTAGAGCTGTCTGTTCTTAACTCAGTTGCCCTACAAAGAATTTTCTGCCTTTCTTTTACTCGGAAGGAACCTATTGCTATAAACTAGAGTAAATATCATGTATTTACTAACCAATATGAACTCAAAAATGTGATGAGAAGATTGCCATGTGGTAGAGACAAATTTCAAGATGATAGAATCTAGCTTATATGTGCTTTTCTAAGATTATAACATGAGAATAGGTAGTATAAATCTCCACCTAATGCTTGTATCTCTATTTAATTCCTACATTACATTTTGGAGAAAACACTTTAATACTGCCTATTTTCTCAGCTAACAAATTTAATCAGCAAATAACCGTAGCTTGCCACAACTAAAGTTTAGCTAACCAAACTTTCCAGTTTTTAAAAATCGATTTGCTGAACTGACACAGTTCCAACCTATTTTTTTTATACCAGATTATCTTTCCTTAGCAGTTTTTAATATCAGATTATCTTTCCTTAGCAGTTCCCAACTTCAAAAAGAAAGGAGTCTACAGTTTAAACACCAGGCCAAGATTTTTACTCTTTTTGCATATGCAATTCAAATGCATAAAGCGCAGGACAGGATTTTAATGAAGAAATAAAGGACAAATTTTAAAATCTGCATTTCCTTCCCTAAAAGAAAATGGACTGATGAAGACCCAGATCAAATGTCCAGATTGTGGACTGACTGATTGATTGATTGATTGATTAGAATGGTATGATGTTAAATAAAAGCAGAAAAAATTACTGGCTAAAGACCATTATTTTTAGAATGCTTCCACTTACCCTCCGCCCTGTGCCCTTATGCACCACAGGCACCCGTTCCTCTCCAGTGAGAGAATTTATGTCTAACTTGCTAGGATCTTTACAACGCTGCCTTCTCTGTTTAGGCTTTTCTGAAAAATTCTAAAAGGGAAAAAAAAGAGTAAATATGAACGAATCCCAAATAATACTGTCTAGCACTGGAATACAAAACTTGCACTTACTGTGCCAAAGCCAGGGATTTCGAGAGTGTAATCAGACTGCTGTCTCAGCCAATCGAGAAGACTCTTGTTTGGAACAATCTTATCTGTCTGGACATTAGTAGCTGGAACTGTCTGTTGACTTGAGGTAGTTATGACTGGCCCATCTGAATTAGAATTACTTGTTATAGTCTGACCTTCATCTTCCTGAACAATATGAGGAGAAAGAGAGAAAAAGGCATGCATCGGATATAAATTCTAATACTTTACACTGGCATATATGTAGATTTTTACTGCATAAATTACAATTGCTTGTAAGGAAAGAGGGAATTTTTCAAATTTCAGGTTTATCATTATTTTATCTGGGTTAGTGACTGACAATGGAAACTTTCAGAACTTAGCTCTTCTCTGGCTTCAACTTGAAGTGCTATTATTTGATCCCACTGAAACCTCAGCAAATATGAGGATCCCTGACTGTTCTTAAGATTTATTCTATTACCTGCTCTTAATGTGATAAAACACATTTCATTTAATGGACTTAATATTTAAAGGAAGAAATCTACAGAATAGGAATATGCAGTAGCAGCTGAGAAAGAAAGGAATGTCTGCGGAAGATGGGAATAAGATAGATACAGATCTTTCCTGGCTACACTGGAATCTATCAAGGCACTGAGAATGGAATACCTTTCACATGTGAGGAATGGCCAAAAGATTTACTACACTTTAATATTGCTATGTGTTGCTTGTCAATAATTAGGTTAAATTTGATTTGCTTATAATAAAATTTTCAAGTCTTTTAAAAGATTTAATATATCACATTACAATAATACAGTATATGATTGTTTTCTTTATGTTAATTACTAATTACTATCTGACATATCCTCCTGTTTTAGCTATGTGGGTATTGTGATGATCAGAAAGTATATTAAAAGAGGAGAAAATAATTCACATGGTTCAGGTACAAGACTAAATCCATTAAAACTAAACCTTTAGAACCTTTTGCCAGGAAAGCCTGGCAAAAAAAATCAGAAGTTCACTTCAGTCAGCAGCAGCTAACAACAGCTTATGGCTTTTAATAAAATATACTAGAGAAGATGCCACCAGACCTTTTCTGATTTTTTGTTAACATACTTCTAACACAGCTGTCCTCCTACAGAAAAGCCTGGGAAATTCAAACTTCAAAATCAGGCAATTGCTGCCACCTCAGGTGAGTTCCTAAAAGAAAGCAGTCCCACTCCATTAGGTTTTGTTCTTTTGCCTTCATACCAAGAAGAGATGCCTCAGTTAAGTAAAAAAATATCCTCCAACCTGCAGAAGGATTGGAGAATTGGAAGGAAATTACCATCTAGAAAAAAATTGAACTAGATAAAAATTAGGCTCGGATGAAAATAGTGTAACATGGATTAATGTGAGCTGTTTCCATGTAACTTAATCTTATTTTGCACTGAGAATGTGTCTAGATATTCATGTCTGGAGATTAGCTGTGAATTAAAGCTGGATTCATGAGATTTTACTTTCCTCCATTGCCCTAAATTCTCATTTACATGTTTAACCTTGAACTTCACAATCGTATCTTCTGAAATCAATAGTCTCATTCTGATGGCAAATTTAGCTTACATTTCAGCCACTCCAGTACCCACAGAAAAGGCAAGAAAGCTGGAAGCAAAAGAAATTTTTCCAACTGTATTTCTCCCAAATTTTTACACAAGATTAATTTTCTCTGTAAAACGAGGGGTGACAGTGGCCAAAAGTACTGTCTTCACATCCAGGATTGTGAAAGAGTGCAACAGTAGGGATTATGGGACAGGGGCTTGGGATCACTGATTGAGGAAGCTAGAAGGGTTTATTTGTTTACCGTGATGGATTTTTTAAAACTGTTGCTAGTGAGCTTGTCTTTCTGCCCAGCCTAGGCCTCCAAAGCAGCTTTCAACAATCATAGTCAGAAGGTTTCCAAAGGCTGTAACAAGTGCCCACTGGGAGCTAGGTCCATTGTCCAAATAAAAGTGAAAATGACAAATACGTATGGGGAATTGTACTCACGGGCACCCCTGTTTGGAGGCTTCTCTCCTTCAAAAGTATCAGGTCAATCCCTTCCACATTTTTTCTCCTACCCCGTCGTCTTCTGATAGCAGCATCATCTCTTCGTAAGCTTCCATTGACAATCTGTCCCGTGACAGGATGAATAAGCCCTGCTTGAAGGATTCCAGACAGGTCCATGCCAAGGGAACCCTGCAGAGCATTCACTGTCCCTATCTTAGGTATATTTGTGCTCATGGAAAACGGAGTGCTGCTTCCTGAAGTTCCATCTGGCACTCTTGAGAGATCTACTGCATCCCGCCAGCCATTTAATACAGCTGAAGGATGGGAGTGGGATGCTACAAGCTGATCAAGACTCTGGTGCTTGGTATCTCTCTCCATTTCAAATTCATACGATTGCCGGTGCTTCGATTCATCTTTGACAAAGGTGGGAGCCAGAAAAGTTTCCTATGGTTAAAGCCAGAGCCAGAAAAGTCACTTTTTATGACTAGTGGTATACACAATGTATAGCTACAGAATCTATAGCACCCCTTTACAAAAGGGATGCTCCATGCCCGTAACAGTTAGAAAGGTTGACTTCTGCTCTTCCATCATTGCCTCCTTTGCTGAAAATATTAATAAAATTGTCTTGAAGAAAGCAACAATCTCTCCTAGAGTGGTAGTGTCACATTCAAATTTAATTTAAATTAAAAGCAGAATTAACATAGTCTTCATCTTATATTTTCCCAGCATACTGAGGGAACTCTCATACAATTTTTTTCTACAAACATCAAAGAGATGCAACTTCCCTCTAAGGAATTATATCACTAACTGGATATTTGGACCACTAACAATAATCAATAATTAATATGAATGAGGTCTCTCTGGGAGCCCACATTAATGGTCTTCATTGTCTGCCACATAACCTTGATACATCAAATATATCAGTACATAGTAAAGTACAATGAAACAGAAAATATGCAATAGTTTTCTCTATAGGAACAGAAGTCTGAAATATGATACAAATAACTTTTAATAGAATGAATATCCAAGCTTACCTTTGGGAGCTGTGTAGCTAATACTCCATTGCTGAAACTGGATTCAGAGACTTCTGGTTCAGTATAGCCACTCCTATTGCAAGTACTGCTGACTAAGGCAGGAGTGGGCATCATATATGGAATGTCAAACGTTTGACTGGAAGAAGGCCACTTTCCCTTTAAAATTGCATGACAGATGTTGTCAATACGGTTAATGATCACTCGATCCTGCCAAAGAATAGATATTCTTTGTTTAGTTGTATACGCTGGCATAGTCTCATAATGCTTGGGAAAACTAAAGTTAGTGAACAAATTCAACTTAGGACTCCTTTACAAATAGGACGTTGAGAGATTGCTTGGGCTGTGTATTTACTATTCTGTTTATCAAGAATATTATCAGTCCCCAGGCCTGGGAATGCAGACACAAAGTTATGAATAGAGTACCTACCATATCAAGAACCTCTGCATTAAATCTCTAAGACAGCGATGGGGAACCTTTTAGAGACCGAGTGCCCAAACTGCAACCCAAAACCCACATGTATCATTGGGTGCTGGGTGGGCGTGGCCAATTGGGTGTGTGTGGCCAATTGGGTGGGAGTAGCCCATTGGGTGGGCGTGGCTGCAGTGGTAACAGCAGACTGGGTGGGACTAAAAAGTTCGATCAATCAATTCCAACTTTGCGAGATTTTTTTTTTCCCACGAGAAGTTGAAATTGATAGATCCTTTTTTTTTATAAAACCCAGCTGAAGGCCTAGGACTGGGGCAACAGTGTGCGTGCCCACAGAGAGGGCTCTACATGCCACCTGTGACACGCGTGTCATAGGTTCATCACCATGGCTCTAAGAGATTGCACGTTAAAAAAATTATGGGATTATTAGTTTAGATCTATGAAGTATGTCAACAAGATAGGTTTCTCCAATGTGCTACTCCCTGGAACTGCATTTTAGGAAGAGGGAATCAAGCTGGGGAGACAAATAAAAGAAAAGAAGGATCTTACTGATTGAATGGCCAATGATGAAATGAGATAAAAATCTTTTTTTAAAAAATATATATATATCTGCTTTAAAAAAAATTTTCAAAAGAGAAATGGCCCAACCTTTATAAATATGTAAAACAAGGAACTACCGTATTTTCCGGTGTATAAGACGACTTTTTAACCCATGAAAATCATCTCAAAAGTTGGGGGTCGTCTTATACGCCGAGTCATCTTATACGCCGGAAAATACTATTCACCTCTCTGATCTTTTCTGCTGGACGGCAGGATCACTGGGTGAATGGAGGTAGGTGATGGCGACCCATGGTTAAGCGGCCAACAGCGAACAGGTGATGGAGGGCAAACTCTCGTCAGATCATGGGGCGGCTGCTGCAGCCACCGCCCTTGCTCTCTCTAGGACTGGCCATGCTGGCGCTTCCAATGCTGGCTGTCAGGTCCCCAACAAGAGGAGGGGCAGGCGGTCCCCAGAGGTGCGCCGCTCAACAGTAGGAAGGGAGCACCTTTGCTCCCGCTGAGGCACCGCCTGACCGCGCCGACCAGAAGAATCGCTTGCCCGGTCACGGAGTGCGGAACTGAGAGCAGCAGCGCACCAAGCGAGAGAGCTCAGAGGAAAGAAGGCAAGGCCCCCCTTTGGGGAAGGAGCAAAGCTGGGCAAATCACAAGGCAGGCGGAGCAGGGAAACGTTACAGGGGAAAAGGGGGCGGGGTTTAAAAGGCGAGGCGGACAGGACGTGGGCGTGGAGACGTTCTGTTAGAAGTAACGAAGGAGCCTCCAGGCGCTTTCTGGATCGGATTGTGCGAACTGAGGGTGCCGCTACACTCCTCATGTTTCCCAGGTTTGCCCGTCATGCCAGAGGCATTCCCCGTAGCCCCAGATTCTTTAGCTCCCCACTTTCCTTAATTCGGGTGAATTTTGTGCTCCATGGAGAAACATTAATACGCAAATGCCGTTTGTTTAACCGCGCAAAACTCGGGGGAAACCTTGGTATTTGGGAACGGAAAGGCTTAAGACTTTTCATTTCTGTTTTATGCACGGGATGGGAGGGTCACAAAGTTTTAGCTCTTTTATTTTAGCAACATCGTGGCACTTATAAAAAAAGGGTACTAACGCTAAACGAGTTGTTAATATGCAGATTGTGTGCCAGGAAGTGAAATATTATTAGCCCAAACCCTATAATTTAACAGGAAAACTAGGGGGTCGTCTTATACGCCCAGTCGTCTTATACACCGGAAAATACGGTAGTAGTACTACATACATTCCCAAAGGAAAAGAGCTGTAAGCTTGACTTTTTGACCCCCTCCAATGGATGGCTTGCCATTAGAATCACACATACAAAACATTTTTACTTTGCATATTAAAACACAAAAACAGCTATAGAAAGTAACATTCATGTCTATCAAATACAGCATAATGTAAGTAGCCTGACAGAAGAACGCTAATTTTACAGAAATTAATCTGAGCTACGTAGAAAACTTTGTTAGTTTCTTATTAACTGGCAACTTCCTGTATGAAGTATAAAGAAAACAAGCAATCTGAGAAGCTTCACCCTAAGCAGGGGTAGGCAACCTTGCCTCTTTTATGACTCATGGACTTCAACTCTCAGTTACAATATAGTTTACAACTCTCAGGTTTTATATATTTATTTTTATTTTATTTTATTATATTTATATACCGCCCTTTCCCTGAGGACTCAGGGAAATATGATAACTGCACAAAGGCTATTATATGCACAAAGATAGAAAACTACAGAAACACAAATAATGGAGAAATAGATTCTGAAGATGGCTGAGTTTGCAGAAATGGCTAAATTAATAACTTTGATTAAGAGAGGAACTTTAACTACTTTTTATAAAAGACTGGAAGTCCTTTGTTGAGTTTTTGCTGAAAATGGGTAAATGAACTGCCGATTTTGGGATTTATTGATTAAATAAATGGGAAGAAAGAACTATAATATCATACCAATAAAATTAACATTAAAATCTGTATTTAATATTTTTAAAAAATAAAAATAATATTATTAAAATTGCAAAAGATAAAAAATTCCAAGATAGGGAGTTAGTAGTTGTTAATATAAATGGATACAGTCATCCCCCAATTGGGGCTACCCTTGAAAGGTATCTGGAAGCTTCAGCTGGTGCCAGGTGTGGCTGTGCAAGCCACACTGGGTGCCCAAAAAAGGGTACATATAACACCTTTGCTCTGCAAACTGCATTGGAGGCCAATTCAATTGCAGTTGCTTCTGAGTCCAATACAAAGTTAAGGCTAGGTTATCTATGGACATGTTAAACTGTAAATTACACTTTGTTATTACAATGACTAGATTCATATGTTGCATCAGGTCCAAGCCAAGGTAAACCATCTTGTGAATAAATTAATGTCTGAGCTCCACCTTTTAAAATTCTACAAATATAGGTTTGTTTTGCCTTTTCTAATTTTTTGAGACAATATGACCAGAGACTGAATCCTCTTTTTTGACAAATGAGAAAAAAAGGTAAACTGTGGTTTATTGATTTTAATTAACAGTGGTGTGTGAACCAAGTTCTTACGGTTTCTGCAGCTTAGAATGATCTATGAATCCAGTCAACAAGAAAACCCTGAGAGGGCTGAAGACCCATTAAAATAAGTCCTCTTTTCTAATGAAGAGGACACTTTTTCCACCTTGATTTAGCTTCTTTTGAATATATTCCAAAAGACAAACCCAGCAAACAGTATAATTCCAGATACTGTTGATGTAAAAAAAAATCTTGAGAAGACATGGGAAGCTGCTCTCAATTCTCACGGACTATTGACCTTAATCCTTTATGTATGCATACTGAAACTACAAAGTCACCTTGGGCCACTCCGAGAAAGAATAGAGTGTCTTCTCCTGTAAAAGTTGAGCTATGGTAGGCGCCCGAACATCATGAAGTTCATCATTCTCTCCAGGAACAGCAAATGCGGAGCTCTTACTTTCATCTTCAGAAAACTTCTCAAAGCCATCTAGAGTAAAAAACAAAACAAAGCAGTAGATTAGTTAAAGGTTTTAAACTACTATATTGATGACTTTCAACAAAAGACTGAAATATAAAATACTTACCGTATTTTTCGGACCATAAGACGCACCGGACCATAAGACGCACCCAGTTTTTAGAGCAGGAAAACAAGAAAAAAAATCTTTCTCCTTCTCTCTCTCTCCCTCTCTCTTTCTCTCCCTCCCTCTCCTATTGTCCCTTCCTTCCTTCCTTCCTTCCTTCCTTCCTTCCTTCCTTCCTTCCTTCCTTCCTTCCCTCCCTCCCTCTTTGTCCTTCCCTCTCTGCATTAGAGCAGTACCCGCGGAGGCGGCCCTGCAGCCCGGCTTTCTCTTGCAGAAAGCAAGCTGAAACGGAGTGAGGGAGATTGCCAGAAATGCGAATCGGCCGATCTCGCGCTCCTGCAAACTCCCTCGCTCGGTTTCAGCTTCCCTTGCTACAAGAGAAAGCAGGCTGAAACGAGGCAGATTGCAGCAGCGCGAGATCAGCTGATTCGCATTCCTGGCAATCTCCTCACTCCGTTTCAGCCTGCTTTCTCTTGTAGCAAGGGAAGCTGAAACCAAGCGAGGGAGAGTGCAGGAGCGTGAGATCGGCGTTTCTCAGCACATGCCGATTCGTGCTCCACTTGCAGAGGTTGGGGCTGGCCATACGGATCACCTTCGGACCATAAGACGCACCCTCGTTTTCCCCCCCACTTTTGGGGAAAAAAGTGTGTCTTATGGTCCGAAAAATACGGTAGATTTCAATTGGAGTATTCACTGTTTCAGAGCTTTCTTCACTCCTAAAATAGAACTTAGACTTATATACCACTTCATAGTGCTTTACAGCTCTGAGTGGTTTACAGAGTCGGCATACTGCCCCTAACAATCTGGGCCCTCATTTTACTGACCTCGGAAGATGGAGGGCTGAGTCAAATGATAGTGCTGTTATGCAGAAAAATGGCTAAATATGGACTAGAACTTGAAATATAACAGTAAATATTGTAATAGATTACAGTTCTGAAACATTCCTGAAAAAAATAAAATATTTGTCAGATTATTTACTGGACTCCTCAAAATTGACAACAGATTTCAGACCCTGTAGCTAATAGCTAACTGAAAAGCTAAGCATCAAACACTCAAACATCACACAGCGGAAAACATTCTGTAGAGAGGAATAGTGAAAAAATTCCTCCCAGTCTGGTAGACAATTATAAAAATCACCTACTTGAGCCTGTTTCTGCCAAAGGGGCAATATGAGGTAGAGCCAAAGGCACAACTGTTATTATTAAGCAACAATATATTAAACTTGTATGCCACCCAATTTTCAACATCTCCAGGTGGCTCACAGCAATCAAAGAAATTACAGTAAAACCAATAAAATGCAAAAGAGAAAGATAAAAAATGGCAAGCACAACAGACTAGATGGAATGAAGTGAGGGATCTCACTTTTCTTCATCAATAAATTGAGTGAAGACACAGGTCTTCAAGGGGAAGAACTTGTTCCAGAGGACAGGTGCTGCTATAGAAAAGGTATGTTTCCTGGGGTCCCAACAGATGACCGTTTAATTGAAGATACATGGAGTGTGCCAACTTTGCAGAATTAAACTAGTCGGGCAGAAGATATGGGAGATATAAAGTCCTTAAAGGAACCAGGCTCTATACCATGTAGGGCTTTGTACTTACTTACTTTTAATTCAGAAGGAAATGGCATATCTGTTAATTTTTTGTTGAATAAATAATTGCAGTCATTTTTTATATTTTTCCCAATTACATTTTTATCTTTGTTTGAATGATGATTAAAATATTGATATGGCTACAAATGTTTAAAAAAGGAAAAACTTTATATGAGGTGCACTTACTTTTTCACGATTGCTTTAAGTAATAACCTAGAGAGTTACAAGTAATTAGCATACAGTAGTTACATGATTTTCTCATCCGTTTTTAAAACGGAGTAGAAAACTCCTTCTACTAGTCTCTATTTTTGTTTTAGATTATTTTAACAATAAATGGGAAGTTGTCATGCCTCGAAGTGTAAGCTGTAGCATCATCTTTATTGATATGAACATTTCTAGCCCAACATATTCCCAAATTGAAAAATGTAAAGAACTGAAATATTTCTTCACAATAATGTACCTTGATTTTGACTGATTCCATCCCTCTTCTCTAGGTCTTGGTGCTCACACTCTTCTTCTCTCTTTATTTCACTCTCAAAAAGAGGTTGAGAAAGAGGACTATCTCTCTTCTCCTCAGTATCATCTCCCCAGAGGTCTCCTTCCATGCAAACCGGGTGTGACTTAAGGAGTTCCACTTGAATTGCTGAAGCCTGGGTTCTTGCAGAGTGGTGGTAGTGGTGGTGACAGGTCTGAATCTCCTGCAAGCCTGGGGTGTGCTCCTCAAGGCTTTCACATTCAGCTTGATCGTCCTCACCCATCCCAGGCTCACTATCACATTTGGATGCTGCCAGCTCACTTGAGACTGATTCAACTAGGACCTTATTCCTTTCCTCCATGAATGCACCCAGAGTAGTGAGAATACATGAATTGTGTTTCTGTTCCTCCTGTGTGCTACATTTGGCTTCTCCGCTATCTTTCACAATGTCAGTTGCTGCTTCCAGATGATCTTCCTCTTCCTCTTCCTCCTCCTCCTCCTCCTCTTCACTATGGCTTTGACTCTGCATTAATTTCTCCTGCAAACTCTTTTCGTGCAATAAGCCCATCAATCTCTTCTCAGGTTGTACTTTGATGTCAAAATTATGAAGACTGGGACTATAGACCCCTATGCTCAGAACACTCTCCACACCATCTCTTTCAAATGGAACTGCTTTGGGGCTAATATACTGATTTTCCACATGCTGAAGGACATTACAGGTTTCCTGAACAAAACTCTCAGAAGGCTTTGTCTCCTTCTCTGAAAGCTCCTGTCCTGTATTTTGACTTTCCAATTGATCGCTGCCAAACTGCAAATGATCCAAGTAAGTGGATTCTCGTATGGTCTCAGCGTCACAACTAGAGAGGTCTTCATCCCCATCTGTTTTGCCCTCTGCCATTTTGGTAGCATTGCTGCTGATGTCTGTGCAGCTAGGGCTGTCACGAGCAAAAGAACTATGTTCACTGTTGCAGGCCTTTTCATCATACATTATGCATGACAAAGAGTCAGGCAAAGAACTCTCATCGTAGTTAACGGAAATCATACTTCGGACCTTAGACATGAAATTTTCACAGCTGCCATCCTGAGAGGTGTTTTCTGCCTGCAAAAGATCATTCCCTGAGTTCATTAGCTTAGCACAGTTATCTATTTCTACCTCTGCTGATGCCTGTTTCTTTTCTGCTTGATTATACAAAGGCGAATAATATAGTTTAGAATTTGCTTGGTGGTGACAGCACAAGTGTTCTTCTCCAAGGACCCCTGTCCTTTTATTCTGAGCATAATTTCTGTAGGCATCCAGAAATGATAACTGTGGATCATTCATTATGTAATAGTCTGTGCGATTCAGCCCATGCTTAGCCATACCAATTAGCAGGTCCCGATCATGTTTGCCACATTCCCACCACACAGGGAGGTATAGGCTTGGGCGGCAAAGTTTGAGCCTTTCATGTAACTGTGGACACCTCAACACTTGCTCACGGACCTTCCGTAAGAGTTCAATTCGATACAGCGTCTTTGCAGCACGTTCCTCTGTGATGGGTTCCACATAAATATTGGGATCTGTTGGGCCTACAGAAATAGAATAGAAAGGAACAATAGATAAAACCAAAATATAGGGAGGGAGGGAGAGGGATGGGGAGGAGGAGAGGGAGAAAGAGAGAGAGAGAGATGCTATAGCAGAATAGTTTTAAATTAAATCAAAGTGAAATAATTTTTCTGTGTCAGGATATCTAGTAATTGATAATGACTCTAGTGTTCAAAACTAATGCATAAGATGACAGTGAGGAAAAAATGTTCAGAAAAAGGAAGATGGCTTACAACCTGGGATAGCAGCTATGTGTATATTGGGGCCATTACATTCACACTAACCTAGACAAAGAGAGGACTACATCTGTTATGCATTATTTTTGAATAGTTTTGCCATGTGAAATTACTCAAGCCCCTATATATAAATAAAAGCTTTCAGATAATTGATAGTTATATCACTTTTCTAGGAGCACTATACCTGGAGATCTCCCCTTAATTTTATCTCCACAACAACAGCCCTGTGAAGCAAGTTATATTGAGAAAAAGTGACCACTCCAGAGGTGAATTTCCTTGACTGAGAGTAGGCCTGAACCTCCTTGGTCATTACAATGCCTCTCAGTGATAAATGTTCTACTTAGATTTCATAGCTTTCTATCTGAAGATGAAACTACATTGGAATCCTTGAAATAGATGGAAAACATTTTTACAGCAAAAAAAGAGAAACACTTTGAAGACTAAAGATACTCAGAAGCCATGATAATTATAAGGGTATAAAGAATGGAATGGAAGAAATCTTAAGTAGGAAATGCTCAACAGCAACCCCTGAATGTTTCTTACTCACCATCATCTTTCCAGTGGGGCAACCGACAGACATTTTTACACATAGCAACAAAGTTATAGAAATATTTTTCTAAACTTTCATCAGTTTTCTTCTCCAAACGCGAAATGGATCGGAATTGAGTCCAATCAAAGACTTTCTTTTCTGGTTCATAAATGACCCCAAATGAGGAAACAGTACGATAGAAATCTGCTTGCTCTCTTCTGGTCCATCTGAAGAATGCATGAGGAATACAAATAAATACATCAAAATTGCATTTTCATCCCAATGATTTAATTATTATTACAGTATTTATTATATTTTTATACCATCATACTCCCAGAAATTCTTCCATGTTTGCAGTTTGGAATTAATTTTGATTATGAAAACAGCTCAGTACTAGCAATTATGAGGGACACACCCTATCACAATCCATAGGGCAGTTTCTCAGTATAATCCCAGGTTTATTAAAACCTAAATACCAGGTTTCTTCCTTAAATATTAATCAGAAAAGCATCTTATACCTATTCTATAAAACCATTTGTGTGCAGAAATATCTCTTTGTGCCTCATCCCCCTTTCCAAGGACAAAGGAGGCAATACATTACTGAAGGACAAAACGAAACAGGCAGCAGTCATTGTGGCAACTAGTGTAAAATAACAATCTCATTTGGTTCTGACATTCCTATAGCTTCTTTTCAAATTCATCTTTAAGATATGTGTCTTCTGAAAAGATTCACTGTATTACTACAAGACAATGCTATAGGCTGTAGGCTTACTTTTTCAGAGGTTTTACCAGTGTATAAGGAACAAAATGGAAAAGGCCAGTGTATAGCAGAATTCAATATGTAGCTAAAGGAGTGGTGTAAATGGGAAGGCTTTGGTTACATTAATCACAATGTCTGCAGCTGGTCCAATGAAAAAGTGTACAAAAGAGATGGTTTGCATCCATCAAAGAAAGGGACTGAGTTACTTGGCAATAAATTCACAGATTTTCTGAAGAAATATTTAAACTGAACAATAGGGATAGTGAGTTAATTGACACAGAACATTCCTATCCCCAGCAATCTAAAAATTATAGGGTTATCAGTGCATGTAACATAGATGTGTGTGTGGATAAGAATATCAGCCTTGCTGTCAAACAAAGTCAAGCTTTTAATAGTGAGTGCCATACCAAGTGCACTAATCAAACAGGTGGTAAGAAAATAGTGGAACTCAGGCACCACACAGGTTACGTAGAAAGTAAACACAGGGTCAGTCATAAAGGACTCAAATGTCTATACACCAATGCACAGAGTATGAGCAATAAACAGGGCGAAGTAGAAATTCAGATAAATGAGGGCAGATATGAGATTGTTGCCATTACGGAAACTTGGTGGGATGAAACCCACAAATGGAACACACAACTAAAGGGATTTAAATTATTTAAAAGAAACAGACCAAATAAAAGAGAAGGTGGAGTTGCTCTCTATATAAGAAATACCTACATCTCTACAGAAATAGAGCACAACAATTATGAAAACAGTCTCGAATGCATGTGGGTCAATATAAAATGACATTGCCATAGGTGTATACTGTAGGCCACCCAACCAAACAGAGGAAATAGATGAACTTTTTGCTAGTCAGCTAACTAAGGTATATAGGAAACACATCACAATAGTAATAGGGGACTTTACTTAACCTGACATCAATTGGGAGACAAACTCTGCACCAAGTGGTAGATCAAATAGATTCCTGATAAACCTAGCAGACAACTTTGTCTACCAAAAAGTAGAGAAGGAAACTAGGGGATCAGCCATATTGGACCTAATTCTCACTAACAGAGATGAAATGATAGAAGGTATTGAAGCCACAGGAACCTTGGGGGAGGAGTGATCATGCAATATTTGAATTCAACATTATTCAAGCACAAGCAAACTAGAGTCATGCACTTTAAGAGAGCTAATTTCAATAAACTTAGAGAGAACTTGTGAAGGATTCCATGGATGAAAATCCTCAAGGAGCAAACAACTCAACAGACTTGGGAAATTTTGAAAAGTGAGATTATAAAAGCCCAGTCTAGCACAATACCAAGAAAGAAGAAAAATAACAGCTCTCAAAAGAAACCAGCATAGCTGCATAAAGAACTCTCTGATAAATTGAAAGATAAAAAAGACAAGTATAAAAAGTGGAAAGAGGGGCACATAACTAAGGCAGAATATAAGCAAATAGCCTGAGCCTGCAAAGATGAAGTGAGGAAAAGCTAAGGCTCAAAATGAACTAAGGCTTGAGACAAAAGTCAAAAATAACAACAACAAAAAAGCTTCTTTATATGTAAAAAACAAGAAAAAAGTTAAGGAAATGAATGATCCATTAGAGGGAGAAAGTGGCAAGAAGGTGACAAGCAATAGGGAGAAAACAGAACTACTTAACTCATTTTTTTGCATCCGTCTTTACACAAAGGGAAAAAACAGTCCAACCTATCAAAAACAGTACCGTAAAAAAACAGATTAGAAACACAAGTTAAGATATGCAAGAAAATGGTAAGTGATCACCTGTCCACCCTAGACGAGTTCAAATCACCAGGACCAGATGGAATATACCCCAAGGTTCTCAAGGAACTGGCAGAATCACTGAACTATATCTTTCAAAGATCCTGGAGCACTGAGGAACTACCAGAGGATTGGAAAAGAGCTGATGTTGTTCCCATCTTCAAAAAAGGGGGGAAAATGGATCCCAGAAACTACACACCTATCAGCCTGACCTCAATACCTGGGAAGATTCTAGAAAAGATAATCAAACAATGAATCAGTGAACACCTAGAGGCAAACAAAGTCATTACCAAAAGCCAACATGGGTTTCAAAAACAGATCATGCCAGACAAATCTTATTGCATTCTTTGACCAAGTGACAGAATTGGTGTACCAGAGGAATGCTGTAAGGCGTTTGATAAAGTAGACCACAACCTATTACTTAATGAGATAGAAAAATGTGGGTTAGACAGCATCACCTCCTGATGGATTCGTAGCTGGCTGACAGGCCATACTCATTGCGTGGTCCTGAATGGAACTGCATCTATATGGAGGGAAGTGTGTAGTGGGGTGCCCAGGACTGTTCTGGGCCCAGTGCTCTTCAACATCTTCATCAATGATTTGGATGAAGGGATAGATGGGGAACTCATCAAATTTGCAAACAACACCAAGCTGACAGGAATAGCCAACACTCCAGAAAATAGGCTTACGATACAGGAGGATCTGGACAGACTTGAATATTGAGCACTATCTAACAAAATGAAATTCAATGGTGAAAAAAGTAAGGTTCTACATTTAGGCAAGAAAAACCAAATGCACAGATACAGTATAGATGCTACCTTGCTAAGTAGTAGTAACTGTGAGAGGGATCTTGGAGTCCTAGTGGACAATTACTTCCATATGAGCCAGCAGTGTGCTGCAGCTGCCAAAAAGCCAACACAGTGCTAGGCTGCATTAACAGAGGGATAGAATCAAGATCACATGAAGTATTAATACCACTTTACAATGCCTTGGTAAGGCCAAATTTGGAATACTGCATCCAGTTTCGGTCACCATGATGTAAAAAAGATGTTGAGACTCTAGAAAGAGTACAAATATGATTAGGGGACTGCAGGCTAAAACATATAAAGAACAGTTGCTGGAATTGGGTATGTGTAGTTTAACGAAGAGAAGGGTGAGGGGGGACATGATAGCAGTGTTCTAATATCTCAGGGGTTGCCAAAAAGAAGAGTGAGTCAAGCTATTCTCCAAAGCTATTCTCCAAGGCAGGACAAGAAACAATGGATGGAAACTAACCAAAGAGAGAAGCAGCCTAGAACTAAGGAGAAATTTCCTGACAGAACATTTAATCAAGGGAACAACCTCCCTCCAGAAGCGGTGAATGCTCCAACACTGGAAGTTTTTAAGAAGATATTGGACAGCCATTTGTCTGAAATGGTAAAGGGTTTCCTGCCTGAGCAGGGGTTTGTACTAGATGACCTCCAAGGTCCCTTCCAACTATTATCATTATTGTTGTTGTTGTTATCTGGAGAACCTATCATTTGGTGCTGCTGACTGAACACCCTTAGAATACCTTCAGGAAACAGTATTCAATACTCTTATAATATTCCTTCCTGAAGGGAATCCTAGAAAAAAATCATAATATATACTGTTGTATACCACTGCAGCATGGTGCAACAGAATTTGCTTATCCTGCCTAGCAAAGAAGAGCTGATTTCAGCCTACATGATTTAGGTCCTTCCATGCCAAATATAGTAGTGCTTAGAAGTTTGTGAACCCTTTTGAATTTTCAATATTTCTGCATAATAAAATGTGATCTTTTCTTCACACAAGTCCTGGAATTAGATAAAGAGAAGCCAATTAAACAAATAATGAAAACATTATATGTTCATTATATCAAGAGAAATGATCCAAAGCTATATATTTGTGTGTAGTAGTAATGAAACCTCTAGAATTATCAGTTCATTAGAAGGAGAAAATAAGTCAGATGTTTCAATCAGTGGGATGATAATCAGGTGTGAATGTGAGAAGTTCTGCCTTATTTAAAGAACAAAGTTGTTGGAAATCACTTTCAAAGTCTGATCTTCACAACCCAGGTATATAGAAATGTATCATGGTTGAACAAAGGAGATTTCTGAGAATCTCCAGAAAATATTTGTTGATGCTCACCAGATTGGAAAAGTTACAAACTGCTTCCAAAGACTTTGGAGTCCACAACTTCACTGTCAGACAGATACAAATGGAGACAATTCAACACCATGGGTATCTTCCCAAGGAGTGGTCAACCAAGAAAGATCACCCCAAGAGTACTATTTTAAAGTAATACTCCTATGAAATATTCTGAGAGGCCTCAAAGAACCCTAGGATAGTATCAGGAGAACACTGGACAGTAATACTGTGCATAGCAGGATTGCAAGGAAAAAGTCACTATTCTCCAAAAAGAACATTGCTACCCAACTATAGTTTGTGAAAGACTACATGAATAAGCCAGAAGATAGAAGAATGCATTTGTACAGATGAGAATGAACTGGAACTTTTGGGTTCGAATTAAACCTATTGTGTTTGGCAAAAGGCAAACACTATATTCAACATCCTTATCTCATCCGCAAAACACAGCAGCGGCAGTATCATGATTTGGGCCTGCTTTGCTGCCTCTGGACCTGGAGAGCTTGCTTTCATTGATGGAACCATGAATTCTGAACTGTATTAGCAAATTCTATAGGAAAATGTCATGCGGCAAGACAATAATCCCAAACACATAAGTTATATGACCAAAGAATGGTTAAAGCAAAAGAAAGTTAATGTTTTAGAATGGCTGGATCAAAGTCCCGACCTTAATTTTAGCAAAAGGTTGTGGAAGGACCCGATGCAGACATTTCTGCAAGAAAGTCCACCAAAGTAGCTGAGTTGCTGTTTTGGAAGGAGGAATGGGCTAAAATTCCTCCAAATTAACATATAGGGCTCATCAACGGTTATTAGAAATGTTTAGTTGCAGTTATTGCTCAATGAGGCCACACCAGTTATTGAAAGCTAAAGTTCACATACTTTGCTACATAAAATTTTCCTAGATAAATAACTGAACAAGTGTAATGCTTTTGACTCATTTGTTTAATTGGATTTTTGCTATCTAGTTCTAGGATTAGGATGGGGAATAGATTGTGTTTTAGGTCATATTTATGCAGAAACATTGAAAACTCAAATGGGTTCACAAATATTAAGCATGACTGTATTTTTTGGACTTTCATTAAGTTTGAAGCTAAGAAAATGGGAAAGAATGCCATCCAACTGTTCAAGTGACTATTCTATGTTTGCAAGTTCAAAACTGGGAGAATATTTACCAATATTTGCTGTGACATCACACTGATTACAGCAAGCATATTTAGAATATGTGTATTAAAACATGCGCAGTCTACACTGTTTTTTACATTATACCAGAATTTAAAGTCAAAATATGATTCTGCACATCTAATCGTACAGTAGTATCTGCATGACTACAATCAAAATGACAAGCCAGAGAATAGAGAACAGTTATTCATAATTAGCAATATCCAAATAAGCTTAAGGCTGATTTTTACAGTTTACTCTGTTACCTTTTCTGTATTTCATTGTTTATAGGGTCCATTTCATTGGCTCGCCTAATCATTTCCTCTTGGAGCCAATAGCCATGGTTACACGGTCCAATAACATCAGGTCTAGACGGCAGTTCTTTGCGGTTGCAGCGCTGATAGATAGTGACAAGACGCCGAAGTCTGGCTGTGAGAGCAGATGACACAGGCCAGCTGAATTTGTCTGGGTCAGAGCCATCCTGGGCTTCAAACATCAGCAAGGTTATTAGTATTTAATATCACGTGAAGAATCCTTCCACTGACATCCTCTATTCATTTACCTATGTTGGAATATATAGCCTGATCCAGCCTATTCATATGGACTCTGGTTTACTCCATTAACCCAATTTCCTGAATTTGCTTGACACACAGAACTATAACTAACTGGCTAAGTTGTCACAAGTTAAAATATGCTTCCTTTATTTATGGCTGAGTATGTCCTGAAGGCAAAATCACACTAATCCTTAGTTCTGTAATTGTGACAGGCATGCACATCTCTTTTTGAGTCCTTCAGTGTTCAAACCTCCTTGACTATAAGTGTTCCATAATGGAGTCAATTGTCCAAAGAGGTGGTCAACTCTCCTTCGCTAGGTATGGTCCACTAGGGACTAGGCAGCCACCTCTTGTGGATGATTTCTCTTGGGGGTTAGATTTGATGGCCTAAAACGAATGTTTCATACAACTCTATGATTCCATTATTTTGTTTATTTTGTTCTATTCAGTCTCATACCTTTGATAATAATAGTAACAAAAACTGAAGATGCATGATAAAAATGCACACAGCTAGGCATGCTTAAATAGAATAAAGCAAGCTTGATATTAAACAGAAAACTACTTTGCAATCTATTAACACAGCCAGCTGAAGTCAGCTGTACACCACTTTCAAAGGTTTTCCCACACCATCTGTTCTAAGCTTTTTAAGTATTCAAAGGAAAGAAAAATGAAAGCATTTGAAGAAGCAGCTAATATTTAGAGAAAAATGTCTCCAATATGTCTCCAATATTACTGATTTTTTCCATAATATTTGAATTATGTTTTCTATGGTAAACTTTTTATAAACTATAGTTACTAAAAAGGCTAGCAAACTAATATTTGAGACAATTTTATTCCAAGAAATATTCATATGCACAGCCTCACCTGCCACATTGTCATCCTTCTTCTCAGGATCTGGACCACAAGTATCAGAAATTTCCTATGGAAAGACAAACTACTATCAATAAAATGCAATTTAAATACTAGATCCTAGGACAAATTTGAATATGCAAAACAAGCAATTAAGTAGGGACTGATTCATTATTTAATAATAATAATAATAATAATAATAATAATAATAATAATAATAATAATAATAATAATAATAATGAGGAGGAGGAGGAGGAGGAGGAGGAGGAGGAGGAGGAGGAGGAAGGGACCTTGGAGGTCATCTAGTCCAACCCCCTGCTCAGGCAGGAAACCCTATACCATTTCAGGCAAATGGCTGTCCAGTCTCTTCTTAAAAACCTCCAGTGTTGGAGCATTCACCACCTCTGGAGGCAGGTTGTTCCACTGGTTAATTGTTCTAACTGTCAGGAAGTTTCTCCTTAGTTCTAGGTTGCTTCTCTCCTTGATTAGTTTCATTCCATTGCTTCTTGTCCTGCCTTCAGGGGCTTTGGAGAATAGCTTGACTCCCTCTTCTTTATGGCAGCCCCTAAGATATTGGAACACTGCTATCATGTCACCCGTCACCCTTCTCTTCGTTAAACTACACATACCCAATTCCAGCAACTGTTCCCTACATGCTTCATTTATAGATTAGAAATGCTTAGTAGGAAATCTGGGAAGTGCAATCATGACACCTTTAGGGAGTGCAGAGCTGAGAAAACTGGCTACACCTCTTAAAATACATAGGAAGAAATCCAATCTATATGGCTTGCACTACTGCATATATGGTAGAGGCACCATTACGAATCTGCCTGAAAACATTTTAACTTCAATATGATCCAGAATACACATTGTTAAAGTTGCAGAACATCTTTAAAATAGAAAAGAAGGTAGAGTGAGAAATACATTTGCTGCCTTAGACTTACCTCCTCTTTGTCTACTCCAGCAAGTTTATCTGCACTTCTCTCTTCTTTGTCTGTATTTCCTCTGAGGAAAAGAACGCAACACGAAATTAATCAGTAGAAACTTTGCAAGTCGAAGTCATCCTGATAAAAGCTCTTCAAATGCAAATATCACGGAAGCAATAACAGCATTGGCTCTTTTACTTCTCATATGCATATACAACTCCTTTATATAGAAATTTGCATAACTTGTACACAGCACAGCACTCATTCCATCCCAATGTTTTTGTAGTCTTAATGTGACAGCAACATTAACAATTGTTCCTCTTTAATTTTCAAAGATTATGACTCTACATGTGTATGTAAAGCTCTAAGTAAATAGATGGAAAAACAGGTAAAATGATGTAAAGGAAATTTTACTATAACTGACTTCAAACAGTATTTCAAGAGTTGCTTTTTTGTCAAGAGGATTGAAAAAATGAAATACTATATACTTAACAACACCTTAAACATATTACTAGTGCAATTAGATATACATATGCAACTCATATGTCAAAATTTGAGTCAGTACGAATTATCTATGAAAAGATCACTGGTGATGGTGCCAACTACAGCCAGATAGGAAAAGTAAAGCACTGGGAAGATTGATGGGTCCAAGCCATGGGGTGCGGGGTGGGAAGCACACTAATCTTGCTTGACTTGTGCCATAAGACTTGCCTAGATTTAGTTTCATTTCAAACCCAGAACAACCAAACTGTTCCAGGTTCTTGTGCTGATGAACCACAGACCACTCAAAAGGGTTTGAAACACAATGTAGTTGTTTTGGATTCAAGACAAAACATTTTGTGTTTTGTACATACCCTTGTGCACTAACTGTTTTAGAAGTACAAACTCACAGGCAATTCTATTCCTCTGACAGTTCTGCCTGCCCAATCTGACTTACCGTTCTGGAGCATCCTGTACTCCATCAGTGACATTCTGCTCTGCACACAATAGTTTCTCATCTGGCATGCCCACTTTCTCAAGGAAGTACAGAGCTGGATCAGCTCGCATTGCATTGTACCGTTCATAACCTAATAAAATAATTAAAACAGTTCAGTATTATCCAAAGAACGACTTAAAGCCATACCACTTCTCCCTTAGCAACCACATAAACAGCAAGTAACAGCAGAATGGCTAGACCCTTTATACCAGGCATGTCAAACTGTCGGCCCACGGGCCGAACACGTCCTGAAACCGCATTGCTGGCAATGGGGAAAAAGTCGTGATACATCGCACGATGTCATGTGATGTCGCGAGTTTGACATGCCTGCTTTATAGGATTCAGTGCCATTTCTGATTGTACAGTATATGTGAATCTCAAAAACCTAAGGAAATCAAAGAGCATTTCAAATATGAAGTGTTTAGCATAATTCAGCCATGTATGGCCGAAAATATATAAAATATTGTATTTCAAAATATTTTTGAGATGCAGAGACATGTAGAGGTAGTTCTTGGTTAGCGACAGTAATTGGGACTGGGATTTCCATCCCTAAACATGTGGTCATAAAGCACAAATTCAAGTAAATGTCACGTGACCACGTCACTTAGTAGTTTTGGTTGCCATTATTCACTGAATCTCATCACTGTTCATTAGACAAAGATCCATCCCAATCCAATCCATTCCACGGTTGGCTCCTCCCAATCCTGAGCCTCAGTGAGAAAACTGATTGCTTCCTCTTGAACTCCCTGCCCCATCTAGGTCCTTTTTGCTAACCACATACCCATGGCCACCACCTGTTCCCAATACCCAGACCTGCCCACCACCATACCTGTCAAACCACACACCACTGCTTCACCAGCTGGGACCTTCGTTAGCCCTGGTGCAGTCGGGGCTTCTCTTGCACCCCATCCAGGGTCTCTATTTATGCCACACCCAGGAACTCCATTTGCACACCAGCCAGGGCCTACATTCATACCCCTCCTAGGCCTTCATTCACAAAAGAAGCCTGGTATGTGAAAGAAGGCCCTAGCTACAAGAGTCCTTGTTTTGCACCAGCGTTGAATGAAGGCAGTGGTGGGATTCAAATATGTGGACAACCAGTTCTCTGTGTGGATGCTGCTTCCGGAAGTCCATTCTGGTCCTGGGCAACAAAAAATTAGCTACCGGCTCTGCCGAAGTGGTGCGAACCGACTGAATCCCACCACTGAATGAAGGCCCTGATGGTGCAGCATAAAAGAAAGACCCAAGTAGAAGGAAAAAGGTAACATGAAAGCAAGCAGTGCAATAGAAGGCCCTGGACAGTATAGTACTGCTTTGCCAGTGGGCACAGTGGTAGTAGGCAGAGCCAGGTGGCATAGCAATTGGCAGCAGCAGATAAGCAAGGGGCCAAAAAAGGCACTCATAAAGGGGAGGGAGAATTTGGCCCAAATTTTGTTCAAGGAGCTGCAACAGGCAGAACAGCCAGTCATAAGTCCCTTAGTTCGCCACCATCATAATTCTAGATGGTTGTGAACAAATGGACATTAAATGAGGACTACTTTGTACTTCAGTTAAATTACAATCTATGTAATGCATCACTCACACATTCTTTTTCACAATCTGAATATATAATATATATAATCACATATTATTACTTTACTTTGGTCAAATTTTACAGGAGGTGCAGCATCCTACTGTTCATGTTTCCTCAGAGATCCAACAAATTTAATGAAGCCAATTCACCAGTAGGTGTTCAGAAGATTGGAGTTCCCTCAGAAAAGAATTTGCTCCTTATTTAGGCATCTAATATATATACTGGTGTGCATGAGCAGCACAACTCTTAAAACTGGCATGTCTTTTTTTAGGCTTTCATGGAAGCCTGAAAAGAGAGGTGGCAGGAAGGGGTGCTGCAGTTGTACCAGTAACAAAACATTTCCTCCAAAACATTTTATACAAGAGGAATGTCTACAAAAGGTCCATCCCACATAAAAGGAAATACCATGTTTAAAAACTCCAATGAGGAGGGATTTATCTGCATCAGCATTCCACCAGTCCACAGGAATCTCCACATAGTCAATGTCCGGCAGCAAGACATCTAAATCTCTGCAAAGAACAAAGCATATTTCAACAGTCATATACAGGTCTGGGCACATGTTTAAATTACTTTTCTAAAAGGTTTACCTTAAAGAATGTTTAAAAAGGACGATGAAACTCTGGGTAAACGAATGATATGAAACTACTGTAAAAATTTCTACAGCATTACCAGGTCTGATAATTATTCATTACTCTAGCGTTTGACTTCTAAAGTCTGTTTTAAAGTCTGGGTGTTTTTCTAAGCACACTCAAAATGGACTATATGGCATCATTTCAAATTAGATTCTAAAAGGTACGTCAAAGCGTATCTACCTACAACTCTTTAAAATAGCGGTAACTCTTCTCATTGATGTCAACTGCAAAATTTGGGGAGAAGTCACAGATGTTTTAAAGAACTGCACAGAATTGTCCTATCTCAATCATACTTGAGGAACCATCTCACCCCTATGGGACAGGCCGCCCCACCTATGCCGGCAGAGAAGGCATGCTGCGGATCCCATCAGTCAAGAAATTCTGTCTGAGGGGGATCAGGAGAAAAGTCTACTCTGCTGCAGCTCCAGCCCTTTCGAACATCTTGCCCCCTTAAGTGAGATTGGCTCCCACTCTTGACTTTTCAAAAAAATCAGAGAAGACTCTGCCAGTTGGCTTGAAGCCCCAATGGGGGAGTATCACATTGGAGGTGGTTGATCAATTAATAGCAACTCCCCCCCTTGCTCCCCCTACATTTTATTCCTTTCCTCTACATCTTTTAGTTTTAAGTTATAATTTGTATTTTATTATACTTGTATTGTGATTTTACACATTTGTCTATATACAGTATATTTATGGCTTTACTTTGATGTTGTAAGCCACCCAGTCGCTTTGCAACAAATGGGTGGCAAACAATTTTAATGAATAAAATAATAAATAAGTAAAATAAATATCTGTAAACCCACTTATTTCAGAGAGGATGCTTTAGTTGATGGTGCTGGGTTTTTTTAAATCAAAACTTATAGTTTTTTTTAAATCAAAACTTATAGTTTTGGGAGACTTCAATCTACCATCCCTGGGAGGTTCATCTGAGCTAGCTCGGGAGTTCATGGCTTCCATGACGGCCATGGACCTGACGCAAGTAATTTCAGAGCCAACTCATGAGGGAGGCCACACCCTTGACCTGATTTTTTTATCTAGACGGTGGTTGGATGATCTTGGTGGGGGCTCTCCATTTATTATGCCCCTGTCATGGACCGATCATCATCTCCTGCGGCTGGTCTTCCGTTTTGCCACACCCCGCCGTGGGGACACGGAACCAATTAGATGGTACCGCCCCAGACGCTTAATGGATCCTGATAGATTCCAAGCGGCGCTGGGGTACCCACCTGCCTCCATTGCTCACAGCTCGGCGGATGCCTTAGTGGAAGCCTGGGAAAGGGCAGCCACTGAGGCACTTGACCGGGTTGTACCCTTGCGGCCCCTGACCCGGCGCAGATCCCAGCGAGCTCCATGGTTCTCCGCGGAGCTCCGGGAGATGAAGCGTCGGAAACGGGGCCTAGAGAGCTGTTGGAGGTCTAGCCGATCCGAACCCGACCGGTTGCGGTTAAGAACCTATATTAGGTCTTATCTCGCAGCGATGAGGGTGGCGAGGTGTAATTACTTCTCCACCCTCATCGCGTCCGCAGATAATCGCCCGGCCGCCCTGTTTAGGGTAACTCGCTCACTTCTTAATCAGGAGGTGAGGGAGGACCCCTTGCAGGGTCGTGCCGAGGAATTTAGCCAACATCTGTCGGATAAAATCGCTCGGATTCGGACCGGTTTGGACTCCAACTGGGCAGAGTCGGGCGATCAGGACACGGGCGGTCTTGTCAACGTTATCTGGGAAGAGTTTGACTCTGTGACCCCTGATGAAGTGGACAGGATTATGGGGAGGCTGAGCTCCTCCACATGTTTGTTGGACCCGTGCCCTTCCTGGCTGGTCTATGCAGCTAGGGAGAGGACACGAGGCTGGCTCCAGGCGGTTATATCTGCTTCCTTGAGTGAGGGTTATTTCCCCACCGTCTTGAAGGAGGCGGTGGTGAGACCTCTCCTCAAGAAGCCTGCCTTGGACCCAGCTGTTTTGAACAACTTTCGTCCTGTCTCCAACCTTCGCTTTCTTGCGAAGGTTGTTGAGAGTGTGGTGGCGCATCAGCTCCCTCTGGTCCTGGATGAAGCGGATTATCTGGACCCCTACCAATCGGGTTTCAGGCCCGGGTACAGCACGGAGACGGCATTGGTCGCTCTGGTGAATGATCTCTGGAGGGCTCGGGACAGGGGATATTCCTCTGTCCTAGTCCTATTAGACCTCTCGGCGGCTTTCGATACCATCGACCATGGTATCTTGCTGCGGCGTCTCAGGGGATTGGGAGTGGGAGGCACAGTTCTTCAGTGGTTCTCCTCCTATCTCCTGGGACGTTCGCAGTCGGTGTTGGCAGGGGGGCAGAGATCGGCCCCTAGGTCTCTCGTTTGTGGAGTTCCTCAGGGGTCGGTTCTCTCGCCTCTCCTGTTCAACATCTACATGAAACCGCTGGGTGAGATCATTCGTGGTTTTGGAGTTGGGTATCATCAATATGCCGATGATACCCAACTTTTCTTTTCGACCCCAAACCACCCCAGTGATGCCCTCGCTGTGATGTCCCGTTGCCTGGAGGCGGTTCAGGTCTGGATGGGGAGGAACAGACTTCAACTCAACCCTGACAAGACTGAGTGGCTGTGCATTCCGGCATCCCGGGACATTCAAAATGTTCCATCTCTTTCTATGGGGGGTGAGCTCTTACCCCCCGTGGATAGGGCTCGCAACTTGGGAGTCCTCCTAGATTCACGGCTCACCCTGGAAGATCATATAGCGGCCATGACTAGGGGGGCTTTTGCCCAGGTTCGCCTGGTGCGCCAGTTGCGGCCCTATCTGGACCGGGATGCCCTGTGCACGGTCACTCATGCGCTCGTGACCTCTCGCCTTGACTACTGTAATGCTCTCTACATGGGGCTTCCCTTGAAGACCACTCGGAGGCTCCAACTGGTACAGAATGCGGCCGCGAGAGTTGTCTTGGGAGTTTCCCGGTACTCCCATGTTACACCTTTGCTCCGCGAGCTGCATTGGTTACCAGTTGTCTTCCGGGTGAGGTTCAAGGTCTTGGTTATGATCTTTAAGTCCTTACATGGCATGGGTCCGGGTTACCTCGGGGACCACCTGCTGCCGGCGTCAACTCCCCTCCGCCCTGTGCGTTCCCACAGAGAGGGCCTCCTCAGGGTGCCTCCGGTCAGGGAATGCCGACTGGCGGCCCCCAGGGGGAGAGCCTTTTCTGTGGGCGCTCCGGCATTATGGAATCAACTGCCGGTGGAGCTCCGGATGGCATCAGACCTCCGAACTTTCCGTCATGGCCTGAAGACCCATTTATTTGAATTAGCTGGTCTGGCCTGACGGGGGATTTGGGTTTTAAATTGCTGTTTTAGAATTGTATTATTGTTTTTAACTGGGCATTGATTTAATCTTTTTTAACTTTTGTATTGTTATTTATATATGCCCTGTGAACCGCCCTGAGTCCCTAGGGAGAAGGGCGGTATACAAATTAAATAAAACTTAAACTTAAACTTTCCCTCTAGTAGCATTCTACCAGTCATATTGGAATCAACAGAATTTCAGCACTTTTTCATATACCAATCTGGTGTGTTTACCTAAAGCTACACTATGAAAGAGGCAGTTCTCACTCAAAAGAAAATCAATAGATGTAAATCAGATTTGTTTATATTTGGTTCAGTTAACTTTTTTGTTATACTATTGGAATGCTTTGGTAATAGATAAAATTTAATTAATACTGTTCATTACAGTACTATTGTAGTATTTTTGCAAATTTCAGGGCAGTACTACTTCCAAGATAATTTTGTTCAGTGTTGTTTGCTCTGCTAAAAAAGACTGGATTCGTATGTCATGCTATATTTTAATGTGGTTTGTTATCTTAATCCATCACTGTAGTTGGAAATCATTATTTAACACTTAGTAATGTCTGAACCTGAAACATCGCAATTAAACAATTACAATTTATATAAGATATAAACTGAGACAAACACTAGACTGCATGCATGGATATTTACAATATGAATATATATTCATTCAGAGTCCTACAATTCCCTGCTAAGTGTAAAACTGATGCACGTGCAAGAATGTAGTCCAAGCACATGGTGTCTATACTTCCAATATTGTGACTAAAACACAACAGATTATAAAGCAAAACTCCAGAAGGCTAATGTAACATACTTGGCAGGGGTTCCTTCAAAGGCTTTATCAGCTGCCTCCCCAAGCACTTCAGCTTTCAAGTAATAGAGCATCCGTACTCTCAACAGCACTCTGCCAAAAGGAAAAGCAGACCAGAAGGTAACTTGGACAGTAAACCTGAGTTTCAACATGGTTTCCATTTTAAGTTTACAGGATGTATTTAGCCTTGTTTGTTGGCAATGGGAACTGCTATTATGCCATTCAAAGTTGGCACCGTGGGGACAAATGCTATTCTTCTAGAAAAGAAGCTTTCAAAAGCTAATATTGGTGAATAAGAAGTAATGAGTAACAGATAGCTCACTTGTACATGAAATTCATTACTATACAAATCCAACTGACTGTTAAGATTACTGGGCAGTGTTAAATAATAGGCAAGTAAGTAAACCAGCCAATATCAGTAGATAATCTAAATATGGCCATTCCACCCAATATGTGTGAATAAAAAGATTTTAAAATTATACATGAGATAAGGAACTAGATACTATAAGCAATGAAATAAAGAATAATATGATCCAGAAAGCCTATAAAAAGGATGGTTCTTATTAACATCTCTTAATATCTACTTAGTGCCCTCCCACTTGCTCTATGAGGGGCAATTTATAGTACTTATATCAGCTGTTAACATGCAAGTACTTAATGGCAACTTGTGCGTGACATCATTCTTTCTACGGTATTATTTTAGCATCACTGTGGTTTGCTGCAGATGTCACTGCAGCTTAATTATATTTGGGACATAGGAGATTGCAGACTCGTACCATATCTTCTGGATACAAAAGAAATTCCTAGATTTTTCAAATGGCAAAATGGCTCAAAGAGCATCATAAAAATCTTAGAAATATTTACAAGGGTTTCACAATATTTGTTCCATGTAAACATGCCTTTTAATTATTAGAGAAACAGAGAAAATTAAATTGGAGATGGGGATAGGAAAGCCTTGCCCCAAACCTTAACCAATTTGTATTGGTCATAAATGCATGGATTGTTTCCCTGGAAAAGAACATGTGTGAAAAACAGCAATATCAATGAAACATTTTGCCTTCTACTCTCTATAGCTTGTTAGCCAATTTCCATGGATCTATCTCAAGGAATACATTTTAAATACAAGCACAAATTCATGAGCCACTTATAAGTTTTAACACTGGCTCAGAATTTAGAACTGAAAATCAGATAAGTGTTCCAGAAGTATGACAGCACCGCCTTAATGCTTTCATTTGCTCACTTATTGCAGTGTTGTTTCAGATGCTTTTTGTAGCTATCATCATGTAGGATGATTTCAGGATTGCAAGTAGTAAGCCAGTCTGCATTCTTAATCTCAGGCAGGAGCATTTGATTCTTGGTTTTCTTCCCCTTCCTTCCTCTTGGCACTGGAGCTGATAATCCTGCAACAGGCAAGAGAAAACATATGAGCAACACTGCTGAATCAGGATGTGAATATATAATAGAAAATCAAAACAGAAAAAATAGTTCAGATGTAAATGGAACTGGCAGAGCACAAAGAAAACACATTCTTCTCTTCATTGTCCATTCCAGACAATTATTTAAACAGAACCTGGGATTGGAAAAATATACCATTCTTGCCCACATCTGGTAGTTGGAGTGGCATATAAGTATAGCAAAGTTCCTGGGTTACTTGTAGACCACGCATTATACAGTTAGTTTCCAAAAAGTTAATTTAGTATCACAAAGATTGATCAGAATTCCTGTTTGCTAACTTCAAATTATGAACACGTAGCTCATCAGAAAGACAAGGGATATAAAATAAAATAAAAATGACTGCAGAAAAACTGCATTAAACTGTATTGCTTTTTTATCAGTAATTATATGTATGTAAACACACATATACCTCCCTGCCCCACTCATACTGAATTCAGACACAGATTCTCCAAGGATTTCATTGACAGAATCCTTTTACTTTAGCAACAATATTTACTCAGGCTTCTATGCTGCTCCAATCAGAAAATTAAAAACAATACAAGGAAAGCCAAAAGTAATGAAAAGCAATCATTACCCCACTCTCAAATCAATCAACAGTGCCAATCAAGATCCTCAGAGGCAGAATCATCCTTTCATTCTGCCCCCAAATGACTTCTTGGAAAGCCAGTTCTTAACTGCTTTATGGAAACTTAATCGGGAAGGATCTGACCTTATGTTGGGAAAAGGCTGTTTCAGAGGATGGGAAATCTTGACCACAGAGTCCATCATGGCCATATTCCTTCAGAGGCAGGATCAATTTACTTTTTCTTCCCAATCTCACTGGATGGGCAGATTCCACCTGGATCAGGCAGTCTCAGAAATACCTAGGCCTCAAGCCATATAGAACATTAAAGGCAACAACTACCAACTTTAATTGTACCGGATGCTAACTGGCAGCCAATCAACTCCTATAGTAGAGGTGTCACAAAAGGAAACCTAGGATTCCCCAAATTACATTTTGAATCGGTTTCCATTTGCAATCGGGCAGACTCATGTCCAGTTAGTTACAATAGTCCACACATGAAATGATAAGGGCATAACTGATTATCAGTAAAGCCCCCCTTTCTAGGAATAGTCAAAACTGGTGCACTGGCCAAAGTCTCTACTTGCTACTCTAAACAGGTGATGTGAGTCAAAGAGGTCCACAGACTGCAAACCAGTTCTGCCAAGAAAAATGCACCCCTGACCATAGCAAGATATTAATTTTCTCCAGACTGATGTATGAATTTATACTATAGTTATATTATGGTTCAGCCTAAGCCTGTTTCTCCCTGGCCAAATCATGATAGGCTTAGGTACTGGAACAAAATCTCCACTGCTATCTTCTGCATAGCCAAGGGTGGGGGTGTATAGCTGAATATCATCAGCATATCATATTGACAGATGACTTCCCTCAATGGCTATATGTAAATGATAAACCTACAAGGGGGGGGAGATAACCAAGCCCTGTGGCACCCCATAATGTAGCTCCAATGGCTTGATCTCTCCTCCCCAACCAACTGGAACTGACAATTTAAAATGGAAGAGAACTACTGTAAAAAGTGTCTCCTCTCCTAATTATCTCAGGTATTCCAGAAAGGTACTGTTCCTTTGACTTGATTTCTTAGCCCATAAAGTTGCCAACAACTCAGCAGCATATAAAGAATTACAAACAACAGCAATAAAAAATGATTGCACCATGGAGGAGAATAGAGAAACCATACTATAGTTCAGGGGTGTCAAAATCGCAACATCATGTGATGTGTCGCGATGTATCGTGACTTTTTTTGCCATTGCTGGCAATGGGGTGGGCGCGTTTCGCTATGATGCATCTGGCCCACGGGCCAACTATACCGCTGCTATAGTTGTATTGATCAAAAAGGAACATGCTTATCCTGCCTAAACTTACAGAAAAGGCAGAAACAACTGGAGAAGGCAGTCCCACAGATGTCCAGGCTCTGTACCATGTAAGGCTATATAGATGACCAAATGGTCTTCAAGGTCAGATACAAACTGCACAATTAATGGTTCTGAAGCAAATGAGTTTCAGTGCCCAAGCACTGTTATAGATGCCTTTGGATCCTCTGAGGCAAAATACTGCAGAACAAAACATATATTTTTCTTTCAAACATTCTAATCTAAATGAATAGCAACCTCCCTCTTGAGTCAAGAGATAGTTGCAAAGAGAATCAAAGGGATCTAGAAGACCCCACCTTATTGTAGTCATTAATAAATGATACCTAAATTATCCATATTCAGTTTCTAAGATCTGTAATGTAACTGCTTTCTTCTTGTCATCAACCTAATTAATTAGACTCTGTGAGAATTGGGCTTTCTTGGCTGTGAGCCACTGATAGGGATTTGAACACCCAAATTAAAACACTAAAATACAACAATGTTTTTCAATTGGCTAATTAAAAAAAATAAAAAAATAAAATAATTGTACATTCATGTCTATGTACAAGGAAAACTAAGCCAAAGGGGGGGGGGGGAAACCAAGGAATTCTTCTCCAAAAAAACAATTAACCTCCAGATTACAGAATATGAAGCCAAATTCCCCAAATAGCCTGGAAATATGAATGTCAGAAGAGAATTATGCATGTGCAATGAAGTCACCATCAAACAGAAATAAGCAGAGGGAACAAACAAAAACCAATTGTTAGCCTACATTCAGTCCATCACAGGGCCTGATATTGATTCCAGAATTCTACATCCTTCTTGATATCAAGGGAAGAAAGGAATAATGCTATTTCCTAAACCATTTTTACTATTTCAGGAATGGGAAGAAATAGCAGTAATCAATAAATTAACTATATTGATTTGGGGATTTGACACTAAGCATACAGTGGTTAAGGTACCATAACAAAAAGAGGAAAGGAATTAAAATAACTGATCTAATCATCTTAAAACTCCATCTGGTATACACATCTATATGTTACTAATAAAACTCTATCAACCCACAGAGTAATGTTATAGAACAGTCAGATTGCTGGAATAGAATGAGGTGACCCAGTCTTATCTTCAGGCATGGATACTCACTGGGTGACTTCAAAGATAGTATTTCTCATCCCAGCCCATCTAACAGAACTGTTATGGGAATAAAGCATTGGGAAATTATCATAAAAGTAGGCTTGAGTTCCTAGAGGAAAAAATATGATATAAATCTAACAAGCTGCGAATAAAAATAAAAAATTGAAAAGATATCTTTGAGTGCTTCAGGATGATATGTTTATTGTGTTTATTGTTTATTCTACTTCATTGTCTGAATCTTATGGGAGTTCAGGTATTATAATCATTTGTAACCTTCCCGCTTTTACCTCTTTTCATCTTTCTTCCATTTCTTACCTTACTATAGAAAATTATTTAAAGTGTTTAGTATAGAACAGGCATCAAATTCATTTTGATGGTATAAGAAGCCATTTTATCTGAACATATTTGTTGTTGCAGATAAATGTCAAATGTAATAATAAATGTTAAAGAAGTAAATACAGAATGTACATTTTGAACTTTATAAAGAAGCAGTTCAGCTTGAAAAAATTATTAGATGGACAAGTTCAAGATTAACAAAATCTGAAATTCTCCAATTAAAAATTCTCCAATTGAAGGTCTCATCTTTCAGAAAAGTATAATTCACTAATGAGATTAATCAATTTTTATTATTTTTTTAGGTAACTTAAAGAAATAAGCTTAGAACACAACAAAATTCATTTCTGGTACCTGAATGGTTCTGTAGGGCTTGGTTCTGCCCATCCTTTGTTGGAGTGATCAAATCCCAAATAAAACTCTTAATTTTCTCATCTCCCTTATAATGTCTAACACAGTAGACCAGCAGTGCTCGGCAGATCATCTCCATATCCTTTTCATTGAGATGCCATTTAAACCGGCCATGAGTCAGAATATCTTTCCAACGTCCCCAGCTTGAGAAAAACAGATGCACAGCATACAAAGACTATCAGAATTTCTGTATAATGTCCATACATTCTCATTAGTTTATCACTACAAGATTGAAAAAATAGAAGAGGGAAAGTAGGAAAAAAATAGCAGGAAATGGTGAAAGAGGCCGCAACGGAACTAATGGAATCTCTGTTTACCATAAAAAAATAACTATTGCTCCATGAATTTTAATGTATAGCAATGGAAGAATAGTAGAATTATAGGAATCGGAATGTTACCCTGATTTCAACATTCCAAATGCTACTAAAGTTTTAATAGAACTGCAATAACCCTTGTATATAACACAGAATAGAACATTCAAGAGAGATTTAACAAAGAAACACACCCAAATATAAGCAGATTTTTCTCCACACGAAAACATTCAGCCCTTAAATACCGACGTGTTTTTTCATTGAGACGCCGTGAACGTGTAGGTCGCTCATCAGTGTCACTGTCCAGCTCTGAGAACTCCATCAGCTCATCTTCCTCAAAGGAGTTGTAGTGTTTGGTTTGCTTACGGACACGGGGCCTGTCAATCACCAGGCTCTCCTAAGGGGGAGGGGGTTAACAAAAAAAACCATAATTATTGTATCTTACGCCAAACAGCTCAGCATGCTTAGTTACACATTTTGTTTTTTATACTAGTGGTTAATACATTGATCTAAAATATGACTGAACATTCAACTTTTACATTATAATGTTTGTAAGTTTTCAAAATTCTTGATTTCACATACTTTTTTTTATCTCAAGGTATGTGTTGTTTTAATATTGTTGTTATAAAATATAGTTTTTAAACTGTTTGTAATATAAATTAGCTTTGCTGAGTTTGAAAAATAAATGATTTGTTTATTGTCATTCAAACCTGACCTGACTTTGAAAAGTGTGATATATTTTTTTTACAGCTACTATAAAGAAGCACGATGGCAATGCTTAAAATTGCTTTATACAGATACTAATCAACCTAAAATTTGCATCCACATAAGGATCATCAGGAGAAAAGGCTGAAAGCAATACCAACAAGCTGAAAATTAGATTCTGCAGCATCAGTTTGATTACTTTTTTAAAAAGAAACAAACAGTAATATCTCTTTTATTATAAACATTTAAAATTTAACAGCTGGAATGAAAATGAATTGGCAAATACAGTTATAACACTTTGCCACATACACACAAAACAGAGACTATGTTTTTGACCTCCCTGTTAACAATCACACTGATTTTCAATTATTTCTAACCACAGTCATGTGAATCTTAATGTTGTTAAAAGCAACATTTGGGGGAGGGGGGGAGGCTTTGTGATCTGTTGCTTAGCAATCTTCCTCGTACTGCTAAGCTCCCTTTTGCCTTTCCAGCTGTCATTTGCCAAGCTGGAGCTTTACAAGGTAGGACCCCAAGGGTTTACTGACGTCACTTCTGCCAGAGGAAGTTAGCATTGAGAAAACCAGCTGTTTAACCGAAGAGGTAAACAAAATGATTGGGCACAAAGAGAAAGCATTTATAATATTTTATTTTTGTAGGTATATGAAGAGTTAAGATCCTCTCCACAAAATATTGCATCCATATTTTTTTTTATATTCTATGCTCCTAGTTTTTAAAAGGTTGGTTCTCATGGTTGGAACAATCTGATATACCAGACACCCACTGCCATTCAAAGGGACTCTCATAATTTAGCTCTGGAACATCTTCATCAACGATTTGGATGAGGGGATAGATGGGGAACTCATCAAATTTGCAGACGACACCAAGCTGGCAGAAATAGCCAACACTCCAGAAGACAGGCTTAAGATTCAGGAGGATCTGGACAGACTTGAACACTGGACGCTATCTTAACAAAATGAAATTCAATGGTGAAAAAAGTAAGGTTCTACATTTAGGCAAGAAAAACCAAATGCACAGGTATAGTATAGGGGATACCTTGCTCAATAGTAGTAACTGTGAGAGGGATCTTGGAGTCCTAGTGGACAATCATTTAAATATGAGCCAGCAGTGTGCTGCAGCTGCCAAAAAGCCAACACAGTGCTAGGCTGCATTAACAGAGGGATAGAATCAAGATCACATGAAGTATTAATACCACTTTACAATGCCTCGGTAAGGCCACACTTGAAATACTGCATCCAGTTTTGGTCACCACGATGTAAAAAAGATGTTGAGACTCTAGAAAGAGTACAGAGAAGAGCAACAAAGATGATTAGGGGACAGGAAGCTAAAACATATAAAGAATGGCTGCTGGAATTGAGTATGTCTAGTTTAATGAAGTGAAAGACGAGGGGGGACATGATAACAGTGTTCCAATATCTCAGGGGCTGCCACAAAGAAGAGGGAGTCAAGCTATTCTCCAAAGCACCTGAAGGCAGGACAAGAAGCAACAGATGGAAACTAATCAAGGAGAGAAGCAACCTAGAACTAAGGAGAAACTTCCTGACAGTTAGAACAATTAAACAGTGGAACAACCTGCCTTCAGAAGCTGTGAATGCTCCAACACTGGAAGTTTTTAAGAAGAGACTAAACAGCCATTTGTCCGAAATGGTATAGGGTTTCCTGCCTAAGCAGGGCATTGGACTAGATGGTCTCCAAGGTCCCTTCCAACATCATCATCATCATCATCATCATCATCATCATCACCATTATTATTATTATTATTATTATTATTATTATTATTATTATTATTATTATTATTATTATTATTATTATTATTATTATTATTATTATTATTATTATTGTAGGTGGTAGATTTTCCCCTTCAAAAGAAATAAAAGATGTAAAAGTGGACATTCTGGGAATAAATCAGTCTTACTTTGGGCACTATGTAGAGTAAAAGAACAATGCTGAGGTCTTAGGTTGAAACAAATTACACATAGCTCTTGACTTACAACCATTTGTTTAGTGACCATTCAAAGTTAGAACTGCAGTGAGAAAAGTGATTTATGACTGCTTTTCACATGTACAGACATTGTAACATCCCCATGGTCACATGATCAAAATTCAGACACTTGGCAGCTGGCTCATATTTATGACGGTTGCAATGTCCTGGGGTCATGTAATCACCTTTTGCAACCTTCTGGCAAGCAAAGTCAATGAGGAAGTCAGATTCACTTAACTACCATGTTATTAATTTAACAACAGCAGTGAATCACTTAACAACTGTATTAAGAACTTTTGTAAAATAGGTCAAAATTCACTTAACAACTGTCTTGCTTAGCAGCAGAAATTTTGGCTCAGTTGTGGTCATACGTCAAGGACTAGAAAGAAAATGCAAAGCTACTGGATCACTGAGATCCAAAGACTAAAATACTCATTTTTTTCCAAGCTGATTGCAAGTGGAGAAACCAGTAGTTATCCATTCATTTGCTACCTCTCAGGTATGAACAAGATCCACACGTGAAGAGTTCAATTAGCTGTTTTATTGCTCAAGCCTATACACAGAAATCTCCTCAGACTGATGGTTTGCAACTGCTTTAGACTGAATTAGGTTCAACAGCATTCAAGGGAGAGTCAGATTTCACCTTCTTGTACCCATGTCAGAGTTCCAGACTAATTCCCTGATTGACTCCTTCCCAGACTCAACTTGTCCCTCTCTGACATTACCAGCATGTTTGTTTTAGATATATAAAATCCTAATTCAATGTGATATTTCTATTTTCAAATATTTTTTTAAAAAAGACATTAAAAGATGTTCATCCTACTAAAGCATGTTTTAATTTCTGTCTGGCCCTTGTTGTCAGCATGGGAATATGGTGGTTTATTTTTTTTAACTAGATTTTGAAAAGAGGAAAAAAACAACCTTAATTTCATATGCCAAAATTTTACATTTTTACAATATCCCTTGATTTGCTGTCATAGGATTGGGTAGCTAAATTGCTACATGTAGAAGATGCAGATAAATTGTATTTTATGTTCAATTTAAAAACAGAGTTACTTTTAAATAGTATTGAATGATCAGCTGTTAAATACAACCCAGCATCATTCAAAATGTTAATACCAAATTCAATCACTGTCTTTTCTTTTGCTATCCATCTTGAGGCAGTTACATTTACTTTCATTTTAAAACATTTTTTCCTGCTGAATTTAAGTAAAAACACTCTTAAGTTATTTTGAATGATTTTATGGAAGTAGCTTGAGGGAGCATAGTGTTAGATAGACATTTTACATTCAGTTATGAAAGGATACTGTATAGCTGTAACCCTAACAGAATGGCTTTGACATAGCACCAATAGGATTTTATAATTCTTATTACAGAATTTTTAACAAGTTGAAAACAATACAATTTTTAGAAAAAATAAAGAAAAATAGCTAATTAATAAGAAAAAAATTAGGAAAATAAAAAATTATAAAGATTATAAAGAAGTAGCTTCTGGTTTTTTAGCTTTGCCCTCTCTCAAAGATCACATCATAATTTCCTTCTTTTCATAGCCTACCCTTTCGTCAACCTCATAAATCAAAAGTTCATTTTTTTCAGCAAAAAGTCCATAAGGGATTTCTAGTTGCTAATAAACATAGTCATTGTCGTTTTCTTAATCAGACAAGTCAATTTAGCCACATCTACTAATTTTGCCATTTTTACCAACTATTGCGGGTATTTTAGAATCTTCCCATTTTTGTGCTTTTATTGGTTGTCAGATAGCAATAGCAATAGCACTTATATGCTGCTTCATAGTGCTTTATAGCACTCTCTAAGCAGTTTACAGAGCCAGCATATTGCTTCCAACAATCTGAGTCCTCATTTTACCAACCTCGGAAGGGTGGAAGGCTGTGTGAACCTTGAACTGGTTAGGATCGAACTCCTGGCAGTGAGCAGAATTAGCCTGCAATATGCATTGTAACCACTACACCATCACGGTTCCTAAATACCACAGCTCCTTATAATAAAAATAATGTTCCATAATGTTTTCCTATTGTCCAGCTATTAATATCCTATTTTGTGCATCATAAGATGTTCATGTCAACTACTTGAGCTAAAAACTCAGCATCAATATTTACAAAGCAGATTTAAGATACAGATGGAAAAATCAAGACTTCCTGTAGAGGTTATCTACACATACTCTGCATTCATCCCATATACTATTAGTGCCCCAAAACCTCAGTAAAGCCTTTAATCCTAACCATATAGTTAGGGGAACCTTTTGCAATCAGCTCTGAGAATATGCAAATTTGGAAACACAACATATTTTAAGTTTCCAGAATAAATAGATCATAATTACCTTTTCATCCTTTGCATCAGTATCCAGTTCAGCTATTTTTGCCCATTTCTGCCAGAAGTTGGGATCATCTAATGAAATGTCAGTTCTGTTTCCTGAAGCAACAAAACTGGCCTGGGAGTAAAATGCAAATTAATAGATTGCAACTGACAGAATAATAGAACAAATTCCCCATAAGCCCTATATGTCAAGCCAACTATCATGTTTAAAAAGACTGTCCAAGAGAATTTGCTAGAACCTGTTGCCCTCCAGATATTATCTGACTGCAATTCCCATTACCTCTGATCATTCGCACAATAGGCTGAGGCAAGTAGGAACTGAAATTCAATAACTGGATTTATCCTGTTAAAAAAAAAGCATTCAGACCCTAAGAGAGTATTCTCCAACCTGGGTGGCCTCCAGATTTCCCAGCAACTCCCATTAGTTGGGAAAGGCTGCCCTGGGTGGATGAGAACAGTTGGTTTGTAATTCGTAACACCTCTTTGAAGATTAAGAAATCTTACATGAAGACCTCACCAGAGACATCCATATGGGAGGAGGAGCAAGGAGAAATTATTACAGCAACTGTGTGCTTACACAATTCAAGCTGTGTCCCGCACATAACCATAACAGGAATTGAAGCCACAGTGTAATGGCATGCTGCTTGCTTTTGTTATTTTTATGAAAGCCTTGATCCTATAGTTACCTTTGGGTTGTATAAGTATGGAGAATATGGCTGAAAGCAGAAGACAATGGCTTGAAACCATTGCTTTTCATCTCTGTTAAAATATTCTTTTCCATTCCTTGCCACAAGTTAGGTTTAATTATCATGGTAAACTATAATTTGGTTTGGGGGTTTTTTGACAACCATATAACAACTCAGCCATTTGGCCTGAATAAACTATATTTAAAATAAGTGAAGTCTTAACAGAATATGAATCAATCATTCAGTTTATAATTCTGATTAAAACTTTGCTTTCTAAATCACTGTATTTTCATTGAAACATAATACTATCAAGTTAAGAATGAAGTGGGATATGAAAGCAGGAAAAAATAATCTTTAAATAAGGAATGGACAAGATGTATCCTTCTATATGTAGTAGGACTGTAACTCCCATCATCTGTCATGATCAACTGGTTCCAACTGGTAGAAGGTGGAATTCAACATGAGGAGAATTGTATCTCTGGTTTGGGAAAGAATGGCTATCTAATTCCAACAGGACTTGTACAAAGCAACAAGAAGCTGTGAACTCCTATCATGCTCTTTTTTGCATGCAGCTATTAAAAACAAAAACAAAACAATTTCCCATAATAAGTTTTGACGGTTTTGTCCCCATAGCACATGACCAACCTTGGAAAATGTGGAGCCTTTCCCTTCAGTCTGAATAGTGATGGTTTGGGTCCTACGTTGCAGGATTTGGTCGATATCTTCTTCACAGAATTTGGAGCCTTCATCTTCCTCATCCATTAAAGCCCCATAGGCACCTTTTCGCAACAAGTCTTCAACCTCCATCTTGGAGAGCTGCTGCACCTTCCAGAAACAGACAGACTGATTGATTCCAGAATGGGGAAAAAGACAGGAACTCATGACAACTTCCAGATATAAGTTGACATGAACATCTAAGGAGGAAGGGGAATAAAAATTAGAAGACCTCTAGGTCTTGCCTGTATAGGATACCCTTACCCCATTGTTGCTTCCCTTGCGGTTGATATCCTGCAACACTGCCTTGTCTAATCCTAGTTTCAAGCTGGCCTTGTCAAACATCTCTCGTTCATAGGAATTTCTGGTGATGAGGCGATAGACTTTAACTGCCTTGCTTTGCCCTATTCGGTGGCAGCGAGCCTGAGCCTACAGGAGGAGAAAGACATCACTCAAAGTAGAGTTGGCAGAACTGGGGTGAGGGAGAAATTAAGTTTCCTCAAGAAGAATATCTCCCATTCATGCCGTCACCTAAATCACCATCTTCCACTCATGCAGTTATCAGTATCATTCCACTTTTCAGTAGCACATTGGGAGCCATATTCCAAAACGAATAGGTGGGGTCAGGACAAAATTAAAGATCAATCTAATTAAAATGTAAAATTAAGTATAGTAGGGCACTAATTTCCTTATCTGGCATATTTAAAATTATAACATAATAACTTCTGGAGTTCTTGGGAGAGAAAGAGTCAAGGCTTCCGAAGGATAGATATGGCTAGGGTCTGACACTGTTTATTTCTTACTTAAAATATTTAAACTACTTCCCAGTAGGGATTCACAACATCTGAACTGAATCAATAAAAATTAGCTATCAGGCTAAGGGCCCTAATATGAACTATGAAACAAAAACAACTGTAGTTAAATTAATCCATTCACTAAATAATCAAAATATGACCCAACACAGTAAAATCTCAATTTGAAAGACAAAATTGAGGCTCAATATGTCCTCTCACCCCTCCCTCATACAAGATATAGCTTCTATCACTGAGCTGGAAAGGGTCCAAGATTGTGGATGCAAAAAAGTGCCACTCCAGAAACTTAGTAATCCCATAGCAGCAAGAGTGTGCATGTGTAATTAACAGGACACTTTTAAATTCTTTCTTGGTGGTTTCTCTCCTTAGTGTCATCTGCAATGCAACAGGGCACTTTAGGCTTGGTTTTCTCAACATCATACAAGTCCCTGACAGTTTGAAAGAATCAGGACACTTAATGTATTTTTATGCATGCATAATCCTACCTTTTGGATTAATCAAACATTTTGATTTAACAGATACCTCTTCCCTCCAGATAGTGTATATATCTTTTATTCTAGTTGAAACAATATGCCTTAGGTCTTTGTTGTCCTTTGCTGTTTTATATATCTATGCTTTTAAATCTTATTGCTTTAAGGATATTATAAGTTGTTCAGAAATCTCCTGTCAAAAGTGGCATATCAATCTGAGTAACAACATAAAACAAATCAAATGCATGTACATATAAAAGTGGAAGAGGAACTCTGTTTATTGTGGCCCATGTCCTTTCAAGCACTTCTGTCTTCAGAGCAGCTGAATTCACATTTTCATGGCTCTTCTACATAATTTATATTCCCAGAGATAGCACTAAATTTCTCCTCAATCACCCCTCAGGGTCATCTGCTCTCATCTCTCAAATACCTGCAGATCATTCTGTGGATTCCAATCTGAGTCGAAGATGATACAGGTATCAGCAGCAGTAAGATTGATGCCTAGCCCTCCTGCCCTTGTGCAGAGCAAGAAAACAAAACGGTCTGAATCTGGCTTGCAGAAGCGATCGATTGCAGCCTGACGTAAATTCCCACGAACCCGGCCATCAATGCGCTCATAAGTATATCTGTATAAATGGAAGTCCCATGTATTATTTTAGAAATAACACAAAAAAGAAGTTAAGTACTGTAAGACTAGGAAACCCTGCTTCCATCTACCCATATTAATTTAATTTAATAATATTTCTATACCGCCCTTCTCCCTGAGGACTCAGGGCGGTTCACAGGGCAAGAATAAAATACAAAGTTACAAATATTAAAAGGAAATTAAATAATTGCCCGATTTTAAAACAATTGATATATTACAATTATAAAACCCCAAAGATAATATTAAGAATACAAAACTAAAAAACCCCACCAATCCCCCATCAGGCTAGGCCAGCTTGTACAAACAAAAACGTCTTGAGATCGCGACGAAAGGAGCGAAGATCGGGCGCCATCCGGAGCTCTGCCGGTAACTGATTCCATAGTTCCGGAGCGCCCACAGAGAAGGATCTCCCCCTGGGGGCCACCAATCGACATTCTCTGATCGGTGGCACCCTGAGGAGACCCTCTCTGTGGGAACGCACAGGGCGCAGGGAGATTGATGCCGGCAGCAGGTGTTCCCTGAGGTACTCCGGCCCCCTGCCGGAGTAGGGCTTTGAACACCATTACTAGTACCTTGAATCTCTATTAGCAATACAGCTTTGGGATGATAATAATAAATTGATTTAATTACCTTAGTCTAGCTAGCATAACCTTCCCCAACCTGATGGTCATTAAGAAAGCAAATGTTGCAATCCGAATATATCTGATAAATGCTGAAGGAGGCTAATTAGGTAATAAATGTATCAATAATCAGCCTCTCCCTTTCACAGAAATGCCAAACAATTGTGAGATGATGTATGATTTAAGTCCAAAGATTATACTTTGCATTTGGAAAAGTATTTCTCAGCTTATCAGATACCATAAAACAAACAACTGAATTTTTCTCAGTCTTGATAGACATCTTAATCTACAAGAATGATACTAGTTTGCTGCCTAACTAGCTGTATCAATGGAGTATGCTGGAAATCTTTTTTTGATCTATGAGTATAGATATTCAAGCATAGAACAATGTTCTCTCCAAGAAATTTATTTATTTATTTATTTATTTATTTATTTATTTATTTATTTATTTATTTATTAATGGGACTTATATCCCACCCTATCTCCCGAGGGACTCAGGGCGGCTAATAACAAGAAAAATTAAAGGTCTCTGTACAGTAAATTAAAATTAAAAATTGAAATAAATTAAAGATTAGAGTTTAAATTGTAAACATAATTAAAATCCCTGTCAGTCCAGGTCAGCCAGGTGGAAAAGGAGTGTTTTGAGGCCGCGGCGAAAGGGCTGGAGATCTTGGGCCATTCGAAGCTCAGGAGGGAGCTGGTTCCACAGGGCTGGCGCTCCCACAGAGAAGGCTCTTCCCCTGGGGGTTGCAAGCCAACATTGTCTAGCCGACGGTACCCTGAGGAGGCCTTCTCTGTGTGAGCGTACTGGGCGATGGGAATTCGTTCCCGGCAGCAGATGGTCCTGAAAGTATCCCGGGCCTAAGCCATGTAGGGCTTTAAAGGTAAGTACCAGCACCTTAAATCTCACCCGGAGGGCAACCGGTAGCCAATGCAGCTCACGCAGGAGGGGTGTAATATGGGAGTATCGGGGTGCTCCCATCACTACCCGTGCAACTGCACTCTGCACCAGTTGAAGCTTCCGGGTGGTCTTCAAGGGCAGCCCCATGTAGAGAGCATTGCAGTAGTCTATACGGGAGGTAACGAGTGCGTGGGTGACTGTACGTAGGGCATCTCGGTCCAGAAAGGGGCGCAACTGGTGTACCAGGCGAATCTGGGCAAATGCCCCCCTAGCCACGACTCCAATATGATCTTCAAAACTGAGTCGTGAATCCAGGAGGACGCCCACGTTGCGTGCTCTATCAACGGGAGGTAACATCTCTCCTCCTATAATCAAAGATGGAACCTCTTGGACTAAACGAGATGTCGGTACGTAAAGCCACTCAGTCTTGGCTGGGTTGAGCCGGAGCCTGTTCTTTCCCATCCAAATCTGTACCGCTTCCAGGCAACGGGACATCACATCGAGGGCATCACTGGGTTGGTTCGGGGTGGAGATGAAAAGCTGGGTATCATCAGCATATTGATGATACTTCACCCCGAAGCCACGGATGATCTCTCCCAGCGGCTTCATATAGATGTTGAACAGGAGGGGCGAGAGCACCGATCCCTGAGGCATCCCACAACTAAGGGGCCTAGGGGTTGACCTCTGCCCTCCTGCCAACACCGTCTGCGAACGGCCCGAGAGGTAGGAGGAGAACCATTGTAGAACGGTGCCTCCCACTCCCAACCCCTCAAGACGACGCAGCAAGATACCGTGGTCGATGGTATCAAAAGCCGCTGAGAGATCTAATAGGACCAGGACAGAGGAGTAACCTCGATCTCGGGCCCGCCAGAGATCATTCACCAGCGCGACCAATGCCGTCTCCGTGCTATACCCGGGCCTGAAACCCGATTGGTACGGATCCAGATACTCAGTTTCCTCCAGGACCAAAGGAAGCTGCCGTGCCACCACGCTCTCAACAACTTTCGCAAGAAAGCGAAGGTTGGAGACAGGACGAAAGTTGTTTAAAATAGTTGGATCCAATGCAGGTTTCTTAAGGAGGGGCCTTACTACCGCCTCTTTCAAGGTGGCAGGGAAGTACCCTTCACTCAGTGAGGCATTGATAACTGCTAGGAGCCAGCCTCGTGTAACCTCCCGAGATGCATAGACCAGCCACGAGGGACACGGGTCCAACAAACACGTGGCGGCACTTAATTTCCCCATGATCCTGTCCACTTCATCCGGAGTCACAGGATCAAACTCTTCCCAAATGTTCTCGGCCAAACTCATCGTTTTCCTCTCGTCCGATACTGCCCAGTCAGAGTCCAGACCAGCCCGAATCTGAGCAATTTTGTCCACCAGATATTTACTAAATTCCTCGGCCTGTCCTCGTAAGGGATCCTCTCCTGTCCCTTGATTTAAAAGGGAGCGGACCACTCTAAACAGGGCGGCCGGGCAGTTGTCTGCGGACGCAATGAGGGTGGTGAAGTAAGCGCGCTTTGCCACCTCCATTGCCACAAGATAAGATCTAGAAAAGGATCTTAACTGTGTTCGGTCAGACTCGGACCGACTGGTTCTCCAAATGCTCTCTAGGCTCCTTCTCCGGCGTTTCATCTCCTTGGAGAACCAAGGAGCGAGTCGGGACCTGTGCCGTGTCAGAGGACGCAAAATTGACATACAGCATCTAAAAGTCAAAGGCATTCAGCAATACGATAAGATTTTTTTCCTAAAATTTGGTTCCTTTCCTTCCACTTCTTCTGACCTTATACCTCTGTTTTCCCACTTCCTTTCCAAACTTGAAAGGAAGGCTGGATATACTTCAGTGCTCTATGAGGTATCATTCAAGTTAATCTTCTACAGCTTCTGCATAGCACTACAACCCCTATTTTTCTTGAGGACTTTGTCTGTTGCTATAATGGCAGAATTTTATTTTAGTGGTTTGCAAAATGATCAACATGAAAAGGACAATGTTGCCACCAAGCAATTGGCAGGGGAGAAAAATCCTGCAGTTCTAATGACTACATTGACAATTTGATTGATCTCTGAGCTGAGTGTGCTCCTACTATAAAGACAGATGCTTGACTACATCAATATTCCAAAAGTAGTCTTGCAACTAATTATGTTTACAAGGAACTGGAGAAATATTTCAGCTCAACATATATATATATGTTTGAAAAATACATTTCTCCTGCAAAGGGAAAAAAAGTCAATGTGTGAAATCATACAGAGAGAAACAAAATAAGAGAGAAAAGAGGAAAAAAAGTCAAAGTGTGAAATCATGCAGAGAGAAACAAAGTAAGAGAGAAAAGAGAAAAAAACAACAAGGAGATCAAAGGATCTAAGACAATGAGAAGAAAACAGTATATACATAAGCACTAGAAGATGCAAATAGCCTAATGGACTTATAGCCAAATAACTGCTTGGAATTGATCCACATGATGCTCTTTTGTGGTATAGGCTTCTGGACTGAACTGACCGCCGCTGGATGAGATAATCCTCCAGGATATCAAGGCAGCGCACCATCTGGGAGAAGATCAACACCTTGTGCCCGCCTGCAATCAACTTTGGCAGCAACTTATCAATCAGCACCAGCTTGCCTGCTGCCTGGATCATTGCCTGCAACTGGAAGTCTGGAGCTTCTGAGTTGTGGGTTTTGCGGAAATCTTCTAAGATCTTTTCCTCTGCTCCTAACCCAGAAACAGAGAGGGGGAAAAATAAGTAGGAACGTTAAGTTGAATAACCAATATGAAAAGCAATTCCATCATACAACATTCTAGCAGAAAACTTCTGGTGCTATTCCTTGTTTTTACCGAGGCTTTGTAAAGAAATACAAAGCAAATGCAAGTGCTGGTTCTTATCCCTTTATGAAACACACGTTCTTATGAAACGAACATTTTACACACATGTATAAGCGTTCTCCATCTTTGGTTCCTCCACAAGCAATCTTTCAGGTAAGTACACAGAGTGATAGTAATATGTTAGTTATGAGGCTTTCCAAATGAAAATAAATAAAAGCAATGATAACGCTACCATCATCAACTAACTAAGATGGTAGCAAAGAAAACTAAGCAAAACATTCCTGACTCTGGATGGGCAAATGGAAAACTGAAGCACCATTATATCCCCATCATAGTTTAAGTGAGCTGGAGTGCCCAACTTCCAGCTCTACCTCTTACCATTAATGAGGTAGGGGTGATTGCAGCACTTGCGCAACTCCATCATGGTATTAATGAGGTTGGGCATGTTATGCTGGTTAGCACCCTTGGATAAAAAGCTAAAATTTTTCTCCAGGATAGCTCGATAGTATTTCTTCTGGATGTTGGTCAGTTCCACTTCAATTATGGTCTCCTGTTTAGGTGCTAGATTCTTCTCCACGTCATCCTTCAGCCGTCGCAACATCATGGGTTTTAGGAGGGACTGAAGTTTCTTCACCTGCCGGGATTACAAAATATAATCTACCAATACCATATATAATACTTTCCCAATAATTCATGAAAGTAATATTGAAAATAATTCTCAGTGATGCCAGGGCTAGTACATTGAGGAAATACGTAACTGCTCAAATTCTAAGATTATCATATTAGGGCAAAACTGTGTAACTGTTCTATTTGTTTTCCTGCTTCTAGTTTCAGCAAGAAAGTACATACATGCAACAGACTGTAAAGGCACCTTTGGAGAACATGAGTAAAAATGCATATATGACTAAATATTTGGTGATATGTGAAAAATGAAAATTTTGTTGCTTTAGGTTTGCTGGCAAGTAAGTTACAAATGGTTTTCAATATGGTTGTACAAGACCAGAAATATTTTGGTAGGAAAGATAATACATATAAATGAAGAACTTAAAGATATGCTTGTGTATAATGAATGTTTGAGTTTGCTGCATTGTGTTCTCTCTTTTTTTTTAAGTGCACATGCAGAATACAGAAACAACCAGTAACAGAGATCTATTTTGTCAAAAAAAAGTATGGTCACACCATAGTTTGGACAACTTTTTTGCCCTGCTTAATTCTACACCCTTTTTTCACCGTAGCCAAATATTTATTCCTTAGACAATTTAAGTTCATCTGCAAGGAATTGTCAACTCCCCACCCAACCCCAGTTTCCTCTGACAAAAAATCGTAGGAAGCTCACGTCAGTGGAGAATTTATTAAAATATTTTCGTTTACCTGTTCCTCTGTTTTGAGATCCCCAAACTCCTCAAGAAAGGCTGTCTCAGATGGGAACTGCTGTGGTTCCAAGAAGTTCAGTAGGCTGAAGAGCTCCTCCACTGAGTTCTGCAGTGGCGTCCCAGTCAGCAGCACTTTGTGTTCCTGTTTATCATCCAAGGAAAGAATCATAACAGTCAAGTTACAGAAAGAACAGGATAGGATTAGGCTTTACTTCCAAACAATACTGCTACAATGTTTTTGTTGACTGTAGGTCTCACTTCAAGTAAAAAATACTGTTTTCCGTTCTAGAAGCCTGGGACCATTTTTACATGTTTAAAGCCAGCAGATATTCTGCTCAACCAATCATCCTCTAACGAACATAAGGTAAGGTAAGGTAAGGTTCCCCCGCACATGCGTGCTAGTCGTTTCCAACTCTAGGGGCCAGTGCTCATCTCTGTTTCAAAGCCGAAGAGCCAGCGCTTGTCCGAGGACGTCTCCGTGGTCATGTGGCTGGCATGACTAGACGCCAAAGGCGCACGGAATGCTGTTACCTTCCCACCGTAGTGGTCCCTATTTTTCTACTTGCATTTTTACTTGCTTTCAAACTGCTAGGTTGGCAGAAGCTGGGATGAGTAATAGGCGCTCACTCTGTTACGTGGCACTCGGGATTCGACCCGCCAAACTGCTGACCATCTGATCGAAAAGCTCAGCGTCCTAACCCACTGAGCCACCGCGTCCCTTCTAAGGAACATACAGACATCATTTTGCCAAGCTAGATAGCTTACGGGGAACCTTTCTGTATTTCAAGTCACAGACCACCAGATTTAACTACTATTAAAATTGAAAACCATCCAAAAATCTTCAGTTTCTATGGCTCTAGTACGCACTCAATAGAACAAATATTTAGCTAGCAGAAAATAATGAATTCTTCCTGTTATACTTTTGAAGCCGTAGAACAACTATAAGTATAATAGCACTTGATACAGTGCTAAGAAATATTAAAGAAATAAATACATTTTCATATACGCATGTATGCCTGCAGTATCTTTCATATGCTTCTATAATCTGCAGAGTCAAATTTCCATATGTTTCAGAAGAGCAATAACATTGAAAAATTCTCACCAGACACATGAGCTTTAATCCTTCCAGTAATTTGCAGTTCCTGTTCTTGAGCCGATGGGCCTCATCAATAACCACACAGCGCCAGTGGATCTTCTTCAGCTCCGGACAATCTGCCAGGATCATCTCAAAGGTGGTAATAACTACTTGGAATTTGAAGAGCCCAGGAAGAGGAATACCCTAAGGATGATATTATAAAAAATAAGTTGGAATTTACATTCCAAGTTAGCAATCAATTATGATTGCATTCCTGGTAAATGTTCAATACTGCAACAAAATACACGGAGCCTGAAACAAATGCATCAAAAGGAGATATCTACTTAAACCTAAGGTTATGGGTCTACTGCACAATACAGGTAGTCCTTACTTAATGCCCATTCATTTAGTGACTGTTCGAAGTAATGCTGGTGGTAAAAAAAATGACTTATAACCAGTCCTTGCCTTTTGCTCATGCTCACAGGATTACAATTTTGGCACTTGGCAACTATTACACATCTACGACAGATGCAGTGTCACTCAAACACATAATTACCATTTGCAATGTTCCCAGCTAATTTCCAATAAGAAAAGTCAATGGAGAAGTCACTTCCAACATAGGTGGTCATGTGATGTCTCACTTAATCACCATGGGTGATTCATCTAATGATTGCAACCAGAACTGCCAGAACTAAGCAGGGCAGTCACATGATGTTTTGCTTAATGACTACTTTGCTTAGCTGGAGACTTAGCATTATTAAATGAGGACTACCTGTGCTAGATATATACAGTGGTACAAACCTGCATATCCCGATAAACCATCTCATATTGCTGGATCATCTGGCGGCTTATCTGGCTGCCATGATACACAATGGCATTCATCTCAGTCCAAGTGCGGAACTCTCGCTCCCAGTTTGTGATGGTAGAAAGTGGAGCAATGATGAGAAATGGACCTCGAAGACCCATCAGATAGATCTCAGAGAGGAATGTAATGGACTGGATCGTCTTCCCCAAACCCATTTCATCAGCCAGAATGCAGTTTTTCCTGTAGAAATGCCACAAACAGCCATTACAAAACCTTGGAAGCCCTTCTGCAAATATTCCTTTACCAATGGGTGAAGTCCCTTGCAAACTAATACTGACACAAAATATTGCCTACGGGATTTCTTTTAACCAACTTTTTATTCGCTCTGCCTAATTGACAGCAACCTTCTTTGCTCTTGGGATTTATTTCCACACTCTGTGATAATGAACAATGCATATCAGTGCATATGGAAAATTAGCTTTTTCTTGAAGAGTCTATTCATCTTGAGAATTTAACCCTTTTGCAGTTCCTAAGCAAGGCTTCTTTCTCAATTTTTCCCTTCCCTATCCAGTTACCTCTTTCTTTCGCCTCATTCACATCCAGTTTTGTTCTCCCGTTCCTCTTTCCTTCCCTTTCCAGTGCAGCTATCCCTTCTCCTTAACTCATCTCCAGCCTGCTTTTTTGTCCTTTTTTTGGAGTTTCTGCTGAAAGGAGGGAAGGGTAATGTGTGTATAATGTGTTTTTGCACGTGTGAGTTGTTTGTGTATGATAAAATAAATGGTTGGTAAATGCCAATGAGAGATCAATTAATTTTATAAATGGGACATCTTATTTACAATGAATTAATTTTAATTAGACATTCATTCAGCTAGTATCCTTTTTTCCCCTTGCCTTGTCTTTTATTGGAATATGGATTTGGCAAGTATATAAACACACACTCATAAATCACACACAAGTGTGACATGCACATACATTCACAGGAGACAGGAAAAGCTCCATGTCTACTTCTAGCTGGAGATGGGACCCTTGGCTGACCAGATCCTGCACAATCCAGAGGAATTTTATCAGTGTTTATATTTTTTTCTATCTACTCTTCCTTTGGGCAGAGAAGCAATAAACTTGATGTAAGTATCTTTTCAGGTAGGCCTAAATAGGTATAGCAACACCATATGTACGAAATGCTAACTTCCCAAGTTCCATGTTTCTAACTTTCACACATATTCTCCGAAATGGTGAAAATAATTTGAAAATGTATGTAAAGGTGTGCACCCACATCTACACCCACAGGCAGGGGGTGATCCAGAAAGGAATTAAGAAGGCAAAAGAGAAACAACTCCTCGGACTTCAGGAATAATTTGTCATATTATTATCACCACTGGGAACGCCTCACTGCAACTCACCTGTTATACCAGTTAAAAAGCAGCCAATTCATTCCCTCCAGCTGGTATTCTCGCAATTGGTTGTTGTTCTTATAGTCTCGAGACTTTTCTAGCTTTTGCCAGGACTCTGAGGCAGGACGTTCCTAAGACATAAAAATGAATTAGGGAGGGAAGGAAGAAGGAAGCGAAGAAGCAAGGAAGGAAGAAATTGTACTGATCAGGAGAGTCCCTGACCAGTTTGGGTTAATAGACGTATTTGAAAAATGGTGAGGAGTATGGAGTATGTAGTGTCATTGTAGATATACTACAACCTCCCTCACCACCAATTTACCAGAATAAGGAATTTGATCTCTGCTACATTCTTTCGCTCTCTCTATGATACATGAATATTTGCCAAGAAAACATAAGAAAGCAGCTACTGATCATATATATTGTCTAAAAATAATGACATAGTCTATGTACTATGGTAGAGAGGGGGCAATGATGAGAAATGGACCTCAAAGATCCACCAGGTAGATTTTAGGGAAGAACGTAATAGACTGGATTGCCTTCCAGAATATAGGTGAATCCAAAAGGACTTAGCTATTTCTGATCATTTAGACTACTGCAATCAGTTCTACAAGGGACTGCCTTTAAAGATCTCTTTGAGTCTTCATACGGTCCAAACTGCAACACAGCAGTATATTTCCAGTATTCACTGGTCAGATTCATTATGTATTTGCTGCAGAGTCCATATTGGCTTTATACATATTGGTACTAACAAATATATAAACCATTTATGGCTCAGCACAAAGCTATTTTCAAGCATTCAGCCCTTGAATCAGCCAGAGCTTTCCTATCTTGCCAGGAAAAGTAGCAGGTGATGCCCTGCTTTCGGGGAGGAGGCTGAGGCACGGAGGCGCTGTTATTTCTAGCAGTGTCAGGCATCTGGAGTGGCCTCCCACTATAAATTACACAACCCCCAATTTTACTTTTTTATTTTTATTTTATTTTATTGAATTTATATACCGCCCTTTCCCGTAGGACTCAGGGCGGTTTACAGGGTATATAAAACATCGATACAAAAATTAAGAACAATTAAAAAAGATTAAATTAAATCCCTGAAAAAATATAAAACCCCAATTAAAACCCCGATTAAAACTCAGCCTGGGCCGGAAAGCTTGAAGAGCCAGGTCTTCAGGTCTTGGCGAAATGATCGAAGGTCGGGGGCGGTCCTAAGCTCCACGGGCAGCTGGTTCCAAAGGGCAGGCGCCCCCACAGAGAAGGCCCTCCCCCTGGGTGTTATCCGCCGGCATTCTTTTACCGGCGGCACCCTGAGAAGACCCTCCCTGTGGGAGCGCACAGGACGAAGGGAACTTGAGGCCGGCAGCAGGTGTTCCCTCAGATATCCTGGACCCAAGCCATTTAGGGCTTTATAGGTCATCACCAGCACCTTGAATCTCACCCGGAGGGCAACCGGAAGCCAATGCAGCTCGCGGAGCAGAGGTGTTACATGGGAGTAACGGGAGTTACTTTCCAGAAACAATTGTCTTTTGGATTGTTTTGATGGACTGGTTTTTGGATTGTATGTTTGTCTTTACTGGATTATCACTATTTTAACTTTATATTATTAGAAAACCAAAGTAAACCTTGTGGGAGTGCAGTGGGGTATGAATGAATGAATGAATGAATGAATGAATGAATGAATGAATGAATGATAGATAAATAAATAAATAAATAAATACATACATACATACATACATACATACATACATACAAATAAAATGTTACATTTCAGCAAAACATATGACCCAGTGCAGGGATACATTTCTGATCAACAAGGTATGACAATTAAGTGAATATATCAGTGGCTTGAAAATCATACTCAAAGAATGCTAATAAATAGTTCCTTATCCAACTGCAGGATCATATCGGCTAGGTCTAGGATCTCACAAGGTTCAAGTCTCAGCCTTGTGTGGTTCAACACCCTTAATAATGACTTGGATGACAAGGTGAAGTAAATGCTTCTCAGATTTGCAAATTTCTTGGCAATTTTGATAAGCATTCTTTCCATTTTCTAATGGATAGAGATAGAAATGACATTTTGATAGATTAGAGAAATTTAATAGAGACAAATGCAAAGTTACACATATAGGAAATAGAAATAAAATGCATTCATTCCTCCAAGCAAGGATACTTAAGACCTAGGGACCCTGGAAAAACTTGGTTTCTTTCCTTGTTTTGGCCAAAACCCACCTTGTGATATCTGTCCCACAAATTTCCCCATGATAGATTAAAAAAAACCTAATCCATATCAGAGGCACTCCTATAGTTCATAATGTTGTGGCATAAAAACAAAGAAATATTGTAATACTATTTTTTGCAAACCACATAATGAAACAACATCAAAAGAACATAAAAGAAAATATATAGAAATCATAATTTATGAATAAATGTATAAAAGAGACTGAAGGATAGGGGATCTTTTTAACCAAAATATGGAAATCAGTAGATCTACTAAATCAATAGATCTATATAAAGTAACAGAATTATATAGAATTAAAGTATCCCAAAGGTGCTCTTTTCACGAGGCAATTGGACTTTCTTGTTTTTCTTTGAAGACCTTTTGCTTCTCATCCAAGAAGCTTCTTCAGCTCATAATTAAAGTACTTTTGCCCTTACTTAAACATATTTCTTGAGCTTCTGACAAATATACATAGAAACATACATAAAATATATCTAATTGCCAGTGGCGTAGCGTGGGGGGTGCAGGGGGGGCCGGCCGCACCGGGCGCAACATCTGGGGGGGCGCCCATTAAGCTTGCCGGAGGGGGACGATTCTGCTTCACCGAGGGTCGGAGGAGCGAGCGAGTGGGCGGAGCATAGAAAGCAACCGCATTTGCTGCGCCCAGCCAGAGCGGGATCCCGTCCTCTCGCGGCTGCGGATCGCCTCCTTTCTTGGGTGGGGGTGGGGAGGCTTGGCGGCGTCTCGCCTCCCTCTCTTTCTCCCGCCGCGGCTCTCCTCCGCTTGGCTCTCAACCTGCAAGCCTGGCCCCCCCCGACCCAGCTCCCGCCCCCATCTCCTTTCCCGGAGGTAAAGGTAAAGATGAGATCCCCCCATCTCTCTTAGATTCAGAAGACCCGGTTGCTGAAGTCGTGAACTCGCCGGGTCGCGCCCGTCTTCACGGGGCCTGAATGAAGGCGTCGGTGTTAAATCTAAATAACCAATCCATCACCCTCCATTTAAGCAAGAGGAACGGATAGGCGGTTCTCAAAATCACTCGGCGGCTGCCCCTGATCTTGAACTTCCTCTTAACCAAGACAAACGGGAGCTCCCAGGTTGAGAATTCGGAGGAGCTTCCCCTCGGCCGTGGAAGTTCACTTTTGAGACAGCCGCTATCTTTGGGCAATTGGTTTCACTGGGTTTCTATTGTGGGGTAAGGAGGGGGAGGGGGGCAATGTACCTTGTCCGGAAGGTATTGAGGAGAGGAGGAAGGTGACTGGAGAGGGACGGAAGTCCAGGTAGCGCCAAGTTCCTGAAATCTCTGCCAGAAAAGGAAGGAAGAGAACGGCGCTTGTCCTAGTCCTAGTTGGGAAGAGGAATCTGCCTGAAATTGACTAGTCAACGGGACTTCAGAGTTTTCCCTTTGGGGGGTAGGTCCGAGAAATTGACAAGACCCACTCTCGAATCCGTGTTGAATTTAATAAGGTCACTTTATAGTCCAATCCCCTCCATGCTGAGAAGTAGCCGAAGCAAGTTCCGTGAGATTCATTCCCAGGTAAGCAGAGACTTCCCAGTACGTTCGACTACAGCATCCCTCATCCTTGATTGACCCTGGCGAATTGGTGATGACTGGGACTTGAAATCCAGGACATCGAGCGAGCCCGGGTTGGGAGGGGAAAGGGGGAGGAAGGGGGTAGCCTGGACTGTGGGTCTGCAGGAGGCAACAATCTGGAATATGGACAATTTGGAATAACCTTGGGAAGCTGAGGCATTGTAAGTTGGAAGTCATTGTTTGTTGCCTAACATGTTGGGTCACCCCACACCACATGCTAAGCCATAAACCGTGGTTGGTATCCAGGGTTTAGGACAAGATGGAGAAAACTAGCCAATTGTGGGATCATAAATCTTGATGAAGCCCATCATCGCTCCATGTGATGTATGCACTCAATCTACAAACATAGTCCAAGCCTATTCACATCTGTTGTAAGGTCATTCTCTTGTGGGGTTTATCTTGACATCCACTAAGAGTGGAACAAACATGCCCCATTAACCATTTTCAACGCCATGTCCTCTCTTTGTCTCATCCTAAATCATAGCTGAGGCACCTTAAAGTTGCCTTGTTTCAGTTTTAAACTAGCATTTTCCCTCTTCTCCAGAGACCCTTTTTTGCCTTGAACCTAACTCAAGGGTAGGCAACCTTGGCTCTTTTATGACTCATGGACTTCAACTCCCAGAATTCCTGAGCTAGTGGAAGAGACTCGAGTGCTAAAATCCACGGGTTAGGGGGCACAAATTACTTGCCTTGCCCCGGGTGCTGACAACCCACGCTACGCCACTGCTAATTGCTAATCATTATCCCAGTAAGAAAAATATACTCTGTAAAATATAAGGAAATATGTTTTTGTATCAAGTATTTTGAAAGCAAATATATTTTTGGAAAGGACAAACAATAAAATTGTATGTTTATTTATTGGAAGATAGTTCAGTAGAACCATAGGACTGCAACCTAACTGTGTGTGTAAGTTCCACTGCTTATGGCACTGGGAAACAGATTGGAATTTTCATGAACAACATGGGATGCTGTCTTCAATGTAGGAAATACTATTTCCTCCTTTACTTTGCACTCTGGCTGGCACAGTACAAATGGCGAAGGCATCTGAATGAAGACAAGAGAGGAATGCTCAGAGCTGCTCGGTTTAAGTACCAAGGAGACACAGGAAAGAATGTTGTTGTTGTTGTTAGTTGCGAAGTCGTGTCCAACCCATCGCGACCCCATGGACAATGTTCCTCCAGGCCTTCCTGTCCTCTACCATCTTCTGGAGTCCATTTAAGCTCACGCCTACTGCTTCAGTGACTCCATCCAGCCACCTCATTCTCTGTCGTCCCCTTCTTCTATTGCCCTCAATCTTTCCCAGCATTAGGCTCTTCTCCAGTGAGTCCTTCCTTCTCATTAGGTGGCCAAAGTATTTGAGTTTTAGCTTCAGGATCTGGCCTTCTAAAGAGCAGTCAGGGTTGATCTCCTCTAGGACTGACCGGTTTGATCGCCTTGCAGTCCAAGGGACTCACAGGAGTCTTCTCCAGCACCAGAGTTCAAAGGCCTCAATTCTTTGGCGCTCAGCCTTTCTTATGGTCCAGCTTTCACTGCCATACATTGCAACTGGGAAGACCATAGCCTTGACTATACGCACTTTTGTTGACAGGGTGATGTCTCTGCTTTTTAGTGTGCTGTCTAGATTTGCCATGGCTTTCCTCCCAAGGAGCAAGCGTCTTTTAATTTCTTGACAGGAAAGAATAGCAGGATTAAAAAAACACTGCCAAATAAAATTATGTTGAACCACAATACTGTATCGTTTAATTAATGATTATTTCACTCGTAACTATCAGTTCTTTCCCTCATCAAAATCAAAATTAATTCATTTTTTTACCAAGGATTTAACTTCTGGTGGAATTTGGAGAAATTCAAATTCTTTAATCTTCCCAGGATCAACATCCTCCTCAAGCTCCCAAGTGCTTTCTTCATAGGGTAAGGAGCACCACTTCACCAGGTAGTGAGTCACCTCCTACAATCCAGGAACAAAAGGAGATACAGGGGGGGCTCAAAACAAAAGTGACAAAGAACAAATAATGGAACTCTTTGAGGAAACACAATCTGGAAAAACTGTCAAGATCCTTGCCTGAAACACATGAGGTATGCAGGGGTGTAACCATGACTGCGGTGATCATGGATACAACTTTAGAGCCAGCTATCACATGCTTCCAAAGAAAAGGAAAAGCTTTATATAAAACAAACCTCTATCTTTCCAAAGTCACTTTCGACTGTGCGATAGGCAGCATATAATTTAATAAATAAATCTTTCTACACAAAAAGTGGAATTGCATCAACTTTTTAATGTGAATATTTTAAAAAAGGTAAAATCATAAAACGTTTAGTCATCATTTGTTAATCAATAACCTACGTTTTATCTCCAGTTCTTTTTTCTTAATAAAATAATTGATTTGGCATGAAAGGCAGGGAGCAGAAATATGAATTTTGAAATATATGTTCCACAGAGAGGGATTATTGAATATCAATATTCTCACTTATCTCTTAATTTTTCTGACCATAAGCACTGTAGAGTTACACAAGTACATGGAAGGAGGAGAAATACATTCAAAATTAAAAATTTTCTCACCATGTAAAAATTATCTCCATACCTCATTTCTAACTTTTGTGTTACCAGTAAAAGAAAATTTTCCTATAGCTATACAAAGGTTCATGATCACGTAATTCCAAATTGGAGTGAAACTGTATAATGCTTTATCATTTATACCTATTTAAATTGTAAGAATTAAAATATCCTTATTTTAATTAATCCAGAAACGGTTAGGGTATTTGTTAAAAAGTCTCCTTCTATCCTCTGATTTTCCAAAAAAGATGGAATTATATAGACTTTTTGTTGATTCCATTCCTTTTTTTAGGTTCAGGAATGTTGCAAGTTGTTTTATTGCTATACGTTGTTTTATTGTTATACATTGCCTATATTGACTCTTACTTTTCACAACAGGAGGCTTCTCTAATGCTAAAGCTACCAAAACTGAGTTGCAAAACTGCCAGTGGTCAATAAGTGGCAACAAAAAGGTACACAAATGTATAAACTACCAACTAATAGGCATCTGGATTTTTGCAGTCCAGATGTGGTATGCCTACCCAACATAACTGAACCTGGGTTTTACTGCATGCAAAATGTATGACAAGATAGTGTCAACACCTAATAAATTTGACAACTGCAACTATTTAAAACATGGTGAGCATTTTATAGAATTGAGGGGAGCTGGAGCTTTCCTATTAGGTACTACTATGCTCCATTCTCAGTCAAATGGGGCTTGCAGCCTGGAAGTTGCCAAGGACTATATCCAAGGTTGCTACATTGTATACCACAACTCTGAGGCACTGTCACTTTTCCATGAAGCAGAACACCTACACCAGTGATGGCAAACCTTTTAGAGACCAAGTGCCCAAACTGCAACCCAAAACCCACTTACGTATCATCAGGTGCCGGGTGGGCGTGGCCCATTGGGTGGGTGTGGCCAATTTTGTGAGCATGGCCTATTGGGTGGGCGTGGCTGCAGTGGTAATGGCAGACTGGGTGGGACTAAAAAGTTCAAGCAATCAATTCCAACATTGCGAGAACTTTTTTCCCCCCGCGAGAAGTTGAAATTGATTGATTGAACTTTTTTTTTGTACATGGTGGCAGAGGCATAAAGCGAAAAGGTTTTATAAAACCCAGCTGAAGGCCCAGGACTGGGATGATGGCACGCGTGCCCAAAGAGAGGGCTCTGAGTGCCACTTGTGGCACCCGTGCCATAGGTTTGCCACCATGGACCTACACCATAGATTGTGTTGAACTTACCAACTCTAAACCAAAGCTACAAGGCACTATATCCCTTACATGGTACCTGTGCAGTTCAGAGGAAAAATCCCTTTCTAGACTATACTTGAGTATGGTTAAGAAAAAAAGGAGGCAATTTAGATACACATGACTGAAAAGTTCTCAAGACATTTATCTTGTCCATCCTCTACTTTAGCCTTAAGGATAGATCTTGAGAAAAATTGTATCCTACAGAAACTCTGTCCTGTACTCACACAATGATTACATTTCAATCTCTTATTTCCAGCACTCACTATTTCCAATGAGTCAGCAGGACGAACTGCATGGACGTTCACAATTACTTAGCTGAAAAACTCTTGGCAATTAAAAGACAGATGGGGGGGTGAGAGGGGGGGAGGGAATTGTATCACTGTGTTTTGCTAAGAAGTTCCCTCTGCTTCCCAGAGTGAGGTCAGCCATGAAAATCAAGAGAGTGGCAACTGTGAATTGCAAATAACAATCTTGGTAAGAACAACATCTACCTCCCCAGTTTCGGAGTCCTTTGTGTGAGCCACTTCTAGGATTCTGTCAACTTCCACATAATCTGGATTGAATAGGTCTTCATCAGGCTGGCAAAATAAGAACCAAACAGCAGATATGCATTAAGTCATATTAGGCCTATCCAGGGAAAAAATCAGTTTCTCAAGTTATTAATTCATGTCAGATGGTGAAACAAGAAAATCATATAGGCTGACAGAAGTAAGTGTTTGGGCCTCCTGAACTAGCAAGAAAGAAGCAAATTCTACCATCAAATTATTTTATTTTTTAATAGAGTTGAAGGCAAAACGGCTCTTTAGCAGGTTCTTCCCTGGAGTTGTAGAAATACAAGCTTTGTCAGACATTTTTCCTTACATTCCTCAGTTGCAATCTTTAAAATATAAGACCAAAATATATGTGTGAACATCAAGAAATATTAAAAAAAACAATTCCACCCAAACTTCCTTGTCTTCACTTGTGAAACTGTGAATTCTACTTATATCTAGAATGAAGGTGTAACAGGTCAGAGCAGAAACTCAATTCTCCCAAATGCTCCAATACTTCCCACCAAAAATAAGAAAAGCTAAATATAAGAAAAAAAAGATAGCAGTGGGATGATGGTTACATAAGATGAAAGGACATTCCTTGGAGTCTGGAGCTGTATTGGGATCTCTGAAGAATATAAGGGAAGATAGCATTCAAAGAGACCAACTTTACCTCTTTTCTTAAAAAAGAGTTTGAAACTTATTTCCACTTATTAACCTTTTCCCAACCAGTTCCCCATATCCTGCAATTAGAAAAATGCTTTATTTTGGAGAATGAAACTACAATTTCCTACAGGTAGTGCTTAAATTGTGATGGCAGTTGGGACAGCAGGACTGCTGTCACTAAGTGATGTGGTTGTAAAGCACTACATCATGTAACTGGATAGCATAGCAATGGCAATCCTGGCAGTCCTGGAGTCCCAGGTCAAAATCACAGGGGTGCCCCAGAGAGATGGGGGAGGCCAGGGAAGGTTAGGGAGGCCCAATGCATGTGATTTGGGAGAAGCCAAGGAGGGCCTGGGAGGGCTGGTGGAGGCTGCGAGCAGGCAGGGAGGTGCTACGGGCTAGAACAACTTACCAGAGCAATTTGAGACCTTTGCTGCAGCTTCCACATTGACTTTGCTTGTGGGAAGCTGGGAAGAAAAGTCACAAATGGCAACCACTTGGTCACAGCTACCTGGATCATCATAATCATGAGCTGAGCAATCAAGCTCCTTGGATGTGATCACGTGATGGAATGCTACAATTGCTACAACTTTGGGAACCAGTAGTATGTCCATTCTTTCAGTGACACCATAACTTTGAATGGTTGCTGAATAAATGGACATAAGCCAAGGGCTACCTGTATGGAAAGAGTGAGTTTTATGCCAACAGTTATTTCTTTTGCAAGATGCTGGTTGGAAGCAATTACCAAACAAAAACAGCAACCGTAAATCAACCAATATTCTTGAGTATTTTGTGAGAAATATAAATCGCTAGTGTGATAAGCTTCAAATTACCATACTGAATGAACAGGACATCAATTATTTATCCTTGCTCAAGAGAAAATCAACCTCCTGCATTCCAATTCCACGATATATCCACAATAGCATCACATGTAATGACATGATAGTTAGAAAAAGAGCACTCTAAAAACAAGATTCTCCGGTATCTATTGACTGGCAACATGCCAACCTACAAAACTTTCTTTTCCTGTTCTCTCCTATCAGGGATACAATGATTTTATACTTTTATACTTTTATCCATATGGACCATCTTCATTATCATCTATTAATTTAAATTTACAGGTAGTGCTTGACTTACAACCTCAATTGAGCCCAAAATTTCTGTTGTTAAGCAAAACATTTGTTAAATGAATTTTGCTCCATTTTATGACTTTTCGTGCCCCAGCTGTTAAGTGAATCATTGCAGCTGTTAAGTTAGTAACACAGATGTTAAGTAAATCTGGTTTTCCTATTGATTTTATTTCTCAGAAAGTTGCAAAAGGTGATCACATGACCCTGGGACACTGCAACCGTCATAAATATGAGTCAATTGCCAAGTGTCTGAATTTTGAACTCATGACCATGAGGATGCTGCAATGGTCATGTCAAAAATGGTCATAAGTCACTTTTTTCACTGCTGTTGTAACTTGGAACGGTCGCTAAATGAACTGTTGTAAGTAGAAGGCTACCTGTATTATATCCACCAAGTCCTATAGACTCAGAATAGTTTATAAAATCCAAAGAGTGAATATGGGTAGTCCTCAAGTTACAATGGCAAATAGGAACACGACTGCCATAGCTAAGTAATTTGGTTATAAAATGCAACATTACATGACTGCATTCCTTAGCAACAGCTCTTTAATCAGAGTTTTGCTTTAGTTTACAGCAATGGCATTGCTTATATGCATACACATCGCTAATTGTGTACATTGATAATACCACAAAAAAGAAATAGCCCCCGTTAAGAGAGTTTTAAAAATATTTTGAGAAAGAACATAAAATCAGCCAGGAAAATTCATTACTGACCTCAGTGAAAATATGCTTCATTTGGGCCTGTTTATTGCGAAAGCGTTTAATCTTCTGGGAGATCCGGGGATCTTTTTCTAGCTCCTCCATGGTGGCCCATTTACAGTGCAAATAAGAACTATGAATTAATAAAAGAATATCAGGTAGATTATCAAGAAGGAACCAGAAAGACATGTATATAATTGGCATTTTAACACAAACTTGTCCAAATCTCACTTCCTTCAAGTATGTAATTGCATCACAGTATGTGTGTGTGTGTGTGTGTGTGTGTGTGTGTAAAATCTCTTTCCAAAAGTGTAATTTACAGCTAATATGTTTAAAATGTTAAGAAAAAATTAACCAAATAAGCATATTCTGTCAGAAATATGCATTAAAATGTAATGTATTAGATTACTAATGCTTTCCCAAGATATAAATCAAGAAAAAAAATACTAAAATTCAAATATTAGGAAAAGCGTTGCAGAAATCAGCTAAAAGGAATTTAAAGTTGGAAAAATATGAAATTGAGCAAAATCAAATTTGACAAATCAGTCAACTTCTAGTATGAAGAAATAGATGCTACTTTATATGTTTTGGACAACCAAAACAGAACAGTACGTAGCACATTGATAAGACAAACACATGCTATACGTACAAATTGCGGTACTTTACATAGAACTCTTCCTGTTCATAAGTTGCTCCTCCAGGATAAATCTGGAACAACAATTATTTGTTTGTTTGTTTGTTTGTTTGTTAATTATATAGATATATAATACCCATTAATGCTTAGCATCCATTATATATTATTTATTTATCTTTTTTTATTGCTCTATTTCTCAGTTTCTCTATTTATTTATTTATTTATTTATTTATCCATCCATCCATTCAATCAATCAATCAATTTCTATAGCTGCCCATCTCAGTCAATGATTCTGGGCAGTTACAATTAAAAAAAAAAATACAATTAAAAATACTGAAAACATTTTAAAATAATAAAACTAAAACTGAACTGACCATGAGAAAAAGCTCTAAATCTATATTGAAATAATATTATTGGCTCATTCAAGATTATAATATAATGGGCAAATATCTGACCTTCTAGACCAGTGGTAGCGAACGTATGGCACAGGTGTCACGAGGCGGCACTCAGAGCCCTCCCTGTGGGCACCCGCGCCATGCCTCATAGGTGGCAACTGTCCCTCTTCAACCAGCTACTCCCCACATGTGTCCCTCCCCACAAGCAACATTGAGATGACCACACCCACCTTGGCCATACCCACCCAATCTTCCATGACCACGAGTCACACCCACCCAGTAGGCCACGCCCACCTGGTACCCAGCAATAAATAAGAGGGTTTTGGGTTGCAGTTTGGGCACTCGATCTCTAAAAGGTTCGCCATCACTGTTCTAGACCCTTTCATAAAGCAAAACAGATTAAAATAAAAGACAGAAGAGCGTGGAAGCTATTTCATTGTGGCTTTATTAGTTACAAACTTAAGTGGGCATGTGGGGAAAGACAGCAGATCTCTCAAATGGCTTTTATCAGGTGCTGTTTGATTCTACCCAGGCTTCAATCAAAATTGGTGATACACTCACACCCATGCACAGGCACCAATTTTATTACATCAAACTTATTTTCATCCAGTTTTCACTCTATTTACTAATATAATACAGCCAACTGATATAGAATTTCTCTAAAAAAAAACCCACCCTTCTTTTATCCCAGAGCTTGCAGTCCTAAACATAAATAATTGCTTCATCAGCAAGTGATGTTAGGGAATAAATCATGGCAGCAGAGAATATGTTTCAGATCTGAATATCCACTTACATACTGGAATTGGCGAGGGGAGACAACTTTTGAGGCACAATTTTGCCATCAGTTGCATTCTGAATTTAAGCACCCACTTTAAGCAAATAGAGAACAATATCCCCCGCCCTGAGCTTCAGACGGAAGACTTGCCCCTGCTTCCAACAGGACTTCCAAACTCCAGAGAATCATTCACTGCATGAAGAAGCTAAGCTCCAAACATAATAGTCCTACTATTCATTATCATATTACTATAGGAAATAAATTATGATAAAGTAAATAATTTACAGCATCTTCTTATAATACCAATTTTTACAATGAGATTCTTCCTTCCAATAGAACAATAGCTCATAAAGGAATTGAGGACAAGGGAGGCTCTGACCTCTTTCTGCACCATTCTGGAGGCAAGAATTTTCTCAATGATGTTGGCATCGTCCTCAGGAGGTTCCTATGGAGCCGGAGACATGGAGAAGGGAGTTTAGCTGGCATTTAGTGTTTTAAAGCAATGCACATTAAAAGTTGGAAGTTCAACATTTCAAGACAGCTCCTGGAATTAACAGATTGGGTACTTGTCATGTGAAATCACATGATTGCCATTTGATAGCTTCCCCACTGACTTTGATGGACGACTGTTAGGTTCAGTCATGTGACCGCAGGATATTGTGACCATCCTAATTGTGAGCTGGTTGCCAAGTGCCCAAATCATAAAGACATCACCATCAGGATATTGTGACGGCCACAACTTTGAGGATCGACTGTAAGTCACCTTGTTTGGTACCATTGTTAACTTTAAACAGAGGCTGAAGTAGTGGTTATTAATGGTAGACTATACTGACTACTTATATGCAATGTACAATTCTGTTCTGGTCTTGTCTATTCTAATGGTCTTATTATATATTCTCATATAAAAAGAAAGTGGCAGATAAAGTGGATGAGAGTGTCTCAAGATTACTAAAGGCAATCACTGAAAACAAGCTATCAGCTTAAGAACTGAATTTATTTTACATATGTATTTCTGTTACTTGCACACTTGCTCTGTATCTCTTCCAGCCCAACCCTCCTCACAGGATTATTCTTGTGGGGAAAATAGGAGAAGGACAGAGTTTTACAGTGCATATGTTCACCTCCTTGAGTTACCTATAAAGTAATAAAGGCAGGATAAAAAAATCTAATAAATAAATAAATAAGGTGTGTGTGGGGGGTTTGTTGAGTCAGTACTGAGTCCTGGCGAGTGCTTGGACATGTTCCTGCAGTTTTATTGGGCAAATTTTGAAATGGTTTGCTTCCTAAGAGAAAGACTGGTCCAAAGTCACCCAGTTTATTTTGTGCCTAAGTCTCCCAGTTCCCAATGGGATGCCTTAACCACTACAACAAACTGTTAAGAAATCTTTATGTTGTTTAGTTATAATACAAGCTTATCACAATTAGCAATCTTTGCTTATAATTAAATATAAAGAACCATGAGGGTGAAAGTTCTCTCTCCAAGCTCGTGGGTTGGTTTCCGAACATTTCGTTACCAGGCTAGATAACATCTTCAGCAGTGTTTAGGGGATGTCTGAGTCAGTGCTCTTCTATTTATAAGGGCTTCAGGTGTGGGTGTGTCAAGTGAGGGTCTTGTGATGAATCATCAGAGAGAAGCTTGTGATGGATCTTGTGATGGGGAGGTTACTTCCGGTCAGGGTCCTCGGAGGGTGTGAATTATCAATGGGTCAGGGGTAAGTCATCAGTGAGAGGCTGGGGATGGGTCTTGTGATGGGGAGATTACATAAAAAAACTACTTTAAGAAATGTTCTAAAATGGAAGAAATACTGAGAAATCAAAATCAGATTAGAATTTCATTTGGGAAATACTTATTTGGTAGTAAATTACATAAGAACTGCTTCTGTGTATGTATACATTATTACATTCCAAATGACAGAAAATAATCAGATAAATGATTCATTTATTTAAGATAATTTAAAATTACATAAAGGTTAATGCTGCATTTTTCTGGTACATCACCACATGTGATATCCTCAATTGGGAATTTGTTACAAATAAATGCACTGTACAAGAATTCAGTTTAAACACCACTGATTTTACTCAAGATACATGTAATTCTTTTCAAATTGCTGCAAACATGAATTTGCATGTCTACTGTGCTATGAGTTCACAAGCAAATGGATTTTCTAGATGGAATTAAGTTTTGTTTCCTAGTTGTCCCAGCCATACCTCTGCTTGCCAAGCCAAGGTAGATGCAGAAAGTGCAGAAGCTCGGCCAGCACCCAGCACAGCTATTGTTTCACCATCATCATCAACTACCTTGAAATCCAAGTCTTCATTGTACTTCCTACGCTTCACCTGGCGTCCAGAACGGCGCTTCTGCATAGCAAAAACAAACATGGTAGAAGAGATATATACAATACTGCTTAATTGAAATCCAGCACTTGTCCAGGTTATACAAAGAAACACACATTGCTTAGATTTGGCCAATATGTTGCCAGCTAGTGAAAAATTAGGGCACCAGGAGCCTGAACTAAACAAAATGCTGTAAGACAGACATATGATTTAGCTTCAAAAGTTTGAACATCCCACCCCAAGAATAAATATGATGCCAAATCTATGTAGCCATCCTGCTATGTACTACTGTTTCATGCATGCTGAAAAGCCCCAAACATAAGCCAAGCCATAGACAAGTTAAGACATAAGGCAAGAAATGAATAAATATTTTCAGGACTAAAAAAAACCACTCTGTGTGTGTGTTTCTCTCTTCCTACTTTTTTAGATCCTTTCTTTTTCATAATAAATTACATTTCTGTTCCATCATCACCTGCTCCTAGAATACTTCGCCAATCCCCTAGGCAGTTCTGAACAGCAGAGAAAGGTAGAAAAGTACCAATCCTAAAAACTGCTTGCCAGCTTATCTAAATTCTGAAAGAGAAGTTTGTTTTTGGCACTTTCTGTCTTTCCTGGAGTCATATTTGAGCCACTCACTGTTCCTGCATACTGCATATATTCTTTAAGTAAACACACTGCTCAATTCAGAAATCACTTTCAGATGATTCTCTTTACATCAACTGATCTTTTAATATAGCAGTTTCAGAAAATTCCCTATGGAATGCCTCTCCTACCTAACTTCAGCTCTGTCTGATCAATACCAATGAATCCAATAGTTCTTCTTGTCTGTTGTTTACTTCATGATTCAACCCTTGAGAAATCACAAATGAATATGCAAACTGAAATGTTCTGCATTTGAATCAATCGCCTAAGTCAAATAAAATATTAAAATTATTAACTACTTTGAGCTAGGTTCATAAGTGAAGCTAAGCCAAAGCAACTTCAATGTATCTTAAAGTGATAGGTGAACTAAAGCAATGTGAAGGGATGTCTTTGTTATGCTTTATCTGTAAAGGCCCATTCACATGACTGCAAGTCAGGATAATACAGTGAGCATATGGTGAACACACTTTTATGAAAAGTGGTTGTTTTGTGAATTTATGGAATGCTTGTGGCAACAGAGATCTGCTGATTGGGAACATGAAAATGTGCACACATTAAACTGAATGGTGTGCTGCAAATCTGAATAATGCAACAAGCATCTGAAAATTATTTATCAAGAATTAAGATAGTTATTATTATTTATTAAAATTTATATGCCGTTCATCTTGTAGTTCAAGTCATAGTTCTGCTTAAGAGGGAAAATATGGAAAGTTACACGTAACACCATATAGAGAAGGAATTAAGACAGAATTGCAAAACAAATATAGGGTGGAAGATTTAACAGCTAGAGAGGAAAGAGAACATGTGGTAAAAATTTCAGACAACTAAAGGCAAACGGCCACGGTGGTGCAGTGTTTAGAATGGAGTATTGCAGGCTGATTTGGCTGACTGACAGTAGTTCAATTCTCACTGGCTCAAGATTGACTCAGCCTTCCATTTTCTGAGGTTGGTAAAATGAGAACACAGATTGTTGGGGGCAATATGCTGACTCTGTAAACCACTTAGAGAGGGCTCTAAAGCATTGTGAAGCAGTACATAAGTCTAAGTACTATTGCTATTGCTAATGCGTAAATTAGTGTAGGGATGTGGTGGAAGTGAGAATGGTCTGAAAAGTTGGAAAAATGCAGGGAAATATAGTGTGTGGTATATTCCAAAGGTGTTTTTTCAAGCAGCAACTGGACTTTGTTTTTCTTTGAAGACGTTTTGCTTTTATCCAAGAAGCGTCTTCAGCTCTGACTGGATGGTGGGGAATGGAAGGATTTATATTCCTTGTAGACAGCTGGTCATTTGCATTCTTTTAGAGTTGTTGAGGCCACTTGGGGGTTTGTCTGTGTCCTCACAGTCACCTGAGTGGTGCAAATGTGTGTGAAGCCTTCTTGGAACTGTTATACACTGAAGATAGATGATGTTGTATCCCTCCCCCTCTATTGAGAGAAGGCTGTTCAATTTTGACATAGATACAAATTCTTCCATTCCCCATCATCCAGTCAGAGTTGAAGAAGCTTCTTGGATGAGAAGCAAAATGTCTTCAAAGAAAAACAAAGTTCAGTTGCCTCTTTAAAAAGCACCTTTGGGACAACCATGACCTGGATGATTGAGAATTTCCATAGACAGTGTGTGGTATAAATTAGTTCTCCCTTTTTTACAGTTTTAATTCTTTGGCTTAAAATTTCTTACCTTTTTCTTGTACCCTATGTAACATTGTATATTCCAACAGGTTATAGAATAATGGGCATGTATATATGTATGTATGTATAAGTCACAAACTTCTAGCTTTTTCCTTTCCTAGATGAAAAGGGAAATTATCTGAAAACTTCATCCTCCCAGTAGGATGAAACACTAAGAATAGGAGTTTATCCTTATGATACTTAAGATTATTCACACTGTGAGCAGTGAGCTATTATAATTTTTAAAAGTATGCAATTTTTCATTTCTAGGTTAGCAAAACCATTCTGCATAAGTATATCAATTATTTATACGAGAGGGAGGGAGGGAGGGAGGGAGGGAGGGAGAGAGACAGAGCACACACACAATCTCATTTATGTCAATTTTTTACTCCTGCCGAGTACCTGGACAAGTCTTTGCAGTTTTCTTGGTATCGTTTCAGAAGTGGTTTGCCATTGCCTTCTTCCTAGGACTGAGAGTGAGTGACTGGCCCAGGGTCAGTTGGCTTTGTGCCTAAGGTGTAGCAGAACTCTCAGTCTCCCCACGTCTAGCCTGATACTTTAACCACTGCACTAAACTGTGTCTAGAAAGAATCTTACATTTTTTGTTTTAAAAAGTCCTTATTTGAATGACTACAATTTGATGACTTTCCATACTTTCAGTTCTGTGAACAAGCTAATATACAGGTGCATCTTTGTGGGATCCTAACAAGCAGAACCAAAAAACAATAGGAACTAACGAAACATAAATTGGTTGTTCTCATGAGAAAACTGTAGCAACATTAGATTGTTTCATGTCCATAAAGATTCAAGATTCAAGTATACCTGACTGTCAACTGAGTCAACAGATTCCTCAAGGTTTTGTCCAGACAATGAAAGTAGGCCTTGATCCAATTCTAAACTATCAAGTGACGTGTCATTTTTCCTTTTTCCTTTCTTCTTCTTTTCAACAGGAGTTGGTCCTTGCTCCATACTGCAGGTACAAATGAATAGCATTATAGTATCACAGCAAGTATCACTGAACTCAGTATCTGTCATTCATGTTTTACCCCAAAACTACCATGACAATCTTTTTGTTCTGGTTTTTCAGAAAGTATCATGCCTTTTGCAGTCAATAGCCAAATTCAAAATACTATGGAGAAGCAATGTCTTTGTGAGGGTTCTCTTTCTACTGCACTCTTTTCTGCTTACCTCAGGGGTGTCAAACTCGCAATGTCACGTGACGTATCGTGACTTTTTTTTGCCACTGATGGCAATGGGGTGGGCACGGTTTTGCTATGATGCATCCGGCCCATGAGCCGGCAGTTTTGACACACCTGGCTTATCCAAACACCATTTGGGATTACTCTCTCCAAAACTGAGCAATACATATTCAAATACTCAATTTTAGTCTGGAAAAAAGTACTTAGAAGAACTTTGGGCTGCTCACATTGATTTCCAGCCAACATTCTTTTGAGGAAACTATTTCACACAACTATTATTTCTGAGCCTCTGTAAACAGAACACATATAAAAATATGACATGTACAAGTTCACAACCAAAACTGATCAGTCTACAGAAATTGGTTTTTAATATAAGACATTTAGCAAGATACAGGCCCTCTTAAAATACTGCATTCGTATGCAAGTTTCTTTACTTACATCGCCCCCTTCTTCCATTTAATTGGAAAATTTCCACTTATAAGTAACCAGGTAAACCAAAAATAATGGCTATGACTAACACATTATTAACGTAATCATGTAAAGTATAATTGGCAATCTTTTTCTTCTTCTGATTTGTGAGGTTGGAAGGTCTGATTAAACTTTTTTTTTTTAGTCCCACAACTTCTTTGGTTTCCCTGCATGTTTCTTCCATTTGCAACGCAGCGTTGTTTAAGTGGCACAGCCAAGGTCAGGCAATGGAAGTTATTTCCAATCCCATTCTTGCTTGGATGGGAACCAGGATTAAATGGAGCACAAGGAGGAGCTTTGCCCAGATGTTTGAGGTCAATTTCTGGGCTGCCTCCGGTTCCAGGTTAGAGGCAGAGGCCATGAATGGGATTACAAACTGGAGGACTCATACTTGCAACAAGTGGCAAGCTGGTTGCGCCAACCTGCACTATGCAAAGCTGCAAAAGTATTACTGCACCCCACACCTCTACAAAATCTCCATTTAGGAGATCCTGCAGCAAGGCTGTGGGGAAGGGAGCAGAACCGAGCTGGCCAAGCCTCATTCCTTCTAATCTAGAAGCTAGTTGGGGTCAGCCAGCTTCCTCTTGGTGGTTTCTTCCTGCTCGTGTCCAAACAGGAGCAGCAAGTACTAACTACAAAGCAAGGAGAGCTGGGGGGTGGTACGCCAAGCTCTTCAGCTCTGTGACGGCGGAGAAACACAACGGAGTTGGAGAGTAGGGTTGTTTAGGAGCCCCTCTTGCAATTTGGAAAAGGAGTACTTTTGGCAAGCGAGGGGAGCAGAGCGGTGATACACCAAGCTCTCCAGCTCCGTGGCAGTGCAATTTGTGAAACCCAGGCAGGTTTGGCACTCCAGCAAGTGGTGGAGCAGGACTGCGCCTGCTTGTGAGAGAGGGTGGGGCTTGATGGGGAAGGGGAGAGACCAGTCTGGCATTTCTCTATTTGGCTGGACAAGGGCTCCAGCACTCAAGGCCATGCAGGCAAGCATGGGAAATGCGGGGCTCTCAATGCGGGGAGAAAAGGCCCAAGCAGCTTTGGACCCCAAGTGGTGGAAAGAGGAGCATGGGGTTTCTTCGTTGGTTGGGGGAAGCTTTGGTGGCTGGACACAGTGGACTCATGCCTGCACTAGGCCCCCCATTGCCTTTCGCACCCTGAGATACCTCATGTACACTTAATGACCCGTGCATTTGATTAGTGAATGTGTGGGTGAAAGCAGGGAGTGATCGCGTTCGAGTTACACCATTCACTCCTATGAATTCTACAAATGTAATTGGCAGGCTCCATTACATTCATAACTCAAGGACTACCTGTAATGCCATAGTTAAATTCATCTTTTACCCAAAATGAACTCTAGTCAATATTTTATTTAACTTCCTATAATCCTAGCAAAAAGCAAATGTCACCCCTCTCTAGCACTGATGATGCTACCTAGTTGGGTAGGTATCTTCAAATAAACAACCAAGCTCAGAGAATACCAAAGACCCAACAAAAAGCTACTTGAGATTAAGTAAACCATTTTGTCCAGTTTCAATTCTAAAATACAAATGTTTTGAATACTCTAAAAGATATATGCCATAATGTTACTTCTCAACTGATGTCTTTTCAACTGATAACTAGATCATGCTATTAGGTTTTTCCCTATTCTCATGCTATTTATTTATCTGATTAAGACCCATAGTCCATACTAGCTCCTTCTTGAGTTTCTGAATGAAAGGCAGAATACAAATATAGCAAGTAAGTGTGAATAGAAAATAACTAAACTCAACAAAGAACTAGAGGTGAAAACAAACATTTTCTTCTGAACTGGTATTAGGGAAGATACTTTTAATTTTTACCCAATTATTTGGGGGGAAAACATGGGGATAGAGAAGTTAGCAGTGACCAAAATCATGAATTTCCTTAAATTCCATGCAGAAGTAAATTCCTCGTAAAGAATTCATGCTGTAAAGTTAACTGTGCAATAGAAAATGGGATAGTTTAAACAAAGAAACAAACAGGGTTTGGGGAAAGATGACTGGGAAATTATGAATATAATAGACAAGTGATTTAACTCATTTGGGTGTTCTTCAAAGAGAATTAGGATTGAAAAAGAGCTATGCTAATTGGATTACAAATTATCTGATGTTAACAGTGAGAGTCCATTATCCATTGTCATAAATGGAAGTAAAAGTCAGTTATAATATTTCCCTCAAGATGTATAAAAATTCCAATGGGGGGGGGAGAAACAAGGCCGTTTAACTGTGGAGTATTTTTCTATTTTGTTTCTGAAAAATATGTCTAGCAGTTGTGCATATTGTAAAAAAGGTAGCTAAATCAAATTAAAATGATCTAAATACCCCATACCCATAGCATATCACCTGTAAATTATTATTTTTTATCACTGATATGCGGCACTTCTGCAAGAGAATAACTGTTGCTCTATTTCTATTTGTCATCATATTTGATGTTCTTTGGGGGGAAAAACGGAAAAGTATTAGTTTTCACACACTCTGAATATAATGGATGATGGTCTGGGAAGAGGTTACCCACAAACTGCTGCCAACAGTCTACTATTTTGTAGCCACACTGAATGAACCCCTTGTTCTTTTTCTCAGAATGTCAGGCCCAGTGCTGTGGAACCTAAAAATTCATCAGTGGTATAAAAATTGGCTGGTTTGGTTAGAATTTACATAGATATGGATTTAGCAAGTTAAAAAGGAATGTCTTGTAGTGGCTTCATATACAGTAGCAGCTGTGTACTAGCTGCTGTGAGCAGTCTGAGACAATACTGATTCTCTGAGGTATATACTTACACATTTACAAATAAGCTCTGCATATATGCAATAAATTTACAGACTGGAAGCATAATGTGTAATTCAAATCTTCAGAAAATGGAAATGCAAGGAATCCTCTCTAATTGTAAAAATCTTTTAATATTTTATGTATATGGAGATTTTCTGTCATGGTTGTCCCAAAGGTGCTTTTTCAAAAGGCAACTGGATTTTGTTTTTTGTTTTTTTTGTTTCTTGCTTGAAGATGTTTCGTTTCTTATCCAAGAAGCTCCTTTAGTTCTTCAAGCAAAAAAACAAAACCCAGTTGCTTTTTGAAAAAGTATCTTCAATTCAATATTTTATGTCACCAAGACTATATTTCGTTCCAGAGAACATTCACAGTGTTCAATGTGGATCTATACCAAGTGCCTCAACCACTAGGCATTTCATCCTTTCATCCTCTATGATTTGAACAATCAGTTTTCCAGTAACTGTCTTGTAAGTGACAATATTTCCTTCTTTATACTCAGTCTTTATGCTAGTCAAATCAATTTCTCTTGCAAGCTTAAACTGGTGAAACTTTCATCTCCTCCTGATCAGAGATCAACTGCAAGTACATAAACTTCTGTACTTGCAGTATTTCATTCATAAAACATGTATTAAAGAAAAGGGATCTTCTGTACATACAACCTGAGTACTTAATCATGTCAGTTCAGTTTTCTACAGTGCTTCTCTGATGAATGTCTAGTTTTGAATGGGTATCTTCTTCAACATCACTCAAAACATAGTCCACTTTAATATCAAATGGAAGAAAATAAGAGTCTAATATCCTTTGCTTAACAATGATTGTGCTAGTGCATCAATATGTGCAAAGCACAGTTAGATAGTAGGCAGATTTACATTTGTTTGTTTTCAGTTATCTGATACCAGCATTTATATCAAACATGAAACAGAAGAGTTAGCACCAATGATGAAGAAATCAACAATAAAATTGATCTTTAGTATCTGCATTTTAATCTGAGGTACAGTTTTGCAACTTGTTTCATAAAATGCAATTTATCTGTTTTGATATTATTTTCACATCAGATCTTTATGCTGCAATTTTATAGAACATTGCTATTTGCTATATATATGTAAAGAATAATTTTCATAATGTAACTTTCTAGGGCAGGTGTGAGCCGATGACATGCTTCTAATTGCATTAGAAGCTGTGGAAGTGCAGTGCTGCTGGTGCTTTCAATAAGCCCCCAGACATTGGTGCTGTAGTTACAATTAGCAACCATTCCACTCATAGATGTTGAAGCTCACTATGATTAGAAATGATTTAGAGGAGATTATGCCACAATTACCAGATGCTTATAGAGTTTGCAGCAATGGCTCTATTTGCATATACTTTTTACTCTGACATTTTGAAAGGAACAATCCTCAACTATGTATTTTTGAACACGTTTTGTGAAGGAATGAATGGACATGGATCCAGGTTCCTCAATCCTGAAATAGCAACAGTGATCAGTTTGTTAACAGCAAATTGGCCACAGACACCATGACAGTTTGCAGCAATCTTAAGGCTCATTGACAAGCATTTAATTATCTAGTACAATAAGATTTTTTTAACATTCTTATTATCTGTTCATATGGCTAGAAGAGAAACCATTATAAATATATGTGGCTGAGAATACTTCTTTCACAGAGCCTCTTCAAGATTAACCAAATTCTCTTTGTTTTCCATAAACTTCAGATGGTATTTATAATGTGGTGCTGTTCTGATTTTAGTAAGAAGGCAAAAGGGCCTCACAGCAAGAAAAGGCCACTGATACAGCAATCTGGAGAACTCCGTGAAGAAAATGCTGTAATAAAGATCCGAACAAATTCCAATATTTTGCTTCTTCCAGAACCATTTACTTTTTTTCAGTTCTGCTCCTTACCCAAGATTTTAAAATACCGTCCTTTGGTCTGAATTGCTGCTCAGTTAAATTTCTCCAGATTGATGCCAGTATCAATTGGTTTAGCACAGGGATGTATGTAGAGCCTTGTAAGGACAGCCTAATATATCCTGGCCCAACTAATCTAGTTGGTTTCTCCAAGCGAGTTGGGCTGAATGTATTTCAAGATGAGAGTGATGAAAACTCTTTGATATTCAGGAATGTTACACAGTTATCCTTTAGTTTCATACTTAAACCTACACTGTGTGCTTTCAAACCTCTTTCAATTCCACTCTCATGATATTTCTTTTATATAAAACCTGCTGAATGTCCATAAAAACTGTCCTATAAAAGTAACTATTATCAGCCTCTGGCTACTGCAGAAAAGGAGATAACATTTTTTTCATTTAAGTGATACCCACTAATACTGTTACAAGAAATACCAGTACACATACTTATGAGGCTTAAAATTTTACATAGCACAAATTAGTAATCCTTGTCAAATCAAGCACTATATTTTAATTTTAATCATACAAACAATATTAAGTGAAACAAGTTATCAGCTCTGCCAATATCAGCCAATAAAAGGAAGACCAAGAAGCAAAGGTTTGAAATAACTATGAGTTATCTGAATTTCTCTCAAAATCAGCAACTCCTTCATAAATAAACAACTAGTTTACATATGCAGAAATGTAATACCAAGGCGTAAACTTTTCTCTATCATGGCTTAATACCACTAAAAACATAAAGGAGGTTCATATCATTTTGGAAGTTTGTGAAACATTTTAAAAGGAATTGCTTCACAGCAACATTTGGAAACTGGGTTTTATCTCTGCTTCTGTCATCAAGTAACTGTAGGACAACAATTTGTTTTATTCAATTTTTACCAAATTTGATAAGGGAATAATGTTGGACAAATAGGCTAATATTCATGTCCCACTTAGACTTCCAAGTCATTATGCAAAAGGATCTCACAGAAAAGCAAGCTTTAGTGAATCCAGTTATTGATCACAAATAGAATTTTATTTATTTATTCTGTTCAAACCCTTGTATGTGACATTCAACACAAGATATTACTGCCAAGTCAACCAAAATAGAATTAGATCACTTTCATATGTACAGAGGTTAGGACCTGCTCTCTAGTAGAACATGCTATGCATGGGCAATCTTACAGTTTAAGGTACAGCTAATCATGGATTGTATCATCATGCATATGGTATTTTTATGTACTTGTGCATTGCGATCTCGTACAATTAAACCGTGGCATTTGCATGCTAACATCACCACAAACATGATTATATCCCTTGCCCCCCATGGACATCCACAGGCAAAGCCAATTAGATTTTTTTCCCAGCTGACCATCAACAAGCAATTTCCATAGCACTGTGACTAACTACAATGAGCAACAGAGAAAATGAAATGGAAAACAGGTACTATAATTCCATTAAAATTCCATTTAATTTCCCTCACAGAGAGAAAAACATAAAAGGAGCTTTAACAGCTACATCAAGAAGGCAGTTATATGATTCCAAATTAGTAACAATTAATTGTGGTAGCATCTATGAATTTTGTGAACAGTACCCATATGCTTCTAATATCAGATCCTGCAACATGCACTGCAAATATATTTTCTAGCAGTATAGTAATATAATATGAAAATGCATGAAATAACCTTGTAACTTTGCATTATCACTCCTATCTACTGTATTTCAAAAGGTTCCTTATTTATATGTGTAGATGTATGTACAACGGAAGGGTTTCTCTATTCAATTATCCTCTGGAAGAATTTCCCCAGGCACTGGAATTCTGGAAACTCTTCCACAGGAAGAGAAAAATGCACCAAGATAACTTCCTTGACAAGCTTAATTCAAGGATGTTGCACTAATGCTTTTCTAGGATAAACTCAGCTATACCACTAAAGACTCATCATGTTCAAAGTCCACTAGAAGAAAACTACTGCCAGATAAGCAGCTAAATGAGCAATTAAGACACATAAAAGCATCCAGAGCCATACCAACCTGGATTTCTTGGGCTTTGCTTTGGAGGAAGTCTCTAAGATGTTCTTCTTCTCTTTGGACTCCTTTGGGACTTTAGGCTCCCGAGGCTTCCTGGGTTTCTTGGCCCCTTCCTGCTTGGGCTCCTTGGGCTTTTTGGGCTCCTTGGGCTTTGGGGGATCTTTTGGTTCCTTAAGTTCTCTTTTCCTCTTTGGTTTTACTTCTCTCTCATTGCCCAGCTCTTGCTGCCCCAGCTCTTTTTTCTTTCGTTTCTTTTTTACCCCAGTACCCCCACCCCCATCGTCCTGCATCCCATTATGGCAGGTTATCATATTCTGCACAATGTCACTGGGTACCTCCACAGATAGCACATTCTGATGGTCCTTATGGGCCAGGCTCACACTGGCCAAGTCAGAGATTGTCACCAAGTCACTCAAATCTTCCTGATCTGGACTTCCATCAAAAGGAGACTGTGGCTTGCATTCAAAGGTGATGGAGGCATCAGACATTGGGGAATGACTCAATACTTTAAAATTTGGCAGCTATATATATATATTAAAAAAGAAGAAAAAGAAATATCATTTTAAATAAATTATTTATCAGCATATAATGAAGTAAAGAAAATATACTGCTCGAAAAAATAAAGGGAACACTTAAACAACACAATGTACTGTATTTAATAGTAGGATATCTTATCTTGTGTTCCCTTTATTTTTTTGAGCAGTATATATTATTTTTTTAAAAAAACTGTTTCACAAATATTATTTTGGAATATGGCAACAGAAAACTTCAGTCAGTACTCTATCTTAACTCTGGAGTATATAACCAGATGTTAGACTACTTAGCTCATTACTTTGTCTAATCTTAAAATTTGTGTGAGATGAGAATGTATAAGAATAAGATCCATTTCTGAACAGCTTTAACTGCTTCACAGCAGGAACTAATAAACATGTATGCCAGATCCTCCTGAAGAAGAATCAGGGTTACTTGCATATCAAAATGTTTATGAATTGCCCTATTCAGGATTCTAATTAAACACTTAAAGATATTATATATGATGTAGCTTCTTGCCCATTTACAATAAAGAGGAATAACATCTAGAATTTAATGAAGGATTACAAGTTATGCCCATAAACAATTTTAGTTTAGTAACCACAATTGGAACTGGCAAATTCAGCAGTAAAGCAAAGTACTATAGTCACTAAGTGAAACTGCAACTGGGCTTATAATTTTACTTCAGTTTTCCTTTGTTTTATAAACCTGCAAAGGTTGTAAATGCAAGGATTTCTCATTTAATTACTTTTTCATCATTGTCACTAAATAGACAAATCTAAACAAGGACTATCTATGCATATGTTGTGATTCAGCGTCAGCCTGTGGTTTCGGCAGCTTAGTTGGACAATTCTGAAGAGGAGGAGGAGGAGGAGGGGTTTGGAGAGCCTTTGGTTGCAGAGGAAAGTTCTGATGCACCGCAGAGCTCTCAGCCAGACCCCTCCCGTCTTGTTCCTCCTCAGACCTAGCTGTGTGAGCCTGAAAGATTGGAAGAAGACGATCCACAGCTGGCTCTGTTCAGGGATGCTCGAAGCAGGAGGCAGACTAGCAGAAGTGAACAAAGAAAAGCAATGAGGCACCTCGGGAGAAGGCAATGAGAAGCCACACCTTGAGACTGCTGTTTAAAAGGGGAATGTGTGGGAGGTGCTGGTTGCTGAAGGCAACCGTTTGAAGAGCTTCTGATATAGTCTCGGTCTGTATTTGTTTAACTCTGTTTTGAACTGTTTTGTTTAGTTTTTGCAAATAAATTTGGTTGGCTTAATTCCAGCCTATTGAATATAAAAAAGGGGTTGTCCCTGACATTCCAACAGGGCCGGTCATAGGCTGGAACAGAACAGCATATCTGTTGTTAACCTATTTCCATCCTCCACCCTGCTTCAATATTAGCAAGAATTTCTAAAATCCACTCAATATTACTATGTATAAGAAGTATTAAGAAAAATCTAAAACATAAATTTGGTATTATGGTAAAAGACATGGCTCATCCACTATCAATACCTTAAAATGCAGTACTCTATAGTTTAACCAGTAATGCTACATTTCATAAGAATTTGATCATTTATTCATACTTGTGATATTTGAAAACTTTTCCCAATAGCTGTGTTGCTTTCAGTAAAGCCGTGTCAAGGAACTGTATGACCTGAATCCATAAAACCTATAACCATCTAGTCAAAGTGGCCAATCTTGGCGATTGTAGTGTTGCATAAGAAAAAGACGATAAAGCATTATCTCAACGTGGTTAAATTCAGAGCCACTTTAAAGCAATACTTATGTGAAGACATCATACTGTATTTGGCAGATTTCTGTGTCTCTTTTAGCATATGTGATTATCAGTTTTCTAGTTAGCACCTTTGCTTTTATTTGGAAACTGAATTTATCGGTTTTAACACACATTCTGTGGAGAACTTAGTCTACTTCTTCGTTTACATAAGTGCTGAAAAATGCTGACTTTCAATTTAAAAGTTTAATTTTAAACAAAATGTGAACAAAAATCTCATTGAAATCAAGGTTATTCCGATTATTTCAAATTTTTGGAACTGAAAATTCTCCCTACACACATTCTCCCCAAAATGTTTACACATATAAAGATAACAGCTATCCACTCAAATTGAGTTGACATCCCGAGGCCCAGATGGATTCTATCCCAGAATTCTGAAAGAGCTGACTGACATGTTCTCAGAACCACTGAACCATATCTTTTAAAGATCCTGGAGAATGGGGGAACTATCAGTAGACTAGAAAAGAGTTGATATGGTTTCCCATCTTCAAAAATAAGGGGGGGGAATTGATCCAGGAAACTGAAGACCAATCAGCCTGACATCAAGACCTGAAAAGATCCTGAAATGATAATCAAGCAACAAATATGCAAATACCTAGAAAAAAAGCAAAACTATTACTAGAAGCCAACATGGGTTTTTCAAAAACAGATGTCAGATGAACTTTATTGTGTTCTTCGACAAAGTGACTAAATTAGTGGATCAGTGAAATGCTGTGCACATAGTACTTAGACTTCAATAAGGCATTTGACAAACAAGACCACTTACCAACTTAATTCTTGATAAAATAGAAAAATACAGGATAGACGGCATCACCACCAGACGGATTCATTATTGGCTGACCAGTCACACTAAATGTGTAGTCCTCAATGGAACTAATGTACATGGAGTAAAGTATGCAGTGGGATACCTTAAGGTTCTAGGAGTCCTAATAGATCACTACTTAAATATGAGCCAGCAGTGTGCTGCAGCTGCCAAAAAAATCAACACAGTCCTAGGCTACATCAACAAGGGATAATATTATGGACACATTAAGTGTTAGTGCCACTTTATGTACTGCTTTGGTAAAACCTCACTTGGAATACTGCAACAATTTTGGTCACCATAATGAGGTTGAGCCTCTAGAAAGGGTGCAGAGAAAAGCAACAAAGAGGGCTGAAGGCTAAAACATATGATGAATGGTTGTAGGAACTGGATATGTCTAGCCTAATAAAGAGAGATTAGGGATGATATGATAGCAGTCAATATTTGAGGGGCTGTCACAGAGATGACGCAGTCAATCTACTCTCCAAAGCACCTGTGGGCAGGACAAGAAGTAACAGATGGAAACTTAGTAAGGAGATATCTAACCTAGAACTAAGGAGAGACTTCCTGACAATGAGAACAATTGACCAGTAGAATGGTTTGCCTCTAGAAGTTGGGTGCTCCATCACTGGAGGTATTTAAGAAGAGATTAAACAGACATTTGTCCGAAATTGCATAGGGTCTCTTGCTTATGCAGGGAATTGGACTAGAAGACCTCCAAGGTTCCTTCCATCTTTTATTCTGTAAGTGAGGATATTCTGTATTCTCACTTACGCATTCCCCCATTTAGCAACTGTTCATTTAGCAACCATTCAAAGTTACAAAATTGTAAAAAAACAGCTTTGTGACCAATCCTTGCATTTATGACCAGCATAGCATCCTGCAGCATGAGATCACTGTTTGTGTGCTTTACAATCAGCTCCCAAAAAGCAATTAACGGAGAATGCAGAAGTAAAATTGTTTAGTGCAATTGCTACACTAAACAACAGTTAAGAGATTCATTTAATAACCAAATAGAAAAGTTTGTTGTAAGTTTGTTGCACTCAGATGATTTTCTACATGGCAACCGTGATGGTTAACAATGCAGTTGCTGGCCCCAATTCTGGTCACCAAGTGAGGACTAACTATAGAAAAAAAACACTTTTCAAAAACAGTTTCAGCCCAGTTTGCTATGCTAAATTGTATTGCTGACTTTAAGGTTCAGGTAAGCCCACCCACAATGATCTGTAAGTAGGGGTTAATGGCTTAGTGTGGTATGTAAACCCTTTAACCTCAATTTAATTTTTAAAAAGTTGGTTATGCAAATTATATCCCAGGTGGTAGAAAATCACAAAATGGATTTCAAAACCAGGGCTAAGTCAAAAATAAGTAATGCTGCTCTTGAATGCATTTAGCAATATTAAAGGTAAAGGTTTCCCCTGTTCAGTCATTTCCAACTACAGGTAGTCCTCAAGTTACAACAAGTGAGCCCAAAATTTATGTTGCTAAGTGAGAAATTTGCCCCATTTTATGAATTTTCTCACCACATTTATTAACTGAATCACTGCAGTTCTTAAATTAGTAACTTGGTTGTTAAGTGAATCTGGTTTCCCTATTGGCTTTGCAAGTCAAAAGATTGCAAAAGGAGATCACATGACTCCAGGATGCTGCAATCATTATAAATGTCTCACGTTTTCAAGTATCCGAATGTAAATCACGTGACCATGGGGATGCCGCAACAGTCCTAAGGGTGAAAAACAGTCATGTTACTTTTTTCAGTGCCGTTGTAACTTTGAATGGTCACTAAATGAACTGTTGTAAGTCAAGGATTACCTCTACAGGGGGCAGTGCTCATCTCTGTTTCATAGCCAAGAGAGCCAGAATTGTCCAAAGACTTTTGCATGGTCATGAGGTTCAGCATGACAATACACCAAGGTGAATAGAATGCTGTTACCTTTACATCTAGTTATCTAGTCGCATTTACATGCTTTCAAACTGCTAGAATGGCAGGAGCTGGGGCAAGTAATGGGAGCTCACCCACTGCAGGACACTCAGGTCTCAAACCTCGGCTGTCAGCTTTCCAGCTGACAAACTCAGTGTCTTTAACCGCTGAGCTTCTCATGACCATACTAATAGGAAATCCAGTGTGTAACAAGCACATATTGTATGTGTATGTATGTATGTATGTATGTATATGTGTGTTTGTGTAATATATGTAGGTATATATAGTATACACACATATATGCATATATTACAGACAGACACACACACACATACACACACTTTGCTTTTTTAATGAAATTCTGGGCTTCCTCTTGGCTCAGCATTAACAAATAAATAAATCCACTCCCATAACAATTATTATTTTTTATTTTTTATTTTTTTATTTTAATTCCATTTATATCCCGCCCTTCTCCGAAGACTCAGGGCGGCTTACACAATTATTACACAATTATATCGTAAGAAGTGAGGTTTAGAGTTGATTTCTTGTTATTATTTTCTTGTATTTTCAAATACCAATGAGAACTTTCTGGATTCTCTTGTTTTTCCATTTCTTTTTCTTGAAGGGTACTGTGTTACAGAGTTGCCTTGAACCGTGAGATAGGTGGTAAATAAACTGAACAAAAGATCAACAGCTAATTGACAAGATGATTCTGGGAAACTGCAAGAGAAGGAAGACCAACTTGACTGTAGCACGGATTGATTAAAAGAAAGCATTCAACTCTCTGCCATATGATTAAATAATCAAGTGCCTAGATATAATAGGAGTCAGTAGAAACATCAGAAGCTCTGTGAAAAGATCAATGACACAGTCCTCATCAATGGTGATAGACTGGGAGAGGTTAATATCAAGAGAGGAATCTTACTACTGTTTGTCATTGCCCTGTTTTCTCTGTCAACAATACTGAATAATTCAGGCCATGGCTATCAAACATCAAAAACATCTTCCATCTTCCTTTACATGAACGACCTGAAGCTGTATGAAAAAACACTACTGTAATAGAATCACTGCTCAACACAGTCCGTATATACAGCCAAGATATTTCAATTGAGTTCGGACTGGACAAATGCTCACCATCAAACAGAGAAAAATAGTGAAAACTGAAGGAATCAAGATGCCCTATGGAAATAACATCAACATCTGGATGAAGATAATCATTACAATACCTGGGTATCTTTCAAGCTGACAAATCAAGCACACTGAAGCCAAGTAGATTAGAAGTGAATACCTCAAGAGAATAAAGAAGATCTTAAAGTCAGTGGAGGAAATACCATTAAGGCAATTAACACCCTAGGCCAGGCTTTTCAACCGGTGATACTCCCATAAGCACCCGCGCAGCCACATTTTGCACCAGTTGAAGCCTCCGGGCGCACTTCAAGGCAATCCCATGTAGAGAGCATTGCAGTAATCCAGGCGAGAGGTGACAAGGGCATGGGTGACCGTGCAGAGGGCATCTCGGTCGAAAAAGGGGCGCAACTGGCGTACAAGGCGAACCTGTGCAAAAGCCCCCCCGGTCACGGCAGTTAGATGATCTAAAGTGCTCTGGGGTTTAGAATTCAAACTGACAAGACACCTGTAACATAACACCCCAGATTTAAAGCTTGTTGATAAGAAAGTCTGGATGTGGCAGTTCATGGAGACAGCAGAAGAGAAGAGAAAGAATGGAGAAGATAAAAGAAAATACAAAGACCTGCAAATAGAAATAGAACGACTGTGGCAAAAGAAAGCAAAAGTAGTACCAATAGTAATAGGTCCATGTGTGCAATCCCAAAACAACTGGAGCACCACTTGAACACCATTGGCATTAACAAATTCACCAAAGGCAGCTTTACTAGGAACAGCTTACAATGAGAGCTATCAAACATCAACATCTGCCTGTCCCGGGTCTTGGGAAGGACTCAATTAAGTGAATAAAAATTCCAAATCCAGTCTGAACACCTTGCTCATTTTGAGCAAACCATAATAATAATAATCCCCCAGTGAGGAACTACTGTACCTTGACATCATTGTGGGGCTTGTGTGCTCTGACAAAAATGAGAGCTATTGGCCTTGATGGCAGCGTGACTAAAGGCCACTTGTTGGAGACTAGTGGGCTTCCTTGTGCTGTTGATTGGCCTCTGTCAGAACATAATGCTGGACTTAATGACTAGGGGTCCAATGCAGCAGGATTCTGTTTATATTCTCGCGTACTGACAAAAAGCATTACCAAAATTCTTATTTGTAACTTTGAAAGCTACTTCCATTCAGTTGCTGCCTTATTAGACTATATGAACCAACAATCTAACATACTGCAAGACTACTCAAATGCTCACCTTTATTTTATTAAGTCAGAATAAGAGTATTCCTGCACATGTTCATAACAAAAGTTTCTCCTGTGATTATAAGTTACCCTATGAATATATATTTGTATAATTCTTACCAAGTCTCAATTACTCTGTTCCTGTTGCATTATTAATTTTCCTTAATTTAGGAAAAGCTATTTTTGGTTAATTTTACATGATTGTATATGGTCATCAGTAATCTAAAACATTAATGGCTGAATTAATTTTAAACAGCACAATCCTGTTGAGAAATAAATTTTACTTAGTTAAACCTATTTCTATAGTAAGATACATAATTGTTCATCATGGTGGTAAATCCTAATTGGGCACTAAGAGTTGACAATAACTTTATGGTATGTAATCAATCAATGCATGATTGCATGCATAAATTGCCTTTGTATGGTTCAGTCTCATACTGCTTGCTGTTTACAGTCATGACAGAGTTGAGCATCATAAAAGTTTAAAAACAAGGTTATGCCCATATCTAAAAATTATAGCCTTTAAAATATTTTCCTTAAAAATCTTATGAATGTAAAAATGTTTAAAAGTTAATAAAACTTGTAATTAAATTCTGTTTTATATACTGCTGTTCTTTCTTTTACTTTTTCTATGCTTGCTCATTTTCTATTCCAGATGTGCTGCATAAAATACTTTTCTACATAAGCATGTGATTTTTTTTTGTAAATTTGTTTGTATAAACAAAACAAAACCCGAATTGTTGCAGACGCGCTAACATTTATATTATATCACTACAGAGATTCTTTAACAATCAGATTTTATGGAATTGACTCATATCCCAAATATTTCAGACTTCCTTCAGGAAAGAAAAAGTAAAGATGCCAGGAGTAGAACTACTGTATAAATGCTGAACTACTGTTCTTCCTACTATGTAGTTAATACTGCTTAATGTAGTTAGAAGCCACTAAAGTTATTAGTGCTTTCTGATTACAATAACATCTAAATTTCTCTTCAAATGCAGTATGTAATTTATCTATGGGATTTTTAGTGATTAGATTTTTTTTTGTATTCCGCCTTTATTACTTTATAAGGAATTCAAAATGGTGAACTTACATAATACTCCTTCCTCCTTCTACTTTCCCACAAGTAACCCTGTGAGATGGATGGAGTTGAGAGAGACTAACTAGCCCAGAACACTCAGTCGGAAGAAGGAATAAGGTAAGCTAGCATATTTCTTCTTTTTTCTCCTTCTCCTTTCTCCTTCTTATGGGGACTTTAATATCTACTACAAATATTCCAACTTAGCTGCAAGAGCAGGTCTTGATAAACTTGATATTATATTTGTCGAACAAGGTATTATTTCAAAGCAACATGTTAATAAGGGGACTGTCAGTTTAGAATATTCTGAAACAATGTTCTGTTTAAGCCAAGAACACATGTGCCATTATTGATGCAAAATATATACAACAGTTCATAGTTTGTAGGAGGTGTTGTCAGGAATTCAAGAGTATCCATGGCAGGACCTAAGATCTGTGCTTCCCATCAGAAACTGTGTAAACAGTGTGCGAATACTGCACTTTGAAGACAAACTGTCAGGATAAGTAGACTTCAAAAATGTGACCTACTTCTTTAACCATTTGCCTGTATACTTGCAAAGTAGATGGAGCTCCTTAGGCAGTTTTGAAAAGCACTTCAAAAGAGGTCACTAAAATGTAATTAATCCACCATCCATAACAGAAATGACTGGCTTACCACAGGCCATGTAGCACCACACAATCACAACAGATATTTAACTTGTAGGTTTAACACTGCACATATCAAGGGAGGAAGGATGCTGAGTCTATCATTCAGCTTTTTTTTCTACATGTCTTTCATCAATAGCAATTTGCATGGGTAACTTGGAAAAAGAATATGCACATGCAGAAAGCAGGTAGAGTTTTGCTTTTTATTTTATTTCCTTAAGTTTCAAAGTAAGAAGCTGTTCTTGATTTAAAAAGCAGTTTGCAGAAATACGAAGAGGGGTCAGACAAGGATGTATTCTGTCTCCACTGTTGTTCAATATCTACTCTGAGTCAATCTTCAATGAGGCACTGGAGAACATCGATGCTGGCATTAAAGTAAACGGTGTTTGGATCAACAATTTAAGATATGCTGATGATACAGTTCTGCTTGCCAGTAAGCATGAAGACCCTCAGCTCCTCATCAACAGAGTCACATAAATATCTGAAAAATACAGCTTGAAGCTTAACACCTCCAAAACCAAGATCATGGTCGTCAGCAAATAACCCGTTAATTTACCACCAATAAATTCGGAATACCATTAGGAAAAGTTGAAAGGATCACGCACCTCCAATTTGCATGAAAGCTGGGACATGACCACTGAAGATAAGGATAGAGAAAGCTCACAGAGCATTGTTCAAAATGAAAAAGGTCTTCTGCAGTCACGACATAAGCCTAAGATTGAAAATCAGGCTTATCAGATGTTATATTTTTTTTATCCTGCTCTATGGAGTAGAGAGTTGGTCACCTGAAGAGACCAGCAGCATTTGAAATGTGGATTTACAGGCGGCTGTTATGTATAAGCTGGGTTGACAAGATCAGAAATGAGGTAATAAGCCGCCTGAGAAAGCCAAGGGAAATCAAAATAATTAAAAAACAAAAGTTAGAATATTTCAGACATGTGATGCGACACTCAGAATGGAATATGGCACAAGAAGAATACATATACATACATATCCTGGACAGACATTGATAACAGACAAGTAAATATATTTACTTGCTATTTTTCAATACACTTCTCAAGTGTATTAAACACTGTAAGTACCAATCTATATTCAGAATAGAGTTAACAAGGCATCAAAGTCAAAATCAAATTTTGATTTTTCAGAATCAAATTAGAGAGCCCAATGTTGTTTTATAGTCCAATATGCCACCATTTTGAGTTGTATCAAGCTAACTCTCAATACTTAAAAGACAGATTAAATAAAAAGACAATTAAAAATTATTAGAAGTCATAAATCTACAAATTTGTGTGACACGGTGAGTTCTATGTCTAGGCCTATCCACCTAAACCTCTGATGAAAAAGGTATCCAAAGGACATTTACAAAGTTGAAAAGGGACAGGAAAAGACAAAGGATTGGAAAGTAATTTTGACTATTGCGCATGGTAAAGCACAAATATTTCCCGTATCTGGTAGCATTTTTAACATGCTTCCTCTCTTTCCAAAATAATGCAGTTTGGAGAAGATATATTTCACAGCTCATCTATGTATGCTCTAAGCCACTAGAAATTATTACTAAAGAAAAGGAGGTGATATAAATACAGTTCTGTCCAAGGTTTCAGTATTTTACAGAAAAAATAAGACTTCCAAGGTAAAGCATAAATCTTAGTACAACAACTCTAAAGCATAAAAGGAAATGCTCAAAAAGGGCAGCAATACAGATTCTTCAGAATACATTTGCTACAATCACTGCCACATGACAGAAAGCAGTTTCTCCACTGTTATAAGGATTGCTTGGCAATTTATTAAACAAACTGTGGAGAAAGAACATAGGGGGGTTAATCTGTGGCCTTCATGGAACACTTAGCTTCCTCTTTCCCTTCTATTACTGCTGTTTTCATGTTGCCTTTATCTTGGAAACCAACTCAATGGTTGGCTGCCAAAGAATAAAAGCAACCACAATGAGAAAGGAGATTCAAGGGAAATGTTTTCCCATAGCATTCATTAGTATCAATAAACATCCCCACATTGTGCATTTGGGATGGAAGATACATGTCTGCTCGTCCTACTTAGAAAGGAATGCAGTCTTACTGTGTCCTACATTGAGCTTTGAAGATTAGTAGCAGCAAATCATGGGTTGACTTGATGCTCCTCTGAAGCTCAAAAGCACATTCCAAAGTCCTCAAATTCTATCTTGGGAAAAATAATCATATAATCATATAATGTCTATTCACAAGAAACTCAAGTGCAGTTAGATGTCTTACAGTTTCCAAGCGTAAGAGTCACATAATAAAGACACATACTTTGTCATCTAAGTATTTTTTTTATTCAAACAGAGAGAGGTACAGGTGCAACTTACCTATGGAACTGGAAGTTCCATCATTAAGTCACTGAGATCATAAGTCATACCCAATTTTATGGCAATTTTTACGGTGGTTGTTAAGTAAATCACATATTCATTAAGTAAATGCAACTTCCCTAATGGACATTTTTTTTGCCAGAAATTGGCAAAAAAGATTTCAAATCATGATCATGTGACTGCAGGATGATGCAACCAACTGAAAATGCAAGCTGGATGCCAAACACCCAAATTGCAATCAAGTGACCATGGGGGTGGTGCGATGGTTGTATGTGTGAGTACAGGTCATCACTTTTTCCAAGACCATCATAACTAGGAAAAACACCATTAAGTGAATGGTCATAATTCAAGGACTACCTGTATTATCTCCTAGGCCTCTGTGCTGTGCTTTCTTATTTGTCTATGGAGATTCTCAGTCATCCAGGTCATAGTTATCCCAAAGGTGCTTTTTCATGAGACAACTGGACTTCCTTGTTTTTCTTTGAAGATGTTTCGCTTCTCATTCAAGAGCTTCTTCAGCTGAGAAGCAAAATGTCTTCAAAGAAAAACAAGGAAGTCCAGTTACCTCATGAAAAAGCACCTTTGGGCATTCTTATTTGGTATTGTCAGTGATCAAAATCAAAAAAAGTTATTTGTCTTTATCATAGTTATGGTTCCCTTTGCAAACACTTATTTTTCAACTTCCAAAATGTGAGTATTTTTGTAAAAAATAAAATTAAGTTCTAAGGTTATAAGGTATGCTCAGCTTTGAAGGAAACAGTTCTTTGAATTACATCATAGGAAGACTCCTACCCTGTATATTCAATGAAATAAAACAAAACTCTAAATTACTTTAATGCAGGAGAAAGAACTATATAAAAAGCAGTGTAATAAATTATCAATTCAGCTCAGTATTCTTGATATTTTATTGTATTTAAATTTATTGGCCACCCAATTTCTGTGAAGCCTAGGTTGCACACAACTAAAAAATATTAAATCAGATAGACAGACAAGTCTAAAATAAACAACAAAATCAACAAAACAAAACAGGGGCCTTAAAACAATTACTGTAACACAAATCTGCCAAGCCTAAGACCAAAGCCAGGTTTTCAAAGTTTTCCACAACCCTAGGAGGGACAGTACAGTCCTTATCTCCCAATTCTCAAGGTGTTCAATATGTTATACAGAAAGAATTCAGGTTCCAAATTCAGGGAGAGAAATTCTAATGCGTATAAGAAATGGAGCCATGACTAATATAAAAAAAATTCCCATATTTCTCTACATGAAAGGTGCTAGAGTACGAAGCTAGTCATTTTGTTGGAGTTACACCTTTTTTATTGAGATGTAATCTGATTCTATATATGTTTACAACTACTAAATCTCTATTCCCCACCTATGGCTTTATCAATAGAAACACAGTAAAAGGAGATAAAACTGTACAATTGACAAAACATGTAAAATGGAAAGGGAAGAGAAGAAAAGAATGAAAAAAAAATCAAACAACCATGTCTGAAAGAACAAAACTTAGTCAGATAGAAAACAGATGTGTGCATGTGCTCTGCGTAGACAAGATTTGAGATATAAGGCTAATTAAAATTGTAAAAAAAATATTAGAAGCAGGATCAGCAAATGAGAAGGCCTGAACTAATTTTGTTTCTTTTACCTCCTTTATTGTTAAAGCCATTTATTCCAAAAAGGGAATAACTTATTTGTCAATGTTAAGATTTAAAAGAATATATTATTTTATAAGAAATTCATCTTTAAGGATTCCTATTGAAAAGACAGCAGAGTGCAAATCATTTGCACATTTACTCCATATTTCCAACCATATTTCACCCCAAAATTCATGTGATCCCCTACATATAGGTGGAATCATGCTCATAACCTATATATTACAATGTTTTCTATATTGTGAATTATTTGGTACATTTATTTTCATGAGAACAACTACTGCATTAAAAGCAGCAGTGTATCTGGATAAACAAAGGAAGGAAAGGGTTGGTGTTTTTGGGAACATTCAATATACTGAAGAATTCAGTAATGTTTTATATCTTTTAAATGATAAATGAAAATTAAATGCATTCCTATGTTACCATCTATATATCAGTATATGCTTCTTTGAAATATGAAGAAAGCATTGGATATATAATATACTGCTCAAAAAATAAAGGGAACACTTAAACAACACAATGTACTGTATTTAATAGTAGGGTGTCTTATCTTGTGTTCCCTTTATATAGTAATATATTCTAATGTTAATATTTGTATAATAACTCTGTTTTCTAAGTATTATTCATGTAGTATGGATAATGCTCAGGTCAGTTGGTGATCTTGAAAAAGGCAAATCACAGTCCCAAGCATCCTAGAACAAGGAAATGAAAAATTACTATGGACATGGACATGTAGGTACAGAAATCAACTTCAACGTTAAGGAAACTTTATTTTTTAATTTCAGATAAAATGTCAGGGGAACTGAAGAAGCTACATATTGTGATGACAATATGGCAGAGCTCATGTTGAACCAGTAACTCTTTGATCAGTCTCCTCTAGACTTAACAAGCCTACTGTTTTCCTAGAGAGCTCTGACAACAGAAACTTCAATGGACTCAATGGATTTACAAATTATTTTGCTGGCAAGTCTATAAAAAGAGAATCTTGTTGTTTATTTACCTTCCTACATCAAGCTACAGAAAAACGTCTATGTTAAGGGTAGTATAAATTCTGTAATAAATGTAGTTCATATTCTCCCCTTTGTCAATAAATTGTTAAGTAAGAGTCCCATTTCCCCATCTCACAAAATCAATGTCTTTAAATTCAAGTAGAAATTATGGAACTAACTGCTGAACCACAATATACCAAGAAATGTTACACACATCAATTTTTTCAAAAAGTGAACTTTACCAACCTGTTTTTCTTTCTTCTGTATTTTCATTATCATTAATTTTGGGGTATATATAACTTCTGCAAAATATAAAACAAAGCTCATTCCAGAAATTCAAACACACAAGATCAGTTTGGGAAGTCTTTTAATATAAGGCTCTTTCAAAAGTGCTACTGTTCACTTAATAAAAATATTATCTGTAAAAGATGAGCTTCTAGCATATAAATAACAGAGTTCCTGTGACACCTTAAAAGACTTCTTAGTTTACTGTGACACAACCTTTCAAAGTATTTATTAGCTTTTTAAAATATAGAAGACAACGTTGTTTTTTGTGATGACAGAAATCCAATTTACTCCTTTCACTGACGGGACAGATTCATCTAGACTCTAGAGAAAGAGAAGGAACATTTTATGCATTGGAGTGGAGACAGAATTGTGGTTTTATTAAAAAAACATAAATACAGCTATGTCCTAACCACATTTGTTGGGCAACAAGCCCTATTAAATGAAGAAAAGCTTACTGCTGAACAGACATAATTGGGAATGCACTATAAATAAGTTGCTGAATACAACTACAATACAGTGTCAGAGATACTGACAAACAGCTCCAGTTTATAAATAAAGGAAATACCTTTTCAAAGGCTAAGCCACTAAGGCACAGGTCTGCAACCCGCGGCTCCGGAGCCACATTCGGCTCTTTCAGCCATCTCCTGCAGCTCCCAGTCCTCTGCCATGTGCAGTCCAAAAAAAAAAAGTGGGACTAAAAAATTTCAACCAATCAATTCAAATATACAGGGTAGGTGTATATCTCACCTTGGTTCCACTCTTCAGTGAAACCCTGTTCTGCGCATATGCGCATGTACGCGCATGCACACACATTTTTTGCGGCTCCCAGTTTTTCCTTTTGTGAGGGAACCGGTTCTGAGTGGCTCTTTCACTGTTTCAGGTTGCTGACCCCTGCGCTAAGGTATTCAAATTACTATAATTTAGTATTCCTCGATGAAAACACTGTTACCCATAAGGATATTGTCACCTCTAGTGCTCTTCTACAGAAATGAGACAGAAAAATAAATAAGCATGTACAGAATTCCCAGTTCCTCTACTACAACTGGTATCTCTAGATGGGTTGGAATGTATATCTGGATGTTAAAATCCAATACATTGAAGAAAACTCAGTCGAAAGAGGATTATCTTAAAAGAAAGTGCTAAATATAAAAGTCATACAAAGGTCAGCTTCTGCCCTTTCTCCTATCAGAATCTACCTATGTTTATGTACTGGTAGGAAATGTATAGAGTTCCTATCCGTTAAGTTAGAAATTTCTTGAGTTAAATTGTTTACATTTTTGAATGTACATAGAAGCTAAATATCTACAAAATACAAGATCATGCACAGAGAACATATACACATCAACTAATGTTGGTTTTTATTAGTTTGTTCAGCTTTAGTTACCATGCACTGATGGTGATTGTGATAAATTTTGGCTTGCATTTTAAAATTCAGAAACCTTCCTGTTGCTCTGATTCATTTGCTTAGCTTTGATGTGTATACTCACATCTTCTAGAAGTTGAGTTTTCAAAATACTTTTAAGTGCAGAATTTTCTAGTTTGCAGAGCCTTATATTTACAGTATAGTATTTTTTTTACTTTATGGTTGTAAAATTAAGATTATTCATATAAAGATTAAGTAGCTGTAAACACCCCTAATACAAATATTACAGGCACAATACTCAGGTCCCGCATGGTTTTTTTCCTACTTTGGCACAGGTGAGACGGGCAGGCTCCCAAAAAACAAATTGCTGAAACTGTGTGCTGAAACAGCTTACTATAATGGTTAAGATATTGGACTGGCATTTGAGATAATATATTTAAGCTTATGCTCATCCATAGCATAATTGTCTTTTGGCCCAATCTACCTGATAGTATTATTGTGGGGAAAAGGGATCACTTGTACTCTGCCTTGAGCTGCTGAGTCCATAAATCAACAAACAAGGTGGAATGATAATACCACACTGACTGCTACCCCCAAACAGCGAAATTGGTCAAGTGGATAGCTTTTCATTTGAAAAAAAAAAGAATCAGAAAATATGAAGACAACGCTGAATCAAAGCAACAGAAAGAGACTATTTTCCACCCACCCTAGCAACATAAAAAGAAAATGCACTTGCCTTTTCCAGGAGCAATACATTGCCTTTTTTTGAAGAAAAGAATGAAAGAACTTGTTCAGTTCAAAAATGGGAAGCCAAAGAATGTGAACACTTCAAAGTAAGATCTCATCCATTTTTATTTCAGTATCCTACAAGAGCATAAAATAATCTTATTATTTCTTTCCTATTACAAGAAACACCATACAAGAGAATGAGTTATCACAGCAACATCTTTAAATATAAAAACAGAGGACATTTATAAGGGAAATGACATTTAAATCAGTGACAAATCAAATTTATCTTATTTCAAAGACAAAATGTTTCATCACAGATGACTTAAAAAGAGCCTAGACACTGCAAATGATTTCTTAGTTTTATTGTAATTTTAAGTTTTTTAACCTAGCTTGCAAATCTACATAGATAATCTCTAAGTTATTTGTAAAAAATATTAGTATTAATAGTAATTAATTAATAATTAGGTAAAGGTAAAGGTAAAGGTTCCCCCGCACATGCGTGCTAGTCGTTTCCGACTCTAGGGGCCGGTGCTCATCTCCGTTTCATAGCCGAAGAGCCAGCGTTTGTCCGAGGACGTCTCCGTGGTCATGTGGCCGGCATGACTAGACGCCAAAGGCGCACGGAACGCTGTTACCTTCCCACCGTAGTGGTCCCTATTTTTCTACTTGCATTTTTACGTGCTTTCGAACTGCTAGGTGGGCAGAAGCTGGGACGAGTAACAGGCGCTCACTCTGTTACGCGGCACTCGGGATTCGACCCGCCAAACTGCCGACCTTCTGATCGACAAGCTCAGCGTCCTAACCCACTGAGCCACCGCGTCCCTTATATTAATAATTAGTAAACTATTATTATTTGCAAGTGATTACAGCTTCTGAAAAAACATCACAAATCCTCTAAAATCAACCTGTTGTCTTGACAGAGTTGCAGTGCTTGCTTTCCCAGTGTTTTGTCCTCCAGATAGGGTGGGTTGGGTTGAGTTTTTTTACATGGTTTGTGTCTTCTGCTTTCTTGATTCATAGTGCATTACTATTGTGGCAAAAGCCATGCAACAAAGAACTTCACAAGGATAGTATAGCAGCCAATTAGTGGTGCTTTTGCAGAGATCAAATTCCACCATGCACACATAATTTGGGATTTGTTACCACCGTTTTAATTTGAGAATGGGCAACTAGCAAAGGAAATAATATCTTTATCACTGGAGGCTTTCAAGAAGAGACTGGACTGCCATTTATCAGAAATGGTGTAAGTCTCCTGCTTGGGCAGGGGGTTGGACTAGATCCCTTCCAACTTTGTTATTCTATTATTCTATTGTCTCAAGAAGGCTAAAGAAAGCTGGATACATAAAATTTAGGAAGAATCTTTTTGGAGCAGAAAAGTTATTTTCTCAGTTTTCTGGAATAAAACTCTCTTGATACTACTTTGTCTTGAAAATCAAGCTGAAGCAAGGTTACAATATTCACAGAACAGCATGAACTCAGAAACACTTGAAGATCAAGAAAAGTAATTTAGCATTATACAGAGGTCTGGCATCGGTATTTTAGAGACTCCAATGTAATGGCTCCATTAGATAAAAAGCAAATTTGGACTAAGAGCCATTGTAAACCATTCAAGTACTCTTACTAATCTCAAGAAATAAGAAAATTCTGCCACTCATGTGTTTTTTTTCACTATCAAAGACCTAATGGAGTCAATTGGATAAAATAATTTGATTACAAATGAGATGCAGGGCACATCCTTTTTTTAAAGGCCATATTAAAGATATATACATTTATACAAATGTTTACAATTGTTACAAAAGCAAAGCAAAATATACATAGAAGTCCTACAATGTAGAAAATGAAAATACCATAACAATCAGTTGATTATCAGCTATTTCTGACACATTTGCAATGAATGAGAGAACAGTTTGCAAATTCACTGAGTAAAATAATTAAAATCTTTTTGACTACCTAAATTATATTTTTACTCTAAAAATTTTTGCATGATTACTATTCTGAGCTTCCTTCTTTCAAATCAATATCTGTTGGAAATGTGGAACTACAATGTCTATGTAGATGATTTAAAAGTTCAATAATGCCCAAAATAAGAGAAATTAATTGGCATTTTATTTGTTCAAAAAAGGCAAGTGCAAAATTGTGACTCATGTAGAACACATTGAATAGCTGGAGGTAGAAGGCTGCTTTTATTCTTACACTGAACATGGAAAGCTGAAATAGGGTTTTGTAATAAATGTACCCAAACAGCAAGGCTGGTTTTACATACTACACAATTTGATTTACAGTGTTAGATAAATGAGTGGAATTTACTGTTCTGCCACAGACATAAAAAATGATTTTCTTGTTGCAACGTGTTCTTTTTCAACTAGCAATTTCAGCATTTGAATTCCGGACCTTCGGCATACAAAGCACGTGATCTTTTTTTAAGCTGCAAGTAACCTATTTGTATCCATTCAGAATTGTAATATTAAGCTTCAAATGAATGAGTATAAAAGATAGATAGCTCTATCATTTATACAGCAAAGGTATTCAAGCTGTGTGCTAATCTATAATAAAAACTGGCAACCCCACATCATGAGGTGAAGTTAACTACCTCAAAACAATTGGAGAAAACTTTGAGAGAAACGTAAAATTTCAGCTTTAAGTATTAGTGAAGACTTACACAGCTAAATTCTAATGCATCAACTATTTTTTAAAAAGAACATACCCAGGTTTTTAAAAGCTGCAAAATTGCAACAAGAAGAGGCTATTTGTTCGCAGAGTCCTAACTAATCAGCACTGTGTATCGCCGGTTTCTGCAGCAAACTCACAAAACTGGTTTTCCCTGAACTGAATTCTAGGTTTATAAAAAAAATGTTCATTTGCAAAGATCAATATACCCTACTTGAATAATGCTTTTGTTCAACAGTCTGTCCCCAGATGGCCAATGAGATGCCTATAAGAGGCCCACAAGCAGGAACATTCTACTGTGAATATTCCTAAGAACTGTATTCAGAGACATACTAGATATACTGTATATCAGCCAATGCGACTAAATAGAATTACCTTTCGTTAAATATCTAATCATCTTTTTCCTCCTGTACTATAGCCTAGAAGCAAAATCTAACTTTTAATCTCTTTTCTTATTATAATCGGTTTTCTTGTTCTATTTTTTTCTGCATGACAGGTATCTCCCTAATCACTTTATACTTATTCTCCCAACTTCATTTTTTGGTACTGTTAACTTATGAAATAATATTATTTATTAATTCATTGATGTCCAAAGCCTTTGTTTAGCAAAAGGAGGCCCTGCTTTTTAGTGTACCAGCTCAAGACAGACCTTTTTTGAGGAAAGAATCCAGATATTAAAATTTCTTTCAAATTAGTCAAATTTCTAGTGACTTTACTTCACATGGTTTTCAGGCATCTCCAGTTCCCTATATTCTTTGTCTTGAATATTTGTTCTCAATATTTAATTATTCATTCAATTTTTATAGCTGTCCATCTCAACCAAGTGACCTTCAGCAGCTTACAATTACATGCTTATAACTTTAAATTATTACTGTACTGCAAAACAGTACAGAAATGTTGTACTATAAACAAGTATGAAGGAATCCATCATGTATCTGCTGCAACAGCATTGCCTCTGAAAATTTACTCATCTAGATTTCAGCATGACTAGAAATACTGTACGTATATTATATTATATATTACATTATATCATGTAATTAATAATTTCTACTTCTTGACCGGCAGTTAACTAATATGTTGGCCAATGGTCACTTTTTAGATTATAGCTACTAATAAAAGTAACTAAAATATATCTGCAAATAACAATAATGTGTGAAGAACTTATTATCTATAACTTTACTGTCCTTTCCTATTTTTGCCTGCAGAACTTTCCACCATACCAATTTCACTTATCTGATCATTTCTGTGCTTTGACAAATAGACATGCTGAAATTCTTTCTCTGTATTTAAGTATCCAAGTAATAACATTTCTGTTTAATCTCAAATGAGGCTGCCCAATTTTCTAAATGGTTTTCTTATGTACATCAGAAGGTTCTCACACAAGCTCTGATAGATAGATAGATAGATAGATAGATAGATAGATAGATAGATAGATAGATAGATAGATAGATAGATAGATAGATAGATAGATAGATAGATTACTTGCTTGGAAATGTAGGTTTTATGTTTCTCTCAAGGATATTTTTATATATTTTTTAAAAATTGGCTAAACATTTTATAAAACAAACAACAAAATCCACAAACAACAAAATCCAGTAAAAAGCTACCTCGCACATGAACAAAAATGTTTCCAAACAAGTGTAATAATCAATTGGATTTATCATAGTAGTCTTTCTTTATTACTATTGCTGAAAATCATTTGCCTGTTATACTGTTCTCTTTGATTGTCACTTCTTAAGCATGACAGATTCTTGAACAAAGCTTATATTATAATCTTAAAGAGTTTTTATACACTGATGTATATAATGTGGATTTCAACCTTTCAGCTACCTATTTTCCCATTGTTCCATTTATATCATATAATGAAAAATTTTAGCCCACTTTATCACATAGTTTTTCAACGTAGAAGAGAATATTTGTAGCTCAGGATTGAACGATGGGGTCCTTGGTGCTTTCTGACCTTGGTTGTTTTGTTGCAGAAACTTTATTTCCAATGGATAATAAAAGTGCTAGGACTGATGATGTTACCAAGTTGTGTAATGAAACACCTGTAAGCTTAGAGAGCACCAAGGACCTCATAGTCTTTCACTTATTCTTGTTTCAAATTTCAATAAAAGTTTATATATTTTAACAATTATATGTTCATTATTTGTTCACAATTCTACTTCAAACATAAGTTCTTTTAAAACTTTGTAGGAATTGTAAGAAAACAACTGACAATTATGTCTCTTTGCCATTAGTTGCTCTCTTAATTTTATTTTACACTCCATTTGAGAAAATTCTAATATTTTACAGTAAGTTAACCATTTATGCTTGCTTATTATTTCTCATCTATAATTCTTGTGGTGAGAGCCACTGAGATATTTTTGGGCGCAACCTGAGTTTGCATCTATATATTTTCAACATGTTACACCTGTGTTTTTTAAAATCCACATTGACCTTGACTTTGTCATGCTGCAAATATCCATTCCACCCAAGTCTTAGATCATGTTTTTTTAACTCCAAAAGCCTTCTGTTTCTCAGCAGCAGTCACTCCTTCATCCAAACCAAACAGCAAACTGAAATGCAATTTCAATTCAGGTAAACCCAGTCCTCTGCATTTTGTAGCACTTTATATTTAGCTCATTTTTTTTTCTTCTGCCATTGTTTAAATGGTGCATCAGTTGTCACAACGGATATTTTCTGAAACAAAAACATCATTCTGGTAAAACTTCATTTTTATCAATGAAATTCTCCCTTACAATGACAACTGTAATTTCTCCAATTGTAAAGTATCTTTTTAAACTTCATTCCATACCTAACATGGTAGACTGAGAGTGACTGGCCCAGTCACCTATCCAACTTTCATGCCTCAGACAGGACTAGAACTGACTCCTGGTTTTTATCCTGGTGCCTTAAGTACTAGATCAAACTGAGTCTTTACTCCTATAATCCTCTCATTTTCAAATCGCTATTCAATATTTCATGAACATTCAGTATTTCCTGAAAAGAGTGAGTGCCATCACTCTGCTGAACTGTGTCTAAGTATATGTACCCATTTTATATGTTTGAAGTATTATTACTGTCCTTCTTATCTTCTTTACCATCTCTTATTGGTATTATGATGATGATGATGATTCTATTGCTTTGCATGTACACTGAGAGTTTCTGTACCAAGGACAAATTCCTTGTGTGTGTAATCACACCTGGCCAAATAAAGTATTCTATTCTATTCTAAAATAAAGAGGACAGTGGGCATCCTTGTCTTGCTCCTTTTGTAATTACTGTGGTAAAAGCTTAATTTGATGAGAAATATGTGTCTTCTCTGAAGAATTTATTAGTTCTTCTTTTCTCTTTATTTAATCTAAAATAGCTTTTCTTTTGACTTTTTAAACTCATTATTATGTTGTATAAAATAACCTCTAATAGAAACTTTAAATGCATCACAAACCATTCTTTTATCATCTGAAGAAACCATTCTTAAATCAGTGACTTTACTTTTATTTTTATTTTTATTTTAATTCCATTTATATCCCGCCCTTCTCCGAAGACTCAGGGCGGCTTACAAGCTTAGCAGTAGCTAAGCTTAAATTATCTTCAAAATATTATTTGTTTCTTTTCACAATCCTCCATTACAGGTAGTCCTCAAGTTACAAATGTAATGTAGCCTGCTCACTCCATTCGTAACTCAAGAATTCATGGGTGTGAATCTAGTACCTTGAATGAGATCACTCCCTGCTTTTGCCCACACATTCACTAATCGAATGCATGGGTGAATGCGCGGTTCATTAAGTGCACATGATGTATCTCAGGGTGGGAAAGGCCATGGAGGGCCTATTGATGGAACAAGCCCCCAATGCCTCCCTGGCCTTCCCCCTCCCTTCCTGCCGTGCAGGACTCACTTACCTTGAAAAGATCCGTCTCCTCTCTGCTGCAGTTTCTGCCTTTGAGGGAGAGTGGATAGAAGCCCCTGGGTCCCGTAATATTGTGTGAGTTCAGGCACCCATCCTCTTTTGCAGAGAATAGGAGCCTGAACTCTTGCTGTGTTTGCGATACTATCTCCTGCTCCCCCCCCAACTCCTTTCCACCACTGCTGGAACACTTTTCACTAGGACAGAGACCTTGGGGCGACTGGAAGCTCCATCTACATGCAAATGCGCATTTAGAAATGGAGCAAGATGTTACGTTTCTCAAGCACCCCACTGGCAGGCAGACAAAGCTTCCAGTCTCTGTTAGGTCTCCATCCAGGTAAAAAGAGTTGAGCGCCTATGGAGTGTTTGGAAAGGAAGCATTTACTTCGTTTTCAAACGACCCATAGGTGCTCAAAAAAGCTCAGTTTCTCAAGCGGCCCATTCCAGGCAGATGGAGCTTCCAGTCTCTGTCAGGTCTCCATTTGGATAAAAAGTGTTTCAGCGCCCATGGTTTGCTTCAAAACATAAGTCACTGGCGGCGGCAGCCACCTGACTCGCCATGATGTCCCCTCTCCAGCCAGCCACCCATCCCGCCTGACCTACTTCTTGCCTGACTGGCTGGCACAAATCCTGACTGCTCTTCTCTTTGTCACCTTCCCCATTCAAGCGGCGGCAACGCCTTGAGTTTCTTGGTTCCATTCAAGTGAAAAAAAGCAGAGACACAGCAGCAGGATTGTTCTCAAGAAGACCCAGGTGCACTGCTTGCTCGCAGAGAAGAGTGGTGAGGATTGGCTGGATGGCTGGAAAGGGGGGGGATCATGGCCGCAAAATTGGCTGCTGCCACCAGTACCTTGAGTTTCTCGGTTCTGTCTGAGTGGAAGAAAATGGAGGCGCAGCAGCGGGATTGCTCTCAATAAGGCCGGCACACGTGAACAAGCAGCACACCCGGGTCTTCTTGACAGCAATCCTGCTGCTGCGTCTCCACTTTCTTTTGGGGGGATTGAGCCAAGAAGCTCAAGGTGCTACCACGGCTTGAGTAGGGAGGATGACAAGGAGAAGAGCAGTAAGGATTTGTACCAGCCGGCCTCCAGACAAGGAATAGATCAAGCAGGGTGGCTGGCTGGCTGGGGAGGGGAGATCATGGCTGCTCTGGTGGCTGCAACCGCCAGTGACTTGAGTTTCTCAGCTCCATTCAAGTGGAAGAAAGGGGAGACGCAGCAGAGGACCATTCTCAAAGGCCCGAGTGCGCTGCTCATTCACATGCATCAGCCTTTTTGAGAGCAATCCTGCTGCTGTGCCTGTGATTTTTTCCACTCAAATGGAGCCAAGAAACTCAAGCCGCTACCGCCACTTGAGTAGGGAGGACGACAAGAAAAGAGTGGTCAGGATTTGTGCCAGCCAGACAGTCAAGCAAGAAGGATGTCGGGCGGGGTGGTTAGCTGGCTGGCGAGGGGGGGATCTTGGCTGCTCAGGTGGCTGCTGCTGCTGCCAGCTTGGACACAGTTACAAGGAGCCTGGCTCAGCAATGCCTCCCCGCACAGCTGAAGGAGTCATTTCTGCCCTCAAACTAAGGCTGACGCATGCGAGTGAGCACCACACCTGGGCCATGGATTGCATTGATTACTGTGTCTGGCCGATTTTGATTCCACGCTTTGCTCCATAGGCATGCAAAGCAAACACTTTCCCCCCACCAAGAATGGAAGCTTTTGGGGGCCATGATGTCTTTTGCAGAGAATTTGTATTTGAACTTGCACAATATTATGGCACCCAGGAGCTTCTACTGTCGTCATGGAAAGCATTTCCAAGCTACCTTTCCTCTCCCTCAAAGGGAAAGAAACCACGTCAAAGGGAAGACAGATATTGCAAGGTGAGTGCGTCCAGCGTGGCAGGGAGGGAGGGGGAAGCAGTTGTAAGGAGTGGAGAGAATAGGGCAAACGTTGCAAAGCTTCTGCAGTCATATGTAAGGGCAAACAACTGCTGTGATGCTGCAATATTCGTAATTTTGAGATTTGCTCATAAACACTAGGGGGTGCTTATTGCGTAAGTTCAAATGAGCGTTAAGTGTACGCTCGTAACTCAGGGATTACCTGTATTGCTTCTTTCTATAGCAACATTTCAGTCTCCATTCTCCAGGGAATCTTCAGAGATACATCAAATATAGTATAGAGAAAAATAATTCTGAATCTGTAACATCTATTTGTTTACTTTAGAACAGATACTGTCCACACTGGTCCCAGATTTTCTCCATCAGAAAATGCTATAGATTCAGGAGTCCTATAGACATGCTTAAATTTAATACAAATATTGTAAAATTAATAAATAAATGTCCCCCAAAAATCTCAATGCTATTAATAATTTCAATGTTGTAGAAGTATCCAAGCCAAATTCGAAATGAAAAGATGTTTTGTTTAAGTATACTCCTATTGCACAGTTTACACAATCCAAATTCCCTTTGCAATAGCCTAAATGGTTTAAAATTTTGATTGCAGTAAGTCATCCTAAAGAATGATTATCCCTGAGGAGATCATTAGTTATATTTTAAGAGGAGTTGATAACTTACTACAATTGTTTATACTTGTGATGCAGAGGGACGTTACTTCTTTATATATCTTTTCTTTTTCCTTTTTTAAAATTTCTTCTTTTCTGCACTTTTCCTTTTATTCTTTTCTTTTTTAATTTGTATTAGTTTTTTATCTTTTTAATTGTAATGTTTAGTAAAATTATTATAAAAAAGAATATTCCTGAATTCCAAAATAAAAATTAATGTACTTTTCAAGCTGAAATTGTCTCTGTATAAATGTATCATGTGAATAAGTGTCAAAATTATACTTTACTTCCCATATTTTACAAATATGTCTTGCATCTTTCAATTATGGAAACACACTGAATTTTGACTAAAAATAAAATTGTCCCTCCGAAGATATCAGAAGAGTTACATAATAAAATTTCTAGCTATGCCCATATAGTTTTTATGTCTTGATCATTTGGAAACAGAGGTCAAAACATACGCCATATTAAAAATCAAAATCACAACATAACCATAATTTGGATAAAGAAAATCTAGAAATGTACCCTTCCCATAAAAACTTTAGTAACAATTTATCAAACTGTTTGAAATAACCCAAGCATATTAACATGAGAATCCCTTTGGGTACGGGTATTAGTCCTGATACCATATTCCATAAACCTGATGTAGCCTGTGTAGTTGGTTTACGTGGATCCAAAACACTGGGTCAAAATGGTAACAATAAATAAATTGTGATTCAATTAACCAAGGCAAGTACTGTATATTGTGATAATATAGCCAGTGAAAGATACAGACGCAGAAGGCCAAAGAAAAAGCAGATAATGAGATTATCAGACATTCCAGCATATGTGTCCTTGAAAAATAGAAGTGCTAATTTAAGCAGATTCTAGCTAAAGGATACACAAACATTCATGCCAGCCAAGAAAATACTCTGTTCTCGCTAGCATTTCATTAGGCAAACATGCAGGTAAAAGAAGAAGTGATAAGCAGTGAAAGGGACCTTGAAAAATAACTTACCCTAAAATGGCAATAGAGAAAAAAATTTAAAAATGCTAAGAGTGCAAGCTACATTTGCACATTAAAAAAGAAACCTGCATGAGACATACATTCATCCTTCCAAAGCTGGGTAAATTAGTGGCATCTAAGCTAGTGCTTTGGACTAAAAATAAACTTAGCACATTTTGTGCTAAGCCATGGTTAGCTTTAGGATAAATTGGTACATTACTTGCATTCTACTAAAATAGATAAAGAGTTACTTGGATACTTTCTTATAAGAAAGGAGGGACAGAAAATTAAGAAAATTTTGTAGTAAGTAGGGCAAGAAAGGAGTTGACTCTTAAAGAGTTAAAAGAGGAATGGAAAAAGAGACAGTTTATGGGGAGAGGGATATTGTCCTCTAAAAAAAAGCTGTCATTCTGTAAATATACATCGAGTTCTGATAGTTGAAATCAAACAAATTATGGCTGTAAGTAGTCCTTGACTTACATTCATTTGTTCAGTGACCAAAGTTACAGCATCACTGAATGGACTTACAACCAATTAAATTACGCTATTGCGGTACCCCCATGGTTATGTGATCAAACCCCAGGCCCTTGGCAGCCTGCCCACATTTAAGACCTCAGGGAATGTTTCAACTTCCCCCACCTGCCCATTCCTTCCCCCTCTATGTCCTTTTACCTCTCTGCACTCTGTCACCTCTGCTATACTAGTTGACTTTCACTGTCTTCTTGCTTCCACTGCTGACCAAGCATGCCTGACCTGGTCCTGTGCAAAGCACCTTCTGACCACACAATACTTTTTTCCCCAAGTGGTGCATGGCAGCTTCCTCACAAATCCTGGGGAAGACGGCTTCGTATGCCCAGCAGCTGGCTTGCAAAGGGCCAGGCACATCTCATAGCAGCGGGAGCAATAAGATGGTGATGGTCAGCTAGGGTGGTAGAGAGCACAGGGTGGCAGGGAATTAAAAGTACAGGGCGGTAGGGGTGGCTATAGCTTCCTGGGGCAGCTATGGCTTTGCACTATACTGCTGGCTGAGGCCTTCACACTGCAGCTCAGGGGCTTTTTGCAGCCCCAAAAACCCTTCATAACAAACAAACAAAAAAATGTTACATTGCTCAGCTGAGCTGGGGTGGTTGAGGCTTCCAGGGGTGGCTGAGGCTTCCAGGGGTGGTTGAAGCATTGCGCAATGCTGTGGCTTAGGGGTTTATTGCAGCTCCAGATCTGCAGCTATGCAGTTCTGGGGCTGCATGCCACTGCAGAACTTGCAGGGTGGCCAAAAGGACAGAGATGTGGGAAGAATAAGCAAATGGGGTTGGGGTTGGAGCTGAAGGTTGGGGTTGGGAAGGACACAGCCTGAGATGGCTTAAATTGAGGTGGGTTGTCAGCGAACAACCAGCGGAATTTTATTAATGATGGCAATGGAGAATGCCAGGATTGCCATCACTAAACGATGTGGTTACATGACATCATGCTTTATAACCATATTGCTAAATGACACAAACTCCAGTCCCAACTGTGATTGTAAGTCAAGGACTATTTGTACATTATCTCTTTATATAATATTATTCTTAATAAAAATTTAACTCCTTAGGAAAACTGATTCTCTGAATAAATGACAAGTCATAATAAAATCATTACCAGTCACCAGCCTTTACCAAAGTTTCTATACAATTAAGAAGAAAACTCGTAAGAGAGGGGGGAAATCGTATTACTATAAAAATTCTAAATTTATCATATTGAGATAAAGGAGTGAGCTTTTTATTTATTCTCAAAATAAATTCAGAAGTAATTAGGTCATCTGACCAAATAAAAAATAATTTCAATACTTGCTTAAAAATATGATTTGTTGAATAACCGTAACTGGATTGACTAATACACTGCACTAAACATACAAAGTATAATTTGCAAATCACAATGACTGAATGTACACATCATAGCAATTAAAAACCAAGGGAACTATAGTATAGGTTATCGGTGTAGAACATCATTTTAACCTATCAATTACTATGTTATCTGAAATATGAAATAAGTAAACTTATATTACTTTATTTTGAGAATAAAGTAATATATTTTTCCAGGCTCCAAAATGTCCAGAAATTTTACATTCTATGCTAACTGGCACTAACATTAAAGAACATTTAGTGTGAACTACAAAAGTGTTAAAAACAATTAAATCTCCTTCTAAGTGAACTTAACTCTTATGGGACAAATATCACCCTGTCTCCAACCTTTTTCTTTTAGGGAAGGTTGTTCAGGGTGTAGTGAGGTGTTCTGTAGAGAATACAGATTATATGGGTCGCTTTCAGTCAGGATTAAGAAAAATAAGTAAGATGGAAACCACACTGCTTGTTGATTGATCACCTTTGCTAGAACCTCAATAAGGGAAAGATAAACCTTCTAGTCCTACCAGATCATTCAGTAGTCTTCAATACCATCAACTATGGTATCCTTTCAGACCACATGCAAGGCACTGTGTCCAGTGATTCCACTCCTTCCTCAGTGGACAGTTCTAGTCAATGGCTGTAGAGAAGGAAAAACTGATCCAGTGCAATACAACTCGGTTTTCTCCTTCCTATTTTTTACATCTACATGAAGCCACTCAGAGAAGTCATCCATCAGTTCAGAGTGTAGCAACATCAATATATTGATGATTCCCAGTTGTACATTGCCACCCGGATCATAGAAGTGATGCAGTCAAAGTCTTGTCCTGGTGTCTGGAGGCTTTTAGGATCTAGATGGGAAGAAACAGGTTGAAGTTGAAACTGAGTAAGATGGAATTGCTTGTTGTTCATGGAAGTTCTTTGTCATCTCTAGTATTGTCCCTTGAAAGAAAGGCACTATTTCTGAGTACTACTCTCCAACCAGGGAACGCTCACAGCCATTATTGGATGGGCAAATGGCTGTGGCCAGGAGAACCTCTGTCCAATTTCAAATGTTGCAACACTTAAGATTGCAAGGATCTTGCAAGAGAAACTTGTCTGATTAATACTTGGCCGGATTACTGCAATGTGCTCTGCGTGACTGCTTTAAAGACTGCCTGAAACTGCAGTTGATACACAACATGGAGGCTCATCTGCTCATTTTTTTAATATTTGCATTGATTGCCAATAGATTGCTGGGAACAATTTAAAGTACTATTTTTATTCTATATGACTTTGCATTATAGTATCTCCAAAATTTCTTCTCTCAAAGTGTGATATGAAAATTCTAAGAAAAATAGTATGGTGATTCCACAAAATCGGGGTGGGATGGGGTGTTTGAGATCAGGAGATAAGAAGCCCTCATGATACTGAACACCTTTTTCTCTGGAAGTCAAATTTACCTAACATCCAGAAACAAGTTAAGACAAGTGGCGCTCTTCTGGAGAGCCTTTAATATTGTCCTGTGACATTTTTAGATATTGCTTCAGTTTTAGATTTAACAGTGATTGTTTTCTTTTGTACAATAAATAACCTATTTGTACTATAACGGTCCCTTGAATATTTTATATTCTTTTTGTGTATTAACTGGGGTTTATAATTGCAGTGGTAAAGAAAGCTAATAAATGAACTACTTCCTGGTGACTTTATGGATATTTCCATTAGGGGATGTTTTGTTAACTTCCCAATCTAACCTTCAGCCCCAAGATTCCTGGGTGGTTTCTGTAGAGCAATAGAGAGATGGCCTTAAATATGGAATTCAACAACTATTGTGTAAACATCAACTTATCTCAGATAGACTGCAGGGAGTGAAGAAAAAAATCAAGACTGCACTCCTTTATTCACTTTAGTATAAGAAGGGAGAAAATCTCTGTCTGGCTTTCCAGATTCTATTACAGGTATTCCTCGACTTATGACCACAACTGAGCCCAAACTTTTTGCTGTTAAGTGAAACATTTGTTAAGTGAGTTTTCGTCCATTTTACAACCTTTCTTGCCACAGTTGTTAAGTGAATCATTGTAGTTGTTGAGTTAGTGACATCGTTGTTAAGTAAATCTGACTTCCCCATTGACTTTGCTTGTCTGAAGGTCACAAAAGGTGATCACATGACCCAGGACATTGTAACCATCATAAATATGCATCTAGATTTTGATCAAATGACCATGAGTATGCTGCAACGGTCATAAATGTGAAAAACGTCATAAGTTACTTTTTTCAGTGCCGCTGTAACTTCGAACAGTCACTAAATCAACTGTTGTAAGTTGAGGACTACCCACATGATACCCTATAACAATAAAGTAGAATTCCAGTTCTCCAGGGCGAGTAATTGGTCAAGGTAGGTCAATTGCGATTATATTGTAAAGAAAAATAGCCTCTTCCTTCTGATATTGATTGTTTTTAACTCTTCATATAATATTGTACTAATCCTTACCTTGACTGAGAGTTTGATGCCAGATGAGTTTGCATTTGTACATTTTAGGTTGTTAACTGCTTTGGAATCTATAATTCACACAATTACTTTTGCTTTGATTTGTGTACAATTTGATTATTTTTACTAAGTAAAGAAGATTTTCTAGCAATTTTGGTACAAAATGCTTGATAACATAGTATCAAAAACCTTCTAATATAATTATACATTTCCAAAATTTCCAAATACTGGCAGTTCTCAACTTAAAACTGTTCATTTAGTGACAGTTCAAAATTACAACAGTATTGAAAAAAGTGACTTATGACTAGTTTTCACACTTATGATTGTTATACTATCCCCATGGTCATGTGATCAAAATTCAGAAACTTGGCAATTAACTCATATTTATGATGGTTGAAGCGTCATAAATAAAATGGGGCAAACTGACTTAACAGGCAGGACAAGGAGCAACAGATGGAAACTAACCAAAGAGAGAAGCAACCTAGAACTAAGGAGAAATGTTTTGACAATTAGAACAATTAATCAGTGGAACAACCTGCCTCCAGAAGCTGTGAATGCTCCAACACTGGAAGTTTTTAAGAAGAGACTGGACAGCCATTTGTCTGAAATGGTATAGGGTTTCCTGCCTGAGCAGGGGGTTGGACTAGTTGACCTCTAAGGTCCCTTCCAACTACATCATCATCATCATCATTAAATGTTTCACTTAGCCACAGAAAGTTTGGGCTCAATTGTGGTCATAAGTAACTGTATTCTGAGAACTACAGCATTAAAAGTTTCCCCTACTGAATGCCTGTTTTTTTAAAAAAAACAAAAACAAACGGTCGTAAGTGTGAAAAAGTTCATGTCACTTTTTTCAGTGCCTTTGTAACTTTGAACATTCACTAAATGAACTATTGTAAGTCGAGGACTACCTGTATCATACCCTATAAAGTAGAATTCCAGTTCTTTTTGTTTAGAGGGCAAATTAAGGGAGATCAATTGCAATTATATTTTAAAGAAAAGAAGCCTATACAAGCTTCATGGACAGTGATTTTAAAATGCTCTAAAGCAGGGGTGACAAACTGCTGGCCCACGGGCCAGCCACATCACCGCGAAGGCACGCCTACCCCATTGCCGGCAATGGCGAAAAATCTCTGATACGTGATGTCGCGAGTTTGACATGTCTGCTCTAAAGGTATTTTAAGGCAAAAAGTAAAATCTTTTTAAAAATCTATTTTATTCTCTGAATCTTAATTTAATTCAGTTAAAATTAAAACTTTTCCTAACATAACTTTATGCTACTATGCCAAAATAACTAAATAGACTTTTACCCATTCCCTTGTGTTCCTACTATCACCTCTATAAAAACATGTACCACAAAGATCGCAACCACATCAACCCTCTCAGATACATGCCAGGCAATAATGGCATCACAGCAGAAGCATACAGGAGAAGTATGGATGTAAAGCAATAATGTGATTTGTTTTAGCAAGCCACTGTTCTGACAGCAATAATTCAGTTTTAAACTGTAGTTCTCACATATTGATAATAACAATAGTTTAGAAAATCTTTACTATCTAGGACAAATAAGGTAGCATTATTCTAAAGTTTCGGCTTTCTTAGAACGTGACAGTATCATTTCTGACTGACAAAACTAACTAATTATACACTATGGCTATGTCCCAACTCGGTGCATGCCCCATTCACTGGATTTTGAACATCGGTACCAAGGACAGTATAACAAAAACATGATGGATGGGTGACTATGTTTGGGGGTTTCTTTGACAAAGTGATTTGCAGTATAGCCACATATCTAGAAAATCTAATTTCTGAACCCTTTTGAGTGCTTTTGACTGTCTTTGTGTATTTATCTTGCAAGTATATATTGTTCTTTCTCTAACTGCTGGTACATCATCATTATATGAAGCTACCAATTATACCTGACAATAATTATAAACTAAGCCATTACTTAAAAATTCTGGGTTAGCGTTATGCAATAATGTAGTCAGTATTTCTTTATCTTCATTGCTGTATTACCTCCAGAGTTTTTCTGAACCTTTACAAAATCTTATAAATAAAGTAGTATCACAGTACCAATGCCTGGATACACACAACATACTAGTATAAACATACTAAGATGGTAAGTTTGTTTAAATCAACCACAGTTAACTCAGTTTGCATAATACAAGTCATAAACCATGTTTGGCAAATACAATAGCTAGATTCACATCATATAACCTCCACAAAAAAATTATGAATTAACATGCTTTACATATCCAGACCAACATTTCTATTTCTCTTGGAAACAGGGTAAGTTTTCCTTTATGCCTGCCTCTTTTCTACTTTTTAATTTTATTCATTACATGATTCCTTGGCCAATATTTCTTATTTTTTCTGCCATATTGTCATCCTATTTTCAAAACTAATCAGGTCACCATGGAACATTTCTAATCCCTATATGGATCAGTGGGTGGGTATTTATTTTGGATGATACCTTATGTATTATAGCTATAGTGGCTAATAACTGAGACCGATTCTGGATTCAACACTTTTCAAAATGCATTCAATTACATATCTGGTAAAAATAATAACAGAAGGACTTACACAAGCACGCCGAATGTAATACTAAAAGTAACATACAAGACAATTCAGTATATTTATTGGAAAAATTCCAAATAATTGCTTCCAATACCATAGTTCTAATCTTTAGATACTTAAGTGTATTTCAATAAATGTAAAGGCTTTAACAGTAAAAACAAGTGCTCTATTTTTTTTTATTCTGCCATCTTAAATCTGATAGCAGCATTCATGTAGTTAGACTCTTATTTTAAAACAACCAGCAAGGTATAATGATTAAAGTGCTAGATTATGATCAGAGAAATCCAGATTCAAGTCATCCCACAGTTCAGGGAGTGACTCTGGGCCAGACATTACCTCTCCAGTGTAGTTTGTTTTATTCACATGGCTACTATTCTGAAAAAAAAATACACTGAAGGAGGAAACACAATTGTATGTTCACTGATGCAAAAAATGCTACCAACAGCATTATTGGCTGGGACAAGAGGGATGAAGCACAATGGGTTGTGAGGGGTAGGGTTTTTTTTGCTATGGAATCAATGAGGACCCAGATTGTTGGGGGCAATAAGCTGACTTTGTAATAATGCCGCTTGGGGTGTGTGTGTGAAAGCCCTAATAAGCAGGCATATACATAGAATGAAGGCTACTGCTAAGCTTGTAAGCCACCCTGAGTCTTCGGAGAAGGGCGGGATATAAATGGAATAAATAAAAATAAATTCCAGGTTAAATTCAAAGTGCTGGTTCTTACCTAATCTTATGGAAATCTTATGAACTATTCTATTTGTATCATCCTTCCCATAGTGTCCATTCAATACAAGTTGACTTTGTTCCAAATTTCTGTTCATCAAAGTGCTCTGAAATCCCTCCCATTTGCATTGAAGATATACTTTTGTTATGTGGAAAGAGAAACTTGCTTTCTGGATAGATCTTGCTCAGGTCTGATTTATGATTCAGAGCACTACTGCTTTCTCTACTACTCTTTTTATTGATTTTGTCTTCTGTAATCTTTGTTGTTGTTACCCTGTGCTAGTCTCTCTGTTTCATTAGTTTAAAATTTGTTTGTGATTTTCAATTTTCTTTAATTGTCACCATGTGACCAGGCTGTCTGAAGGTGATTATGGGCAGGAAGTAGACTAATGAACTGAAGTTTAATCAGAACAAGACAGAAAGCCGTTCTTTCTAGATAGTATTAACTTAAAATACAAATCCATCTATTGGAAGACAATATGTTGCTAGAAAATATTATTGGCTTCAATATACTTTTTGAGAAAGAAAAATATTTTTAAGTAAATTACAATACATTAATGTGTTCTGCTTGCAAAAGAATTGAGGTATAAATTCCCAAAACAATAAACTGTTTGCTTACTCATAATAACTACCGTATTTTCCGGCATATAAGACAACTGGGTGTATAAGACGACCCCCTACATTTCCTGTTAAATTATAGGGTTTGGGCTATACTCGCCGTATAAGACTACCCCTCTTCCAAAGCACACCAAATAAAAATTAAAAAACATCAGATTTGATTTTAATATGGTAATTTTAATTCAAATGCTTATGACATGCAGGTGCTTAGTAGGAAAACTGTCACTTATAAACATAAGGCTGTTTGTCATCAAACATGTAAACATAAAACAGTGCAAGTGGATTAAACTATAATAATAATAATAATAATAATAACAATAATAATAATAATAATAATAATAATAATAATAATAATAAGAAGAAGAAGAAGAAGAAGAAGAAGAAGAAGAAGAAGAAGAAGAAGAAGAAGAAGAAGAAGAAGAAGAAGAAGAAGAAGTTGGAGGGGACCTTGGAGGTCATCTAGTCCAACCCCCTGCTAAGGCAGGAAACCATTTCAGACAAATGGCTGTCCAGTCTCTTCTTAAAAACTTCCAGTGTTGGAGCATTCACCACTTCTGGAGGCAGGTTGTTCCACTGGTTAATTGTTCTAACTGTCAGGAAGTTTCTCCTTAGTTCTAGGTTGCTTCTCTCCTTGACTAGTTTCCATCCATTGCTTCTTGTCCTGCTTTCAGGTGCTTTGGAGAATAGCTTGGCTCCCTCTGCTTTGTGGCAGCCCCTGAGATATTGGGTCACTGCTATCATGTCACCCCTCACCCTTCTCTTCGTTAAGCTACACATACCCAATTCCAGCAAGCATTCCCTATTTTCCTAATACACTTTTTCACTTTTCCTAATTCACTCTAAAGCTTTCCCTGCGCAGAGCCTTACGTAAAACCAGCTGCCTGCAATTAGTGCAGGTTCGCATCCCACCAGGCTCAAGGTTGACTCAGCTTTCCATCCTTCCAAGGTAGGTAAAATGAGGACCCAGATTGTTGGGGGCAATAAGCTGACTTTGTAATAATGCTGCTTGGGGGGGGGGGAGTGAAAGCCCTAGTAAACAGGCATATACACAGAATGAAGGCTATTGCTAAGCACATTGATTTGTGCTTTAAATTGTAAGCCACCTTGAGTCTTCGGAGAAGGGCAGGATATAAATGGGATTTTTTAAAAAAAAAGACCAAATGGGAGATCCGCTCCAGGTTTTCCAGCCAGCCCGCCCAGTTCCTGAGTCAAATGTGTCCTTAGAGCTAAGCCTCTGCTCTGGCTGCTGCCTTCCCCACCTGCCTTTCAAGTTGGGATATACTACAGCTGCTCTTCAACTTTAGAAAGAAAGACGCCCAGACCCCAGCCTGTAAAAAATCACAGACTGCAGCTTCTTCTCCAATTGGTCCCGCTTTCCATGCGCAGACTAAATGGGAGATCCGCTCCAGGTTTTCCAGCCAGCCCTGTCCCTAAATTTTCAGCACCCGGCGTAAAAGACGACCCCTGACTTTTGAGAAGATTTTCATGGGTTAAAAAGTAGTCTTATACGCCGGAAACTACAGTAGGCTTTATTCCTTATGAACTATGTACAGCAGAGGTCCCCAACCCCTGGGCCGCAGACCGGCACCAGTCCACAGCCTGCCAAGAACCAGTCTGCACAAGCAAGCAAAGTCCCATCCGCGTATGCGTGGGATCCGGCAGTACGCGGAAGCATGGCCCCTGATCCATAGAAAAAATGCCTTTCATGGAATTGATCTCTGGTGCATAAAAGGTTGGGGGCTGCTGATGTACAGGAACCTCAATACAGCCCATTATATTATACAATATGCCCAGTCTCAGGCTACAGGTGAAACAGAAATTGGGTCAGGTTAGTAGTTTAATGGAAGCCTGCAGGCAGTGACAGAAAAGGTTCTGGAGATGTAATCAGATTGTTAATTAATATATACGCCTAGAAGCACTGCCACCTGTCTTGTTTCTTTTATCAAGTGCCCTTCTACAATTCCCTGAAGTAAGCAAAGATGCACAGATAAAGCACTGGCAACCTACAAGAAAAGCCAACCTTATCAGCTTTTGTTCACAGCTATGGCTGCTTAGCTAGATATATCTTGGCTAGCAAAAAGGGCTGCAACATTAAAGCAAAGTATCTGTGGTGCAATCCAGAGAGAACTCAAACAACATTCCTGTGGTCTAAAGAGGAGTGGGAGGAAGAGATTTGCTGTGAAAGATGCAGCCAGCCATATGAAGCAATTCCGTTGAGAAACAGTCTCCGTCCCTTCCCTGGAATTCACCAAAATGTTTGAAAGGAGAGGGGGCAGGTGCATTTTGCAGTGTTAGGAGAGACAATCCATTGCCTTCAAATATGATAGAAGCAGACTGCTCCACAAATCCTGCAGCAAGTTCTGTGTATGTCTACAATGCAGCTGCTGTGCGAAGGTGGGGGTGGTGAAGTGAGGTGCATTGACAGTAATGTAGGAATCCAAGCTGAAATGCCTGTGTTATTATATTCTATAAATACTAACAGTATATTCTTTCTACCAATTGACTTAAAACAAGCACCTGAATTGCACGGCCAAATCAAATCAGTGGTGGGATTCAAATATGTGAATAACCAGTTCTCTATGTGGATGCCGCTTCCAGAAGTCCATTCTGGGTCTGGGCAACAAAAAATTAGCTACTGGTTCTGCCGAAGTGGTGCAAACTGGCTGAATCCCACCACTGGATCAAATGATAATAAAACTAATAGTTCTACTCAAAGAGCATTATTATATATATTATTAGATATCCAGTTTACTAACAGCGGTACTCAGCTGTTTCAAAACTCGTTGAATTTGGTACTTCACTAAATACTTGGCATTTTGACACAACAATGTTGTGCCGGTACTCATTGTATGTTTGGCTGCGGATAATGGACAGAAAGTCGGCCAGGTTTGGAAGGTCACTGCAAGAGAAAAGGGAAATGGCTACAGAGGGCAGACAAGAAGTTGGCCATGGTGGGAAGGTCGCTGACACAGGAAAAGGGACAGAGAGGAAGTCCTTCTTGGATGAAACAAAGGGTCACGTGGTAAGTCACGTGGTTTGTTTGGCACTTGTTTTTAGTACTTGTCACATCTCCCGGAACCAGTTAATGATGAGTACTGAGATATCACTAAAGATTTAAACTACAATGATACCTCAGTACTCATCATTAATCTTATTTTAAAAGAAATCAAACAAATAAATTAATATAGAAAACAACACAGGGGGACATTATAGGACAAAAAGTAGAGCAGCAATAATAACAGCAATAAATATTAGCAATAAACTATAAAACTGCAATAATTAGAGAAAAAACGTACAGTGAGCAGTAGAAATGCTGAAATTATTATTAAAATATCTGGGGGGGGAAATGAAACGACTTGGGGCTGAAAGAATCACAATGTAGTCCCCAACTTATGACAGTAATGGGAATCAGAATGTCCATCATTAATTCATGCAGCCATAAAACATGACTGCACTATTTAGTGATGGCAATCCCTGCAGTCTGAGTTACCAGTGTTACTGATTACAGTGTATGAGGAATGCCATGTGGGTTAGGGAAGGTATATGGGGATAAAGTGCAGGTCAGGGAGGATGCCCAGAGTTGCATGTGTGACCTGTGCAGCACAAGTGGGAAAGACTTAGCTCATTCCATGTTGGCTTCCCTATTGGGAAGCCAGCAGGAAAATTTGCCAATGGCAATCATGTATATTATATTGTATATACACTAACAGTATATTCTTTCTACCAATTGACCTAAAATTGACCTTATGGGGCACTTGACAATTGGTCATAAATGTGAATGGGCTGCCAAGCACCCCAATCACAATTACATGATTACGGGGCTGCTGGGATGGCAGGAACTCCAAGGACTGGTTGTTACTATAATTTGTTCAGCTGACCAAACACTCATTGCTCAAGGACTATTTGTACATACCTTTACCAGTTGGGTAGACAAAAGAACCATTCAACTACTAATATAAATGTAGAAAATAAATTACTAATTAAAAATCACGATGATTAAATTATGATAATACATAGCCTTTTAGTATCATGTTCAAAATATGTAAACTAATCAGTATGATTCTTTCATTTCTGGCTACAATAAAACTATCAGCACCAACATAAAAAGATATTTCAATTCTTGAATAAATCCATTTATTCTACACTATCCTTTTTAAAAAAAAGAGTTCTTGCTATCTTCACCAATATTCAGCAAATAAATGTACAGAATAAAACCGCACACAATATTAGTTAACAGTCTGATTTTGGGAACCAGTATTTTCTGGGCTATGGCTTTTTATCTTCCTAAGCTCTAAGTCTGCATATACACATTGAATTAGGACAAGATTCCTGAACAAGAACAGACATATGAAGACTGCAGTAAAGATGCAGAAACAGAGTCTGCAATCTTCCATAGATCTTTAAATGTAAGACACTAAGTTTGTACTAAGAAATACTATGCTGATTATTTTTTTCAAATTCCAGTTAGGAACAATTAGAAATGGAAGCCTTGCTTGTTTCAAACTTGCTTAGTCTGCAAGAAGTCATACGTACACCATAGTTAAATATGAAGATGAAAAATAAATTAGCAGCATGTGCTTTCTAACCACAATATGTGGCCTGGTATATTGGCAATACTACCTATTTTTATATATATTAATGATATATATCACACATTTATTTATTGTTATTCTGAAAGTTGCAGGTGTATAATTTAGAAAATAGAAAATAAAATTCATGTCTCTTAATTTTGAATTCATTATAAGTTTTCAATTTCTTCATTAGAATCATAACTTATTTTTATATCACCATGACACTGTCATGGCATATTTCCTTCAATAATTAAGGATACTGATTTCTTAGCTATTCACAACATTTTTATACAACCCTCCTCCTACCACCGTTCTTCTATAGGCAAGGAAAACTTACAGAAATATGATTTTGACCCTTGGTAGTCAATATTTTAAATGCAGGACCTAAATCAATGAAATCAATTTGTACATTTCTAATACATACATTTGCCATTAAAATTTCAAATAAAGAGCAAGTACTTTACTATATTTCTCATCTTCAAAATTATTATACAGCAAATAAATAAATAATGTTTCCCTCATAGGATTAAAATAGTTTCTTCTTAAAAGTTGTCATTCTAAAGAGAAGCACGGTAAGGACAAAAAAAAAAGCAACTTTGTGGAAAACTATTAGCCCAGGAAAATTTAAAATGTACCAACAACTATTGAATCACTAATCAATGACATTTTTTTAAAAAAAAACCAGTAACAACTTGTTGCATAAATGGAAGAAAGTTCCACCATGCTTTTATAATTTGGATACAAAAAGATGGAGGCCTAAAGAAAACTGGCCCAATATTTTGCTTTGTCAGGACTGAAAGACAGGAATGGACTACAGCAGTTCCCTCGTTCAAGATTTAATGACATTGAAAACTGGCAATGAATACTAATCAGTTCTGTTTAAAATTGTTTTTAAAAGGCATCGTAACTTTTTTTAAAAACAAAACATTAAAAAAATCAGTGTGACACTCTTCCAGCTACATTCTTCAATCTCACATGATTATTTAACAGGACAGAAGTCTTTGTTTTCATACTATATTTTATAATCATACCTGACCATAGTTTTCATTTACATTCCATCTGCTTAATTAGCTTAATCATACTAAATTAAGTTTTGTTTTGACCTAATTATCTTTTATGTCTTTGAAGATATTCCCTTGTATATCTCAGGAAATCTATTTCAGGGATACTGCTGGTCCAGCGAAAGAGCTACATTATGCAATTTGTCCATATTTAATGGACCACTTCAATTTGGATGAGTTACACAATTAAATTTGTGCCATCAACAACTTTAGTCATCCTAATAATTCAAGTGGGAAAATTTGACATTTCCTTCAATATGCCAGTAATCCTTGATTTACGATCACAATTGGGACTGGAATTTTGGGCACTAAATGATGCAGTTGATAAGTGAGTCCTCAGTGACTGGATCTACTTTTACAGCCATTTTTACCATGGTTGTTATGTAAATCAACACAATTGCTAAGCAAATCACATGGTCATTAAGCAAACCCAGCTTCTCTCATTAACTTCGCTTCTCAGAAGCTATCATGTGACCACAAGATGCTGCAGCTATGTAAATGTGAGCTGGTTGCCAAGCACCCAAATTGCCATGCGTGATGCAACAGCCAGAACAGCCAACGTCACTTTTTCCAAGCCCATAGTAAATTATAACCACCAGACTTAACCACCGTTAAGTCAAGCACTAATAGTATTTGTTCTATTATGCAGTAAGGTAATAAATGAAGAAAAGCAGTGGTATCTCACAAACACAGTTGAAAACTCCTACTATATGACTTTTATAATTAACACACTTCTCCCTGGACAAACAATGAACTAGGACCAAAATGGATGATATACATACTGTACACATGATGTGTACAGTAACTGAACATGTCCATACATAACTTTTGCCTTTTCTATACAAAAGATAAACCACCTCAAACCAAGAGTTTAAGGTATTTCCTTAGCATATTTTCATTTTTTCCAGGTTTTCTTCCAGTAATAACATTTCCTCCACTCCTTTTCCCAACTCCATTTGTACAGTAAAACAATCAAGTATAGTCAGGTACAAGGTAAGCCTTGGCTTTTGACCATTCATTTAACAACTGTTCAGAGTTATAATGGTCCTGAAAAAAATGAGTTTTGACTGGTCTCACAACCATAACAGCATGCTTGCAGTCATGTGATCAAAATTCAGTTGCAGCATCCAAGATCACATGATTGCCATTTGTGACCTTCTCAGATGACTTCTGACAAGCAAAGTCAATGGGGAAATAGAATAGATCTGGAAGGGACCTCGGAGGTCTTCTAGTTCAGCCCCCTGCTCGAGCACGAGAACCTACACTATTTCAGACAAGTCTGCAATACTGCATTCTAACCACTGCGCCACCATGGTTCTAATTAACTAAACCTAAATCACTCCAGGCATTCTCAAGTTGTGGATGATTTAGAATAGAATAGAGCTGGAAGGGACATTGGAGGTCTTCTAGTCCAGCCCCCCGCTCAAGCAGGAGAACCTATACCATCATCTCAGACAAGTGACCGTCCGGTCTCTTTTTAAAAACCTCCAGTGATGGGGTACCACAATTTCTGAAGGCAAGCTGTTCCACTGGTTAATTTTCCTCACTGTCAGGAAGTTTCTCCTTAATTCCAGGTTGCTTCTCTCTTTGATCAGTTTCCAACCATTGTTTCTTGTCCTGCCCTCTGAGGCTTTAGAGCAAGGGTTTTCAAACTTGGCCCTTTTATGACTTGTGGACTACAACTCCCAGAATTCCTCAGCCAGGCATGCTGGCTGAGGCATTGTGGGAGTTGAAGTCCACAAGTCATAAAAGGGCCAAGTTTGAAGACCCCTGCTTTAGAGAATAATTTGATCCCCTCTTGTTTGTGGCAGCCTCTCAAATACTGGAATGCTGCTAATCATGTCACCTCTATTTCTTCTTTTCTTTAGACTTGCCAAACCCAAGTCCTGCAGCCGTTCTTCATGTTTTAGTCTCCAGGCCTTGGATCATCTTAGTTGCTCTTCTCTGAACTTTTTCCAAGGTCTCAACATCTTTTTTGTAGTATGGTGAGCAAAACTGGTTGCAGTATTCCAGGTGTGGTCTCACTAGGATTTTATAAAGCGGTACTAATACTTCGCATGATCTTGATTCTATGCCTCTGTTTATGCAACCCAGGATTGTATTAGCTTTTTTGGCTGCTGTTGCACTGCTGACTCATAGTCAAGTGATCATCCACTAGGACTCCAAGGTCCCTTTCACGGTTACTGTTTTTGAGCCAGGTCTCACATAATCTGTACTTATATCTTTGATTTTTCCTGCCTAAATGTAAAACTTTGCTTTTCTCCACATTAAAACTCATTTTTTTGGATAGGGCCCATTGTTCCAGTTTGTCAAGATCTTTTTGAATCCTGAGCTTGTCTTCTGGGGCGTTGGCTATTCCTGCCAGTTTAGTATCTGCAAATTTGATGAGTTCCTCTTCTATTCCCTCATCTAAGTCATTGATGAAGATATTGAAGAGTACTGGGCTTAATTCCTGTGGTACCCCACTGCTTATTTCTCTCCATGTGGATGTAGTACCATTCACTACTCACTTGTTGAGTATGGTTTGTCAGCCAGCTACAAATCCACCTAGCGGTGATGTTGTCTATTTTACCTTTTTCTAGCTTACCAAGCAGTAGATGCTAGATTCACTTAAGAATTGCATGATTAATGAAGTAAAAAAGACTGTAAAATTGAGTGCAAGTCTCTTAGCGACAGACATTCCAGGCCCATTTGTGGTTGTAAGTTGAGGACTACATGTACAAAAAAATAGTCAGCAATCTTCCCATTAACTGAACTGAACTTTGCTGCTTTTTCACTTAGCAGAGAACCATGCTCCAGACAGTGACTCATAGGTCTCAGGTGACCCAGTCCTCCATTTATTTCAATTTCCATCTCCAACAAAGAAATCCCAAAAATGTATTTGCTGCAGCTCAACAGGAAGAAAGGAAATGTAAATACACAGAGCATATTTTAGCTTACAATCAAGCATATCAGGAAGCCAGACATTTAATTACAGAATACTGTATTTTAATTGTACATAAACAGCAGGCTCCCACTTCTAGACATTAGAGACCAACATCCATGCAGCATACTAGAGAAGGCTAAAGAACATTTGACATTGGCTCATAATTAATTCCAGATAAAATATGGGAATTTAACTAGCTCTTAACAAGAATGCCTCTCAGGAAATCAACCTTCTCGAACAAATGTAATAAGAAGGAGGTAGGGAAAACAGAGAAGTTACAGAAACTGAAAAGAAAAAAAATGACCACACATTTCATTTTTATGCAAGCTTATTTACTAGTAATCCCTCTGTGAACCTTGCACAATCATTTTTTTTAAAAAAAACTATGCACACTGAAGCAAATGCATCTCATATATGTTTATATGGACAGCGGGATTTTAAAAACAGCAAAAAAGGATTATGCCTGAAAAGCTCTTATACTGAGAAATTTTTATTGAGATCCTTACACAAACTTGTTGAAGTGTCTAGATGACAAATACACTTGCAGTTCCAGTCACCTAATTTCCAAAATGACATAATGAACCGGAAAGGGTTCAGACAAATGGAAAAAGTGATGACATATTTGGAATTTATTTCATATATGAAATGCTAAATGTATAAGACTTTTTAACTTAGAGAAAAAACAGTTTAGACTCATGAAAAAAAGTCTAAAAATCGTGCTCAATATAAAGAAAGTAGATTACTTTTCTTACTCATAACATCACAGTTATGCCAATGGACAAATAATTTGTTCAGTTCAGTTAACGTAGGCATTTCTTTAGGTTAGTCTTATTAGGTTTGGGTACTCCTTTAAATTGAGGCTGATGTGTGGGGGGGGAAACTTACAGATTATTGTTCCCTCGGATAAATGTTGTCTTTTTAATGAAATGTTGTGTTTTAATTTTATAAACGTACCCAGAGTTGTTCTGGAATTGGGCAACCTAGAAACTTTAGTAATAATAATGGAATAAAATCATAATCATAATAGTAAAGTTGGAAGGGACCTTGGAGGTCATCTAGTCCAACCCCCTGCTCAGGCAGGAAACCCTATACCTTGATCTGGCATTTTCATCCACCTATTGACGTCTTCCGAAGAACCTGAGATAGGACTTGATAGGTGGATAAGAATGCCAAATCCAGTCCAAACATCTGGTTCTTTGACCAACCGCAATATTTCCACATTTCCAGTGAGGAAAAAGAACGCTCAATGATGTAATTACTAGTTTGGGATGATTTGCAGGGGAAGTCCAATGAGTTAAAACTATTTGGAAAATAGGGTCTGAACTGTAAGTCCAGAGAGGGAAGGCCTACAGATTTTAGCTGGTGAGGAGCAAAAGGAGTCAAAAAGGAGAGACTTTGGGTTAGAATCAAGCCTTGCCTGTCGGCCAATCTGATTTCTTTGCTCTCTTGAAAGCTCTCCTTAAAAAAAAGAAAGAAAAAGAAATCACATACAAATCAAATACAAACAGAATGCTAGAAAGGAAAAAAATTACATGGTCGATTTCTACAAAAGATTGAGAAAAAGTAGAAAAAGATAAAATTTGGCAATAGCTTATAACTGGAACATTAAAAAAAGAACCTAAAGGGTTGATTTTGGTTGTTCAAGAATAAGCTATATGAATTAATGTAACCAAGGTCACGTGGGAAGTCAGCCCCCCAGAGAAGGAAATATTAAAAGAGCAGAATATTATATTTCCTCAAAGGATCTTAAAAAGGCAGAAAAGTATGCCCAGTCTCCCTCCCCCAAGCAGAAACCAGCTCTATAGAAATGCAGATGGAAACCATTCAGGAAAGTTGAAGCTAGGAGATTAAGAAGACAAAGACACCTAAAATCTACATACCCCACACAAAGTCTAAGACAGGACATAATAGAATTAACCCACAGATGCCAAAGGGACACAGGTCAAAATACGACACAGGAAATACAAAGCCTCAAACAGGAACAGGAAGCAACTTCAAACAAAAGGCTCCAAAGGGTATAAAAACCCACTCCCTACATGTGCTCTCTCTCCTTTCTTCCAGAGCCATCTTTCTGTCTGGCTCTCCTCTTCAATAAACTGCAACCTTCTTTCTAAAGCAGTCACCATGTTGTTTATTCCCAGCTTGGACTGAACCATGATGAAGACTTTTCCTTCAACAGTCAAAACTGAAAAATCATCAAATGATTCAAAGTGCAAGTTGTACAAAGAAGCAGAAGAAACAGTAGATCATATATTCAGCTCAAGATCGCACAGACTGACTATAACATAACACAGTTGCCAAAATGATTCACTGGAATATCTGTAAAAAATAGCATGTGTCAGTAATGAAAAATCGGCAGGAACATATAGTTGAAATAGTAGTTGGAAATGAGCAGGTTAAAACATTGTGGGATTTCTGAATACAAATTAATAAAAGTCTTGGCACAAAATGCACCAGATCTGACTGGTTGAAAGGAACAAAGTGTGGATAGCTGATACAACAATACCAGGGAATAGTAGAAGACAAAGAATTGGAGAAGATCACAAAGTATCAAGATCTGAAAATCAAAGTTGAAAGAGTATGGCATAAACCACCTATGGTGATCCCAGTGGTTATTGGCACACTAGTTGTCATACCAAAAAGATCTTGGATGGCACTTAGAAAATCAGCACATTGGCAACATTTGCAACTGACAATTACAAAAGGCCACCATAATGCTTGCATGAACATATATCCTATGCCAGTGTTTTTCAACCACTGTTCCGCGGCACACTAGTGTGCCGCGAGATGTTGCCTGGTGTGCCGTGGGAAAAATTGAAAAGTAATTATAAAATACTTTCTTTGTGTTTATTTGATTCCTATTCAAGAGAATTACTTTATATATAGTCAATATAGGCACAGAGTTAAATTTTTTAACATTTTCTAATGGTGGAGTGCCTCGTGATTTTTTTCATGAAACAAGTGTGCCTTTGCCCAAAAAAGGTTGAAAAACACTGTCCTATGCCAATAAATACAACCACTTAATGTATTTCATTCTAATAAAGTTCATCTTGGGAAGTACTTGATGCAAATGAAGGTCAAAACCAGCTAAAGAACTGGTAGTTGCGATTTCATAAAGTAGTTATTTGCTGGTCAGAATCAGTCAAATATTTAGACAGGCCTTGACATTGTTATCAACCTTTTGAGTCCTTCCCATGGATAGGTAGATGTCGTTTCTGTAGTTTCATGGTGTTAAAGATATCATTGCAAGATTTAAATTGTTCCAAGTAAAGTTGCCTTTTACAAATGACTGATGGTGATTTTGTCAATACCAATGGTGTTCAATTGATACTCTAGTAACTTTGGGATTGCACACAAGGTGCCTATTACTATTAGTACTACCTTTGTGTTCTTTTGCCACAATCGTTTTACTTTCATTTAGAGATCTTTATATTTTATCTTCTCCATTTTTTTCTCTTTTATTCTGTCCTCAGGTTACATCATCTAACCATAACAACTGCCTATCCCAAGTCTTTGGGAGAATAGGTGGATAAAAATGCTAAATCCAGTCTAAAAATCTGAATGACTCTGAGGAACCATAATAATAATGTATGATGTGCTACAAGTTATACAAAAGGCAAGTACCTTAAAGGTAAAGGTAAAGGTTCCCCCGCACAAGCGTGCTAGTCGTTTCCAACTCTAGGGGCCGGTGCTTATCTCCGTTTCAAAGCCGAAGAGCTAGCACTTGTCCGAGGACGTCTCCGTGGTCATGTGGCCGGCATGACTAGACGCCAAAGGCGCACGGAACGCTGTTACCTTCCCACCGTAGTGGTCCCTATTTTTCTACTTGCATTTTTACGTGCTTTCGAACTGCTAGGTTGGCAGAAGCTGGGACGAGTAACAGGCGCTCACTCTGTACCTTACACTCTTCAAAATTGGATTAGGTAATTTCATATAACAGTTTTTTCAGCCTGGCACCACCCAGATATGCTGGATTACTATAACCACAAGGAAAGTTCCTTAATCCTATTCATGAACTGCACTACAATTTTTTTTCATTAGAAACTTTCTCAATAGACATCTGCAAATACTGGGAGGTTATCTAAATATTCTTAAAAGTAACCAGACAATCCATGACCTATTGGGTCATCTTTCCTTACTTAAACAGAGATACTTAAGGTATTCCTTTACTTAAACAGAGAAACAGAATGACCCCTCCCCCCAACAAGGCAAAAAAAGCAGTGGGAACAGGAGCAACTTCCAACTTCCTGCTGGCTTCCCCACTGACTTTGCTTGTGGGAAGTTGGCAGGCAGCATTGGAAAACATGATCACATGATCACAGGTGAGGCAATACTGCAGTGGCCACCACTATAAAGATCCTTGAAACTTTAATTATGCAGGACTAATGGGTCCCAGATTTTGCACATATTGTTTAAATTAGCATATTTTAGGTACACTGATTCAAAAAAAATTGCACTTAGATGCACTTGTTTGGACTAATTGAAGGTCACACATAGACAAACAGACAGGAAAGTTTTAGTAGTATACTAGACAACCTGTGACTCATTGCATTATTGTTTCAGAAATATTTCCATACTGAAATAGAGAAACAGCATGACCCTGGGTGGGCAAAAAAATCAGATTTGGATTCATAATCAATTCAAACATGAAATGCATTCATATTCTTAACATATATGACAGGACTGTTATGAGTAGGGGCATCAGGGGGGACAGTAGGGATCTCTCTGAATCTTCAGATTCAAAAGCTAGAGTGTGACCACAAAAGACGCAAGTGAAGTTTGAATCAGCTGATCCTGAGCTAAGCAATGTCCTGATTTCAACAATGCACAGCAAATTACAAAGGCAAGAATTAAGAATCAAACCATATACTTGAAAGAAAGAATTGTATTTCAGGTAATTAGTCAAATTTACTTTTATATATTGTAAACGTGATTCCTTTACAGGATGGATTTGATTTAAATCAAGTCAATTTAAATCATGATTTAAATCACTAGTAAAAAGGCTTGATTTATATTGACTTGATTTAAATCATAATTATTAAAGAGCAAGTGTCATCTCTGTCCTGCAGAGGCTCCTCCTCTAACTCTCTGTTGAATCACCGACAGTCCCATTCACTTTAATGGGATGGCTGGTGATGCAGCAATGACACAAGCGTGGGACGTGGCGGGCAGCAGGTGAGTGGATGCCCGCTAACAGGCACTGCCATGGTGGATCTGAAATGACAGGTTCTCTTTAAATGTAAGAACTCATTCTTGCTGGTGGATAGAATCCTTAATATATTTTTTTTGCAAAAATAAGACCTACCCTGATTTTTTTTGGGGGGTGGGGTGGGGCTAATATAAGCCCTACCCCAAAAATAAGCCCTAGTGCAGTCAGACCTTCCAACTTCTCACGGAAAAAAGATGTTGAAAGAAGTTAGAAGGTCTGACTGAACTTTTTTTAGTCCCACAAACTCCGTTTCCCTGCAGCAGGAGAGAAACGTGCCAGAGCTGGAAAGCAGGTTAGTGAAGAAATTCTTTTGGGAAGAGAGAGGAGCTAGGCGGTGGTGCGCCAAACTTACCGCAGCGCCAGAAGGAGCAGGAAACGGGGCTGCCATTTCCAGAACGAACAAGGGAGACGCAGGGCAATGCAAGGCGGCAAGCAAGTGCTCTTCTCTGCTCTGCATTGCTGCGCAGAGCCGCTCCCCTCCCTGTTCTCTGTTCTCTTCAGTGGCAGTGACGGAGGACTGGCAGAAGGGAGGCTTGTGCTGCCCAGTCACGGTGCAAGCCACAGGAGAGTTGGTAGAGGAGGCGGCTGCCACCGGGCAGATGATCTGTGGGGTGAAGCATGAAGAAAACCCCTCCAGCAGCGCACAGTAGCAGCAGAGCCTTTCGCCATCCCCCTGGCTACAAAATGGAGGAGGGGGACCGAGCCTGCCCTGCCCATCCTCCGTAGCATGGCATTCTGGCTCGGGAGGGGAGTGAAAGGGAAGGTCGCCGAGCAAGGAATGGCGTGGTTGGGGGGCCCTGAAATAAGCGGGTGCAGGGTGCGTGGGGCAGCTCCACCCCCTCCCCCACCTGCCTTGCCTTGTTGTGGTGGCAGTGGCACAATGTGCTGCATGGCCTCCTGCCACGAGCAGCCACAGAAGTGGGCCGGCAGCCATGGGGATGCTTGCTGGATGGGGCTGTTGGTGCCACCACCACGAGGCGAGGCAGTTGTCACAAAAAATATATGACATCCCCCAAAATAAGACTTAATGCCTCTTTTGGAGGCAAAAGTAATACAAGACTGGGTCTTACTTTCAGGGAAACACGATAGTTGGAGAACTACACAAATTCTTTTATTTAATTAAAACACTTAAGAGCCTGGTACAGATGCATTTTTCTTCAAACAATCATACAGTTTGTAGTGTACAAAGATTTGTAAAACAATGGATAAAAAAATATTCCTGAACTATGTTTTATGATTTATCTCATGGTTACTGTGAAATTGTGTGAATGCATCAGTGCAGTGCATGTTATCTTAGCTTGCAAAGCTTGGATTCACTGAACAAGTTTACCAAAAATGTAAATATTACCGAATATACAGCCTCACACTACATAATCTCCATTTCATACTGAATAAATTAAATTATTAATATATCTTAAGTAGAAAACTATATTTAGATAGATGTTTACTCCAAAAGCATTTTATTAAAATAAATTTGATAAAAATTAAAAAATCCCATTTTTGTATATATATTTTTTAAAAATCATCGATTATTATCCACCGTTCCTTTACTAACTGGCTGTGCGGGTGAAAAATGTTCTAATTTCCTTTTATTCTCTGTGCTATTGTTGATTCACCCAGAACCATGAACTAGAAATGGACTACAGTATTATTAGATCTTCCTGAACTTGAGATCTGTCTCTTCAGACTCTTTGCAAAAGTACACTCTTCTGCCTTTGATTTTATACCATGTGTTGTGCTACTTTGATAAAAGATTTACAATTGCAATAAATATCATCTAACTATATCAGAGTCATGGGTAGTTGACAGCACAGAACAGGGAGGTCAAAATGGCAAATGTAATTGGGTAAGCAAAGCCCCACTCATTTTTATATACAGTAGTTTGATGTACCTTAAAAAGGGATGGAGCCTCAATTGTCCCGTCACACACTATTTTAGCACTGTTAACTAACCCTAAAGAGTGACTAGGGTAACTGCAAATATCCTAAATTTCTGAAAGAAATGAAAATTTCAAATAAATCAAATGTAGGTGGTTTGATTTTCATTAAGCCATTTATTGAAAAATTGCCTTCATACCATTTTTATGCAGCATTGTGTTATTTGTTCATTAACTTAATTTTTACCATGTTTAGAAATATGCATTTTTAGAAATACTGCATTCTTTCAGCTGTTGTATATTTATAGTTTTGTTATCCCCTATAGTATTCTTCTGTTTTATTCTTAACATATTGATATTTTTGATGAACAAAGAACCAAATGCTTCATTATTTTTAATTGATTTTTCAAAAGTTGAAATATTTCTCACTTTTAATGTTTCCCATTTATATCATCAAAAGATTCATAAAGATTTAAGGTGCACAATTCAAAACATACAAAATAAGAAGCTCTTTTGGAGACAGACGAACAAACCTGAGGTAATTTTACAACCTCTTAAAAGTAAAATGCATGTCTTATTCGTAAGGTTTGGGATGAATGTACAGCTTGAATCTTGAAGATTTAGGGTTCTTTTAAACAGGTTTTTTATGCCAGATTGTTTTATGCAATTTTATTTTTATTTATTTATTTTATTTATTTTAATCCCATTTATATCCCGCCCTTCTCCGAAGACTCAGGGCGGCTTACAATCTAAGCACAAATCAATGTGCTTAGCAATAGCCTTCATTCTATGTATATGCCTGCTTATTAGGGCTTTCGCCCCCCCCCCCCAAGCGGCATTATTACAAAGTCAGCTTATTGCCCCCAACAATCTGGGTCCTCATTTTACCTACCTCGGAAGGATGGAAGGCTGAGTCAACCTTGAGCCTGGTGGGATGCGAACCTGCAATAATTGCAGGCAGCTGGTGTTACTTAAGAAGGCATCAGCCCACTGCTCCACCAAGGCTCCAATTAACCTTGGATTCACACATTTGGGCTATATTTGCACTGGCCAGAAGATTATGTTCTACTTAGTTTAAAGCACAATCTACTTAAGATGACTTTGACTATACTCCATGCATTTGATTAATTTAACCATGATCAAGAAAGCTTACTTTCTTTAATCAAACTGTACTAATTATAGGGCAAATTCTATTTAAAATAAAAAATAGAATAGTTCCTCTCCTCAGTTACTTTCCTCAACCCATTTAATTTGCTGGCCCCATTCTTCCTCTGTCACACTTTGTAGAATAGGTTGAGTTTGTGACAATTATCAAGCGCCTTCTTCTGTCACTTGGAGCTTGGAAGAGAAATTCCACTTGAGTCTACACTGGTGTAGCTGATGAGCAATATGTCTTTATATAAGACACTCTTCACCAGCATTTTAACTCTTCTTGGAATAATGCAGAGTGGATTTTACTGATTTTTGAACAACTTAAGTTAATGTTTGTATAACTACAAACAGAGTGTACAGCTGAGGTGTGTTCTTCTGATATTCAGCAATGAGAAATAGTTGTGTTAATTCCAGCGTAGGAGAGCCCTTTCTCCTCTGACAAGTCAAAGAAGGCAAGCAGTGATCGGCTCTCTTCAACTTGACGCTAATCAGCAGGGTATACTTAGTAGACAAACTAGAACACATGCAGAGAAGAGTAAGGATTAAAACACCGGGAACCAAGTCTTAAAAGGACAAAATAAGATACTGGGTACAGGTAGTCTCTCACTGTTAGCCTGGGATCCAGGCAAGGGCACAGTGAACACAGTAAGGTGGCAGAGTCTCATCTGCCAAAGGGAGCTTGCCAGCCCTGCCTGGGAAGGAAGCAGTGGGGTTAAGCCAGCAATGGAGGTTAGGGCAACAGGGCAGGTGTCAACTCAATGGCAAAGGTGGTAACACTGTGAAAGTTGCCCTAGGAGCCACAATCTGAACCACCAGCCTTGTTTCTCCACTGATTTCTTGCCGATGTCTCCTACCCATGCAGGTCCATCAAAAGTTCCATATGGCCCTTGCCCAGCACCTGGATGTTGTGGTACAGTATTGAACCATGGAACCATTTAGCTAGAAAGATGGTCAATGTCTTAAGTCAATGTCTTCAAGCAGGAGCTAGATAGCCATCTATAATAAATACCGTAAATTGGATTCCTATGTGAATGGAAAGTTGGATTTGACGGTATAAATGGCCCCTTTCCGTTCTATGATTAGAATCATAGAACTGGAAGGCCCATTTATTTTTTCAGTCACCTAGGGGTGTCAAACTGCCGGCCCACAGGCCGGACACGTCATCAGGAAGCCACGCCCACTCCATTGCCAGCAATGGAGAAAAAGCTCCAATACGTTGCGCAATGTCACATGACGTTGCGTGTTTGACATGTCTGGTCTAAGTATTAACCCGCATGGAGGCATTTTAACAGACAATAAAAGCCTGGGAAAGGATGACATTTGGTCACCCTAAAGTCTTAGTCCTGTCTGAATATCTTGCAATATATTGTAAATATTTTCCAACACAAGACAGCTTCATTTTCACATCTCATGTATAATAGTGATAGTAACAGTCCAGCTTTCAAAGCTTGATAAGCAGGGATGCATTCTCCTCCCAGAGGTCCAATGTATTTGGAGTGCACTTGGTTATAAACATATATTTTATGTACACAACTTATGCCATTTGACACCTGCAAAGAGGTCAGTAGCTTTTCTGAAATAATAAGCTTCTAGTCCTCATACTGATAAGGAATTTTTTGAAGTCTGATATTTTGAAAGCTAGTTAAACCAAACAAAATGCCTGAAAATGTAACTGAGTGCAGCTTATGAATTTTTAACTAATTTTCTTATTTTAACTGTGACTAAAGGTGAAAGTTGTTTAGCACCTTTCTATTAGGATTGTTAAGACAACATAAAGTCCTGCTTCTTCAGTTTTCTTTTGAACTAAAAGAAATTCATTGCCGACAGGCAAAATGCATTTGGTTTTATTCTGGATTTATGGATGCTCTTGATTTGCAATACTTAAGAATGTTTCATCTGAAATACGAACATATGAAACTGATTCCCTTATTCTAAATTCAATCCAATTTATTCTGACTACTTACTTGGCAAATTACTCTGGCTGTATTACGTGTAATACTGTAATCTCCCACTTGGGTTTTATTTTTATTTTTGTTTACTGTTTTAATTGCATTTAATTGATTTTATATATCTTTTTAATAGTTTTTTTATCTGCTCAGAGTCACTTTGTGTAAGATGAGTGCCCATATTAATGTGACACAGAAAATGAAAGTAAATAAATAAACCAATATACTAAAAAGAAAGATGAAATTTAGTTTACTCCTGATATGAGTTTTCTATAAGTAAAAAATTGTATTTTCGCATTGATGGGCACTATAAACAATGGGCCAGTTGTATTTTGAAATGATTCAGAACTATTCAAAGGTGAACTTCCTACCCAACAGAAAATAAAAGGCGGAAAAATAGAATAATCGACTAGTAAGGCAAGGAAAAAAACCTTTACTAACAAATATACAAATGTTTTTTCAGATCCTGAGTTTAACAGCTAATTTTAAATCTGCTATCAGAATTGGTAGCAAGTGTTAAGAATGTTAGGCTGGGAAGATATTATAGTATGACACTCATATAAGATAGAAACAACTGGCTCACATTGCTACCATAACTAGAGAAAAACGTAAGTCTCTGCAATTCTTATGTAAACTAATCGTGGAGTACATCAGGGCTTTTCAACCAGTGGTACGGGTACCACCTGTGGTACATTGACATCTGGCAGGTGGTACGCGACCATCCTAGAAAAGTGGTAGCGGGGGAGGGGAATGAGCTGAACCGGTGGCAGCACCACACAAGCCTGAGCGAGAGATGGCTGGAGCTGCAGGGCTGTCAGAGCTTAGCGAAAGCACCAGGATCAGCGCCAGGCTCCAGCTGGAGCTCGGCGCTGATTCTGGCGTCTCTGAGCCCAGAAGAAGCACCGATCAGCTGGAATGTTGCAGCATCTCCAGGGCCTTGTGATTTACATTCAGATGATTGGCAAATGAATCATATTTATGATGGTCACAGTGTCCCAGGGTCATGTGAAGTGACCAAAACCTGCTGCAACTAACCAGCAGAGGTGGGGGAATAAAAACCAAACAGCCCCCACCCCATCCCCGCTGCCAATCCTCAACAAAACTGCTTACAACAATGAAAACCTCGGACAGGAGGAAAGCGCCGCCGGGCAGGCAGACAGATGTCTTGCTCGGCTGTGGCTTGGGGGGCACTTTTTTCAGTGCCATTTTAACTTCAAACAGTCACTAAGCGAACTGTTGTAAGTCGAGGACTACCTGTACTTCATCACTTTTGTCCTTTTTTTTGGGGGGGGGTGTCATCAAGTTTTTGACACCTTGTGCTAGGCGACTGGTGGTACTCGGATGTTGCCATATCCTAAAAGTGGTACAATGGGTGAAAAGGTTGAAAAGCCTTGGAGTAGATAACTAATCAGTGCATTGATGATGTCACCTAGTCAGGTAATGAAATGTCTGCAAACAACCAAGTTCAGGGAGCATGAATGACTCCACAGTTCAACCCTGAACTACATATATTCTCTTCTTTTGTAAATTAAGAAATACATTAAAAGCACAATTTATCTGCAATATTTCCAAAGCAAATTTTATTGAGACAAATGAGATGTGCCCAAATAAAGATTGCGCATAATCAAATGTACAGATGTGCAATTTCCATTCATCTTATTACCAGTAATCTTGCAGTAACTTTTTCATGCACTTCAACTGGGAGCCTCCCAGAGTTAGTTCAAAGATGGGCGGATATATAAATGTTTTAAGATATAAATGAGCTTAAAACCTGAGGACTAGCAAGAAAGATTAAAAAAACCACTAGAGACCATAACAATATTTTAGAATTAATTTCAGCTAAATTTCCAAAACTATTTAATTGATAAGGGACGCGGTGGGTTAGGACGCTGAGCTTGTCAATCAGAAGATAAGCAGTTTGGCGGGTCGAATCCCGAGTGCCACGTAGCAGAGTGAGCGCCTGTTACTTGTCCCAGCTTCTGCCAACCTAGCAGTTCAAAAGCACATAAAAAATGCAAGTAGAGAAATAGGGACCACTACGGTGGGAAGGAAACAGCGTTCCGTGCGCCTTTGGCATCTAGTCATGCTGGCCACATGACCACAGAGACGTCCTCGGACAAACGCTGGCTCTTCGGCTTTGAAACAGAGATGAGCACTCACCCCCTAGAGTTGGAAATGATTAGCACGCATGTGCAGGGGAATCTTTACCTTTTTACCTTTTTATTTGATATATAAGACTCACCTAACAATACTGAAATGTGCTTGTCTGCACAGAAACAAGTTCCATTCCTCTGTGCCTTATCACGTTTTAAGATTTTTTAGTTCATTTTTTGTGAGAAAATACAGTTTCTCTATTTCACAGGTGTCAAACCTAATAGTGTCATGTGACGTATCATGACGTTTTTTTGCCTTTGCGGAGCTGGGGTGGGCGTGGCCTGTGCATGATGCCTCCGGCCCATGGGCCACCAGTTTTACATCCCTGCTCTATTTGTAAACTATATATTTATACCAGGGGTTTGAATGCCTCTTTATTCTGCTGAGTTACTGGACTTCAGGTTTCTTTGCAATGACAAGACCTTAGTCTCTATGCCAAATTAAATCTGGAGTTGCAAATAGGCTCAAACCTATACCCTGATCTGCCTCATTGTGCAAACTTTACTTTGTCCAAATCTTCCTTTTCCTCTTTTCTATAGCATTTTTTAATTGTTTCCAAACTCAAGCTGTGAAAATGCTTTAGACAACTTGTACTGATTCATATATGTATAAAACTGGCAACTGTCTAATTAAGCTGGAACAAAGAAGACCAATTTCTAAAGCAAGGGTGTTAAACTGCCAACCTGCGGACTGGATGCGTCACGCCAAAACCGTGCCCACCCTATTGACGGCAAGGAGAAAAAAGTTGTGATACGTCACAACACATCATGTGACGTTGCAGGTTTGTCACCCGTGCTCTAAAGTAAAATATAAAATTAAATAAAATGTCTAAAGTTAAAATATAAAGTTAAATAATTTTGCCAGACAAGAAAGCTTCTATAGTACTTTTAAAGAAAAACGTTCAAACAGAGGTGAGATGTTTCTTAGCAAACTTCCATACCAGTTTGTATGCATTCATTTTATCATCAACCAAACAGGAGCCCCAATACTTTAAAGCTATCAATGAAGTATTTACAAAGAGATGTACTTATTCATCAAATGTCCTACAAAAAAGGTATCATATACTGAATTTCATCTGGAAAATCATGGATGTATTGCTGTAATGAGGTAATATGACATCTAAGTAGTTGCATTTTGAAATGATATTGAAGGAGAGTGCCTGTCCATAAAGATATAGGAAAATAACTTCTACCTAATTTGAATGCCTACATTTCTAGGTTCCAATTACATTCACCCTAGAATTATAAAGGAATTGTTTATCAGGATTTCTGTCAATTACTTTGACAAATCCTGAGAACTGGGAGGTGGCAGTGGATTTAAGACAGACATGTCAAACACAAGGGCCGGGGGCCGGATCCGGCCCACGAAGTGGTTTCATGCGGCCCGCAAAGCCATCCTGGAAACAGTGAGGGAATGGCCCCCACTGCCTTGGCCCTGGCCCAGAGACCCTCCTTCTGCCAGAGACCCTCAGATCTGTCCCACTCCTGCCCAGGCCCCCATAGGCACCCTTGATGCGAACGATGTAGAGCTGGCCATGCCCACCCAGTAGGCCATACGCACTTTAGCCATGCCCACCCAGTAAGCCACACCCACCCAGGCCACACCCACCCAGCCCCCTGAGGGCAACCGCAATGCTGATGCGGCCCTCAATGAAATTGAGTTTGACACCCCTGATTTAAGAGGAGCAAATGTAGCTTTCTGCAGGAAAGCAAAAAAAAAAAAAGAGGATTCAGGCATTATTGACCAATGACCCTAAAATGAAACCTGCGAAAACGTTAGAGCCAGTAAAAAAGCAGCCATCTGCAAGAACTTTGAAAGCCATGTCATGGTTACTAAGAGCCAACATGGCTTTGTAAAAAATAAATCAGATAATATAAACATTGTCTCCTTCTTTAGTTTAGTAATTACTCTAGTGGACAAGGCGAATACTGTGGATATAATCAATCTTGATTTCAACAAAGGTTCTGATAAAGTTCCACAGGCATTCTCACTAACAAATTAAGTTCAGTTAAGTGAAGTAGGACTTAGTGAGATTCCACAGGAATACATTTTTGGGGTGGTATTATTCAATATTTTTATGTATTACTTGACTGATGGCACTAATGGACCGTTTACCAAATTTATGAATGACATATCATTAGAAAGTCTAGAATACCCAGTTTGACCAAAAAAAAAATTGTAGCCAAATCTGGCAGGTTGGAAGTCTAGGCTGAGAGGAACAAAATGTTTCTTAACAGAGAAATATGTAATATGTATTATATTTGGGGTGAAAAAAAGTGGGACATATCTACATTCATGGCTTGAAAAGCCTATTTCTGAGACAGACTTTGGTGAAGTTATTGACAACAAGCTAAACATGAGCTAGTAGTAGTGTCAGACAGTTGCTAGAAGGTCTAAGGCAATTCTGGCCAGCATCAAAAGAACCAGTGTCATTATTTCTTTCCAGTTGGCATTGGTGACACCATCAGGTTTCCCATTTACAGAAGGATATTGACAAGTAGTAAATGAAAAGGAGGACAAAAATGACAACATAGGTACTTCAAGATCTGTCCTCTGATGGCCAGCTGAAGGATCTTGAATGTCCATTGTGAAGATGACAAGGGAGAAATGTTAGCTATGTTAAAGTAGATAAAAGGAAACTACAGGAAAGATATCATGAACTGTTTTCTATGGCAACAGAAACTAGAAACAGAAATAACAGGTATGAGTTGCAGCTACTGGGATTTGATTTAAATATAAGGGGAAAATTCCTGATAGTAAGATCTATAAAACTACTAGACTGTTCTTCATCTCTGGAAATGTTTAAGAAGAAGCCAGCCATCTGTCATGAATGAGTTAACAGTTTTTCTGTATGTTGCAGAAGGCTGGACTAGATTATCCTTATGTCCCTTCAAACTCTTTAACCCTACAATTCTATGATACTGAAATAAACTCAAGCATAGTTTCACTTCTGGCTATAATCTATTAAAAATGACAACATAATAATAACTACATAAAATACTTAAAATACTGGCAAAACCATGAAAACTAGATTTGCATTTTTATATCCACTGATCCTGCAAAAGGCACAACTACAGTAAACATTATTTTTTGTTTGGTTTCCAAGCAAATATGCCACGACTGCTTTGCATGTCAGAGAATTAACCCCAAAATTATGTGTAGTATCCAATAGCATGTTTCTGTCAAAAAATTGCATTGAATCAATAGGAAGAGGATTTCCCACCATTTAAGTATGCTCAAAGTCTGTTTTAGAGAAGTTCCAGCCTTATCGGGCAGTTTTTGAGGTTGCACATGACGTCATGTAGGTGAGGGGAGGACAAGGAAGCTGCTAATGTGAGATGATTCTTTCTCACATTAATGAATTCCTTCTAGAGTCCTAAAGGTAGTATAGAAATATGGTCTGTAAAGACAAATCATATTAATGAAAGAATTGTCTTAATAGCAAGGTACTACAAAAACAATTAAATCTATAACTGATAATAATCCCAGAAATTATTTCATTATTCCTGCCTGCAATATTAAAATACCATCACCAGAAGGTCACTAGAGCACCAACAACTAAAGCAAGTCAATATTCCTATCCAGTTTTGACCAACAATATTATCAAATTCTGGGTGATCCGCAAAAGCTAAGTAGGGTCAGACCTGGTTGTGTTCAGATAGACCACCAGGAAATTGCATTTCTATAGTTTTGCTTCATAAAACAATCTGAAAAATCTATATGTGAACTAGGCTGCTTAAGAGAATACCGTATATACTTGAGTATAAGCCGAATTTTTCAGCCCACTTTTTGGGCTGAAAAACTCCACTTCGGCTTATACTCCAGTCAACAAAAAAAAAGAACTGTCCGTTCGTTCGGAACAGGCTGCTGAGAGAAGCTGCCTCGCCTGCTGCGCCCCCAACAACCGCCGCTGCCGCTTTCCCCCCCCCATCGCTCACCCGCTGCCCCCGAAAATGCCGCTGCCGCTTTCCCCCCCATCGCTCACCCGCTGCCCCCGAAAATGCCGCTGCCGCTTTCCCCCCCCATCGCTCACCCGCTGCCCCCGAAAATGCCGCTGCCGCTTTCCCCCCCCCATCGCTCACCCGTGCTTTCCCCCCCATCGCTCACCCGTGCTTTCCCCCCCCATCGCTCACCCGTGCTTTCTCTCCCCATCGCTCACCCGTGCTTTCCCCCCCCATCGCTCACCCGTGCTTTCTCTCCCCATCGCTCACCCGTGCCGCCCCGAAAATGCCGCTGCCGCTCGCCCGCTTGCTCGCTTCCTCGCCCGGGGACCAGCACCAGCCAGCCAGCCCGCCGGCGAGAAGCCCGGCCCGGAGGTGAGGGGAGGGAGCGGAGTCGCTCACCCGTGCTTTCCCCCCCCCATCGCTCACCCGTGCTTTCTCTCCCCATCGCTCACCCGTGCTTTCCCCCCCCATCGCTCACCCGTGCTTTCTCTCCCCATCGCTCACCCGTGCCGCCCCGAAAATGCCGCTGCCGCTCGCCCGCTTGCTCGCTTCCTCGCCCGGGGACCAGCACCAGCCAGCCAGCCCGCCGGCGAGAAGCCCGGCCCGGAGGTGAGGGGAGGGAGCGGAGTCGCTCACCCGTGCTTTCCCCCCCCCCATCGCTCACCCGTGCTTTCTCTCCCCATCAAAGATTCTTGGAAGTAATGGTTGGAAAAGTTTGCAAGTCTTTGGGAAAGTTCAAGAAGTGAAAGGAATACCCTCCTCTTGAAAGACCAGATAAGGCAGACAGGGAGATGAAGAGTTCAACCGAGTTTCCTCTTTTGTTCAGGCATCTGCACCCGCTGCTTTTAAACTCGCCTGGCGCTGCAACGGCACCCGTTTCCCCCGGCGAGTTTTCCCTACCTGGCCCCTGCAGAATCGCGGCGGCGCCCCCGGAGAAGCCTACCCCGAGGCTGCGGCCGATTTTTCCTTCTCCTAGACTCTGCCGCCCAGAGCGTTGTTTCTCCCCCTCATGCGTGCATGGGATGAGGCGAGAAACCAACAGCCTGCGTCCGTCTCTCTTTATGTATATTTCTGTATATATCTTATCTCGGGATCTAGACCTTTCGAAGGAGAAGGGGCGGCTGGAGTTCGTGAGTTGCTGTGGGACCCAAGGGTTGGGGGAAGAGAGATGGGAGGGAAAAGGGGAGAAACCTGCCGCTGGCTAGTTCTTTGTCTGATCGGGGAGCCTGAACAAAAGAGGAAACTCGGTTGAACTCTTCATCTCCCTGTCTGCCTTATCTGGCTTTTTGAAACGCACCACCGGCTGCTCCGTCCAGAAGCCCAGATTCGGGAGGGCTGCTTGGCTTCCACTTGAGCCCATCTATGTCCGCGGGCCCCCCCCCCACTACCCCTAGACCTCCGCCGCCGGCGGAGGCTGGATCCGCGCTCCGCAGCGGCAGGGCGCGGATCCAGCAGAAAGAAGCAGGCAGGCAAGGCACGGAGATCCGGAGACCTGCTGATGATTGGGGAGGTTTGGGCACCTCCCCAAACCTCGGCAGGTCTTCGGATCTCCGTGCCTTGCCTGCCTGCTTCTTTCTGCTGGATCCGCGCCCTGCCGCCGGCAGAGGCTTGTGGAGCACGGATCCAGCCTCCGCCGGCATGCAGGCAAATCCTGCTAAAGGGCTTTCCCCCCCCCCCACACTGGATCCGCGCTCCGCAAGCCTCTGCCGGCGGCAGGGCGCGGATCCAGCAGAAAGAAGCAGGCAGGCAAGGCACGGAGATCCGAAGACCTGCCGAGGTTTGGGGAGGTGCCCAAACCTCCCCAATCATCAGCAGGTCTCCGGATCTCCGTGCCTTGCCTGCCTGCTTCTTTCTGCTGGATCCGCGCCCTGCCGCTGCGGAGCGCGGATCCAGCCTCCGCCGGCGGCGGAGGTCTAGGGGTAGTGGGGGGGGGGCCCGCGGACATAGATGGGCTCAAGTGGAAGCCAAGCAGCCCTCCCGAATCTGGGCTTCTGGACGGAGCAGCCGGTGGTGCGTTTCAAAAAGCCAGATAAGGCAGACAGGGAGATGAAGAGTTCAACCGAGTTTCCTCTTTTGTTCAGGCTCCCCGATCAGACAAAGAACTAGCCAGCGGCAGGTTTCTCCCCTTTTCCCTCCCATCTCTCTTCCCCCAACCCTTGGGTCCCACAGCAACTCACGAACTCCAGCCGCCCCTTCTCCTTCGAAAGGTCTAGATCCCGAGATAAGATATATACAGAAATATACATAAAGAGAGACGGACGCAGGCTGTTGGTTTCTCGCCTCATCCCATGCACGCACGAGGGGGAGAAACAACGCTCTGGGCGGCAGAGTCTAGGAGAAGGAAAAATCGGCCGCAGCCTCGGGGTAGGCTTCTCCGGGGGCGCCGCCGCGATTCTGCAGGGGCCAGGTAGGGAAAACTCGCCGGGGAAAACGGGTGCCGTTGCAGCGCCAGGCGAGTTTAAAAGCAGCGGGTGCAGATGCCTGAACAAAAGAGGAAACTCGGTTGAACTCTTCATCTCCCTGTCTGCCTTATCTGGTCTTTCAAGAGGAGGGTATTCCTTTCACTTCTTGAACTTTCCCAAAGACTTGCAAACTTTTCCAACCATTACTTCCAAGAATCTTTGATGGGGAGAGAAAGCACGGGTGAGCGATGGGGGGGGGGGAAAGCACGGGTGAGCGACTCCGCTCCCTCCCCTCACCTCCGGGCCGGGCTTCTCGCCGGCGGGCTGGCTGGCTGGTGCTGGTCCCCGGGCGAGGAAGCGAGCAAGCGGGCGAGCGGCAGCGGCATTTTCGGGGCGGCACGGGTGAGCGATGGGGAGAGAAAGCACGGGTGAGCGATGGGGGGGGAAAGCACGGGTGAGCGATGGGGAGAGAAAGCACGGGTGAGCGATGGGGGGGGGAAAGCACGGGTGAGCGACTCCGCTCCCTCCCCTCACCTCCGGGCCGGGCTTCTCGCCGGCGGGCTGGCTGGCTGGTGCTGGTCCCCGGGCGAGGAAGCGAGCAAGCGGGCGAGCGGCAGCGGCATTTTCGGGGCGGCACGGGTGAGCGATGGGGAGAGAAAGCACGGGTGAGCGATGGGGGGGGAAAGCACGGGTGAGCGATGGGGAGAGAAAGCACGGGTGAGCGATGGGGGGGGAAAGCACGGGTGAGCGATGGGGGGGGAAAGCACGGGTGAGCGATGGGGAGAGAAAGCACGGGTGAGCGATGGGGGGGGAAAGCACGGGTGAGCGATGGGGGGGGAAAGCACGGGTGAGCGATGGGGGGGGAAAGCACGGGTGAGCGATGGGGGGGGAAAGCACGGGTGAGCGATGGGGGGGGAAAGCACGGGTGAGCGATGGGGAGAGAAAGCACGGGTGAGCGAAAGAAGCAGGCAGGCAAGGCACGGAGATCCGGAGACCTGCTGACGTTTGGGGAGGTTTGGGGAGGTGCGCGCGCACCTCCCCAAATCTCCCCAAACTTCGGCAGGTCTCCGGACGGCGGCGGCTTGGGAGAGGTGCGCGCGATCCTGGAAGCACCGAAGCCTCGGCCGCGCGCAAGTCCTCGGTAAGTTCCGGGCGGTCACTTGCTTCGCGTCTCCTGAGGGAAGGGGGGGCGACTGGAGCGGGCGTGTTTCCTCGCCTGCTGGGCGCCGCGATTTGCCCAGGGAACGCGCGGGCCCCGAATGGCAGCGTGGAACGAGGAAGCGGACAGCCAGGGCTTCCCCGAGAGCCGCGGCCACACAGGGTATTCCTGTGTATTCAGGCTTGCAAAATGGCGGATCGAGCCTCTGCTGGCGGCGGAGGCTTGCAGAACGGCGGATCGGCTTATACTCGAGTCACGAACTTTTTCCAGTTTTTGGGGGTGAAAATGGGGGTCTCGGCTTATACTCGAGTCGGCTTATACTCAAGTATATACGGTAGATTAAAGTCACAATGCTTCCACATACGGTAGAAAAGGAGACAACATAAATAGTAAGAGTCTAAGAATTAGAACATCATCTGGTTTTATAGGCTAATAAATACTGATTGATTTTATCCCATTTTAATTTAAATATGTAAACTAAATGTTTTCCAAGGCATTCATAATAACATACATGATTATAAGAATCCCATTTTAGCCTTCCAACATATCAGTAGCTTAAAGATCAAAGATTGTGACATGTCCAGTCTATTCAGTGCACTATATCGGCTCTATTTGCCCAATGATTCAACCAGCAATCTCATAAATATAAAATACCTCATCAGATTTTAAGTTATCAAACAATTGTCTGAAAATCAAATCAGTGCAGAGAAAATGTTTGGGTTTACATGAAAAATGGTTCTTATGTTCCTACTCTTTATATTATTAGCATGCAGGCTTACTTCTGACTTCCTATATAGTTTAGGCCAACCAACTTATTGATCAATACTACTTTACTGATTATCAGCAAACTACAGGTTCACTAGGAAACAGCAGCAATAGAACGGATGAGAAGTTACTTTAATGAGACTTGTCATGCTTTCTGTATCCTTACTACCACTGCAAAGTCACAAACAATCTGTCTGATTTGCACCCAGCAAAAGAGGAGGAAAGGATGATCTGGCAATGATGATAGTTTTGTCCACAGCTGCTATTGCAGTACAGAAAGCCCTACTCATTAACTGCTTTCATTATTAGCAGCTTGGTTTCTGTTTTCTAATCATTTCAGGATTAGAAAATGTCCTTGCTTGCTGTGTATAAAGAAACCCCAAGAGATGATTTTGTAGATTTTAAATTGTGTTGCTGGCTACAATGTTACAATACAAAACTATAAAAATATAAAATATCTTAAAATCACAGCTTTTATTATAAACAATTAATATCTGAGTGCTACCACTGTGTTTGGGGGATTTTGCTTTGTATCCAGTATTTCCCAAATCATTATTTGAAACACTCATTTCGTGTAGATTCCAAAAAAGGGGATTGGGAAACATTTTTAACTCAACTAAAGGCTCAACTTCAATATACACTCCATCACATTACATCCACACTATATAAACTACTAGTGCCCAAGGTCACTTTTCCAAGTCTATGGGTTTTTTTCTGCATAAAGCTATACACAGGCTCTTGTGTAATGAACGGAATGTCCATAAATTCTGGGATGCTTAATGAACATGGTCCTTCATATATATTTTGAGGCTAGAACTCTAAAAATTTCCAATCAGCATGGGTAACAGCTACACTGGCTGGGGATTCTGGGATCTCCCATGTTTGGAGAGTACCAGACAGGAGGTTATCATGGAATGTCTCATAATCCACCACTGCAATGTAGTAGTTTACAAGAACACCCGATACCAATTTGCTCTTTTGCCCTTAAAGTCTCAGGAGTACTAGCATCTCGGATTTTCCAAAATGGGCCAATATTTACAAACCGTACTACAAAATAATACCAGCTCACGGTATCGTAATGCAGAAGACGGCAATGCTGCTGGAGAGCGCACAAAACAATGCAGAGGAGTGGACGGGGTTTCCAACTCTCTATTGATGCTACTCTTGTCTCTAGCCCCCAAATTGCACCAAACTTGGTCATGGTTGCAGGAACGCACGTGACTCACGGACGGACTGTGGATGGATCTGCAATCGAGGCAGGTGGGCAGGACTCTTGTGTTTGTGTGTCTGTGTGAGCGCGCGTGTGCCAGAGCGCCCTGAAAGGAGGAGGGGGGGGAAAGCAAACTGCAGTGCGTGGGGCCAGACTCGAGGGAGTCGCAGCTGGCGTTGGACGGCGCATCCTCCTTATCGCCAGCCATGCAAAACAGTGGGCAGGCGCAGAGAACTTCTGGGGGCGAGAGGGTCATCGGGAGCCATCGCAGCCGTAGCCCTCCGCCCGCCTGCCCAGAGAACGAAAGGGAGGAGCTGCGGGTCGTCTTCCCTCCCCCTCCCCCAGCCCTGTTCTTTTAAGAGAGAAGGCTGGCGCTACAAGGGGCATCGCCGCTCGCTGGGTCGAGACGGGCATCCTCCTCCTCCTCCTCCTCCTCTTCTTCTCCCGCTGAGCAAATCTGCGCAGAGGGCACCACATGAGCCATCCCCTCCCTGACGCCCAGTACCCGAAGGTCCGCTCCCAAGGGCAGAGCCTCCCCAACGCCATGACAGTGCCTGAGAGGAGAATTAAGCGCTCGGCATGCCCCCTCCACGCTGAGCTCGGGCCGCCTGGCTGGCCGACCGGCCGACCGACAGACTGACCGCCGGCTCTTTGGCTCTTAGCGCCTTGCCGGCTTTGGCCGGGCAGCCCGAATTCATTCATAGCCAGTCCCCGGGGCAGGCTGGTACATCCCGAGCGCTCCTGGCGAGCGCACGGCGCGCCAATAAAAAGTTCAGAGCACAACTTACCTAAAATGGCTCCTGCAGCAGCCAAAATACAAACAGCTATTATTTGGTGAAGTTTAGCCCAGACACCCTGCAAGGACAGCCTAGCCTGACACCGGCACGCCCCCGCATCGCCGCCACTGGTTACCCGTAGCCCCCCAGCTCCTGCCATTGGAGCGGCGGCCCGTCAGCCAAACGCAACCCGCTCCAAGCTTGGCTGCAGTGTGCTTATTGCCAGCTCCATTGTGCTCCTATTTGCATTGATGTGATCGCTGCTGGGATTGGCTGTGGCAGAAGCAGTGCTATTTCCTCCCCCCCCCCAACACCCCCTCAACAATTCCTGGTGCTTCCCGGATCCGCAGTCCCGGTGCTTCTCTCCCCTGCCTCTCTGCCTCTGGCACCTGAGCCAACTGTGGATGCAACTTTCTCAAAGCTCGGAACGACAAGATAGAAAAACCCTCCCCCGCTCACCTCCATTCAAGGGGGGCAGGGTTACTTACTTCAAAATGCATTAGAGAAGAAGGGAGGGAGAAGAAAGGGAAAAACCTCTCCCCCTTTTGCATTCCACGTCTTTGCTCGCTTTTCGTTTCCCGGATGTGAAATTTCCTGCATTTAAAACACCGTCTGGAGGTGGGACGTGCAACCTCCGAACTGGACGCTGCAGATCTTTCGTTGGTGCCTGCGAAGTAGGAATCCGGCGTGATACTCCGAGGATGTCAAGTTGCCTTGGTTTAATGAACCGCTGATCACGACTATCCTTATAAGCTGTTCATCCGCAGAGCTGCTCTCTCCTCCCCACCGCCACTAAAAATTCTGTTGAGTAATTATGGCTGCAGTGGAAATATATAAAATACATCCTGAACCACCACCAACTCCTTTTTTTCCCTAACAATTTAACATCTTTTATCAGTGATAAACTAAACCCTGCAAATGAAATACTATTTGAATCATTCTATTCAAAAAATATTAATTCCTGGAAAATTTGAACTAGATTATATACCTTCTATCAATTAATTTTTTTCTCCATACACCAACTATGATTGGGCTATTACTCCTTGGGAAATATGATCAAGTTGCTTGTGGCACTAGTTGAATAGATTCGTGTCAAACATCTGTATATAGAGAATCATACATATGCTGGAGCCCAGTTCACATCACATTTGCTATCTGCTGTTCAATGGAACACTGATGCAGCATTAGTAATCTGTGGACAGATTTATACGGTGGAAGGACTCCATAAAAGTGTTTTTGGTTGATTTTTGTTTTGCTAAACCAACCTTCAATCTTTCAGTTTTCCAACCATTGTCTATTTTGTAAACAATTTTGAGATATGTTAATCAAACATATCTCTGGACTTTGTCAAGTTAGGAAAAGTTGTCATACACGTTAATTTACACAACATGCTGAATGATAACCTACTAAGCTATACTGTTAACTTAGCGTGTTATGTGAATCAATCCCATGTGTAGCCAATATATAATTTGATGAGTCATAAAATTAAGTGACAGAGAGAGTAAATCATATTAAGTACACTTACATATTGTGCAAATGCTGCCTGTACAGAGATGATTATGCTTCGATTACTTGGTGGTAAAGCTTGGTCTAATGCTTACCCATGCTGGCTGTGAATTCAAAAAATTGATATTTACAAAGATCTGGATTACATCAGATTGAGGGAGATTATGTTAAACTATACACTCAGCTCTTGTTTTTCATGAATTACAGCATCATTACTACCAGACTAGTTAGAGTATGGGCTGTAGAAGCTTTAGAAATTGAAGTTTTGGTTTGAAGAGATGGGTAACAGAAGTATACAGTGAAAGACATGTCAATGGTGAAATGTACATAGGGAAAAATTGAGCCAATTGCCATGTAAAAGCAAATGATGCTCCCTGCAAAAGGGTGACACCTCTAATTAAAAGTTTATTGGAAAGTATCTTGGTAGTTAAACTTGAGAATATTTCTATTATACAATATAATAGCTAATTTCTAGAGCAGAGAAGTGGATTGGAACCTTAATAGGCAGAGTGGAGAGTGGATTTTGGACATAGCTTTGCCAAATAATCAGTTAAAGATGTTGGGGAAAAACATTATTCGTCCCCCTTCCACAAAAACAAGCATTCATCTATAGAGGATAAAGATGCAAGTAAGTTAAACCAGCAGGTAAAATATCAGCAGTAAAACAAGATCAGTTAAATGATCAATTTAGCCTTCTGTGAAGTTTTATTAAACTACAATTTTAATATGTTAAGATGAATAATCTGTAAAAAGGTAAAGGTAAAGGTTCCCCATCACATGCGTGCTAGTCGTTTCCAACTCTAGGGGCCAGTGCTCATCTCCGTTTCAAAGCTGAAACTCTAGGGGCCAGTGCTCATCTCCGTTTCAAAGCTTGACCGAGGACGTCTCCGTGGTCATGCGGCTGGCATGACTAGACGCCAAAGGCGCATGGAATGCTGTTACCTTCCCGCCGTAGTGGTCCCTATTTTTCTACTTGCATTTTTACATGCTTTCGAACTGCTAGGTTGGCAGACGCTGGGACAAGTAACAGGCACTCACTCTGTTACGCGGCACTCGGGATTCTACCATCTGATTGAGAAGCTCAGCATCCTAACCCACTGAGCCACCGGGTCCCTTGAATAATCTGTACCTAATATGTATTATTTATTTTATTTATTTATTTATTTATTTGTTTTTATAAACCGCCCTTCTCCCGAGGGACTCGGGGCGGTGTACAGAGTAAGGTAGGTATACAGATTGAACAATAGTGAAAAACAATAGTAAAAACAAAAGTTATCAGTGGATCAAAGTTCTAAATGAACCTGCATTGGATTCTTTGTGTTCTCCTGAATAAAATTCTTTATCATAATCTACTATACAAATGGAAGATATAGTAACATCTCACAACAAAGTAAATGCTATGGTTGGCAAAAACATGACAGAAAAATTCAAAACATTAAAAATCAATTTTTTTCATTTATTTTAATAGTATTAACTTGTCTGATATTCTGTTCCAATAATTATTATTTTTCTTTTACAGTTATCAAGTAGTCAATTGCACCTACAGGGTTGGCATGTCTCTCAATTCCTTTGAAATTCCTTTTTTTAAATGATTGTAATTTATTTCTGGAAATAGTTTAAAATTTCTTGCAGACTTCTCTTGTGACTTCTCTTATCCACATGGCCCCACTATGTTCTCATTTAGAACAGCCATGAAGACTTGCATCTTTATCCAGGAGAATGAAATCCCTCATATAATTGCACTTGCTATCTTTTATCTTTATTTTTTATTGATTTTACTGAAATTTTTTTGATTGTTGTGATTGCCCAGAATCACTGACAGTTGGATAGCATATAACTTTAATATATTACTATTATTATAAACAACAGTGTGAAATGATAAAAATGTCACACCTAGTCTAAACATCTGGCTGACTGTGTGACCAGCTAACCAATTATTATGGTCCATCGCACATTCAGCCAGATGTTCAGACTGGATTTGGCATTTTTGTCCTCCTATTGACTCCTTCCTAAGGATCTGGGATAGAAAGATGTAAATGTTTTATGGTGTTACAGATATCTTGCAGGATGTAAGGTGTTCTGTACACAATATGTGAAATCACAGCTGCCAGTTCTTTAGCCGAAATTGACCATGTAATGCTTTTCCTTGCCAGCATTCTGTTCATGGTTTTATTACTTTATTTTAACATAATTTCAAGCCATCCAAAGTCATGGTGAGATGGGTGGCAAACAAATTTAATAAATAAATATTTATGTTTTGTTTCCTGTACATTCAGTAAGTTCCCATTTTTAATTTGCATCAATGGTTATTGTTGGCTAATGAGTCAATGCATTTTTTTTTCTTTGAGTTGAAGTAAATCTCTGCCTCCATTTCTGCAGTGTAGGTATAATCTATCAATATCACTATAGGGGTGCAATGCACAGTGAATAGTCATCAATGTTTTTGATTTCCATTCGAAACTGTTCGGTTCAGCTTGTATTCAGTTAATAATTCCATCAGTGTATCGTGTCATAGGTATGGCTCAGATATTGATGGCTTTGTTGATGTTTCCATCATCCAATTTTGTCTTTAGCAACTTTCTTACTATTTGGATCTATTCTTAACTAATTACATTTTTAACTTGTCCATGCTGGATGTTATCTAACTGCAAAATGCCCAGATACTTGTAGGCTTCATGTCGATATCTCCTGATGCTTTGGCCATTAAGCATTTCAATTCCATTACTATTCATGACTTTACCCTGATTTATTGCTATGGAGCATATTTCTCTAGGACTAATTTCATTGCTATATCTGTGCTAAAATACTTACAGTATTTGTCAGTGAATAGTATTTCAATTTCTGATTTTCCATAAGTTTTCAGATCATCTATATAAAGCAGGTGTGTGATTTTATTAACAGTTTTTACTGTTTGATAGCCACGATTTGTTTGCTTTAAAATCCCTGAAAGTTGGATCATAGCAATAACAAATGTACCGCAGCTGCCAAGTTTTCACTTTTGACAATAGGTAGTCCTCGACTGACCAGTTGCTTAATGATCAGAATTATGATGGACTTAAAAAAGTTAAATACATCCTATCCTCTGCAATCACATGATCGCATTTCAGGCACTTGGCAATCAGCTCACATTTATGACTGGTTGCAACATCCTGTAATCATGTGATTATGTTTTGTGAGCACAAAATGACAAAAAATACCATTGGGATAAGATTTGGATTTGAACTTATGACCATGTGATTTGCTTAACAATCACAGTGACTTATTTAACAACCATTGAAAATATGGCAATGACTTACAACCGAAATGTCAATACTTAAGAAATGTAAGTTCTTAGAATCATATTTTTAAATAAACCAAATATAGTAGCACCTACTTTTGAGTATGGGGGATGTAGTGAAACAGGTGTCTGTGGCTCTCTAAGAGCTGGTTTTACCGTATGACACAACCTAAAGTCATTTGCAACCCCACATCATGCATTAGGATGGTTTAGCCAGAAAGCAGACAACTATGTCAAAGGTTGCCCTGCAAATCTATATTTGCACAAAATGCTTTCCTATGGTCAATCATGGTTTACTCAATAAATCAATTTTCTGGGTTTTGCGTAATACTGAAACATACATGGCTTGAGTTTACATAAGATGATTGGCTGAAATATGGTTGGCTAGTCAGTGTATCATGTGAATAGAGCCAGACAGCTTGGAGCCTCAAAATAAATCTTAGAAAATCACCGAAGTGATTCCTCTTTTGGATTTAACATTACTTTAAACAGAAAGCAAGGAGGTATCTTATATGACAGGTATGCATAAACACATAATACAGGGCACAAGCAGAGTTTGGTCTAAAATTTGGAATGACATTGCTTCAAATATTCATTTAATTAGTTAAATTTATATATCTGTCCTGAAGAATGGTCTACTACTAGAACATTTGATTATGCCGAACTTATCCCTTAGTAGAGGCTATTCAAAATACAAATGCAAATTACATTTAGAGATCTGTTGATTTGTGATACTGTATTCAGTATGATATTTCTCTATGATAAGTAGAAATTGCTGTAAAATTTAATACAAATACTGTATTTGTATTAAATATATATTTATTATATATCTCAGCCTAGTTTTATTATTTCATCTGAATACCATGCTGCATTCCACACATTCAGAAGCTTTGCAGTTCTCAAGAGACTGTATATATCCAGCAACACTATTTTGCATCTTGGAAAGAATTCTTGAATTTTGTTGTGGCAACCATCCAAACATACTTAAGATAACTAAATGGAGTTCAATTTGTCATTCTAGGTGAAGAATTGGGCATAGGCTATCCAGAAAACTACTTTGGTTCCTTTTGCTTTCACTTCCAGAAATCGATACAGTACTCAATGGTTCTGGAAGATACTGGTAACAGATATTGACTAATACTGAGATAAGGTAGTCCTCAACTTACAACCATAATTGAGCCCCAAAGTGAGACATTTGTTAAGTGAGTTTTCCCCCATTTTATGACTTTTCTTTCTACAGTTGTTAAATGAATGATTGCAGTTGTTAAGTTAATAATTCACTTGTTAAGTGAATCTGGCTTTCCCAGTGACTTTGCTTGTCAGAAGGTTGCAAAAGGTGTTCACATGATCTGGGGACACTACAACCATCCTAAATATGAACCAGTTGCCAAGCATCTAAATTTTAATCACATGACCATGGGGATGCTGACTGTGTGACCAGCTAGGAGGACCCAGATTGTTGGGGGCAATTAAGCTGACTTTGTAATAATGCTGCTGGGGGGGGGGGCGAAAGCCCTAATAAGCAGGCATATACATAGAATGAAGGCTATTGCTAAGCACGTTGATTTGTGCTTAGATTGTAAGCCGCCCTGAGTCTTCGGAGAAGGGCGGGATATAAATGGGATTAAAATAAAAATAAATAAAATAAAATGCTGCAATGTTCGTGTGAAAAAAGGTCATAAGTCACTTTTTTCAGTGACGTAACTTCGAACGGTCACTAAATGAACTGTTGTAAGTTGAGGACTACTGTACTACACACACTGAAGAGATACGACCCATTGAATACAATGACATAGTTTTCAATAAATGCACATGTGCTTGCAATTAAAAATGAAATTTGAAAGCAAGTCGCTAATCCATTCTGCTTGATATATTCAGCTTTGGTTATAACTAATCAAGATAAAATTGGTCCAGATTCAGATCTCCATGTAATTCTGGCATATTGTAATATATTGGCCAAAAATTCAAATTTCTTCTCCATAACTGCTTCTTGTTTTATGATTAAAGAAACAGAGAAAGAATAAAAAAATGCTAGTGATATAAGATCCTGGTTTATATATCATAGTAAGCTACAAGTGGATAACTAGAAACTGCAATCTACATTTCTGGAGGAGATGGTGGAGTTATATTACATTGGTCGGGAGTTCCTTTTTCCCCTCTTTGTGGGAAGGATTTTGTTTGAGTTATATTGACCCTTATTTTGCAAATTTCAGCTTATTTACAAATTTTGTGAATTTTCTATCTCAAATGTCAGGAAAAATAACTCCAATTGTGAGTCGGAGGGGCTCCAGAAGAAATAAAAAGGGAACTTTCATACAGACCTGATACATTAAGAGGTTCATCCTGTACTGAGCCGTAGTTTAAGCATGGCTTAGTGGATAAATCACAACTGTTAGATTCATGTGCCATGCTATTTATATATACTGCTCAAAAAAATAAAGGGAACACAAGATAAGACATCCTACTATTAAATACAGTACATTGTGTTGTTTAAGTGTTCCCTTTATTTTTTTGAGCAGTATATTTATAAAACAGCAATGCATTATGGCATGACACAATGTATGTACCCAATGGGAAAGTGCAAACATAGGCTGCCTCTGATCAGTGTTATAGTTCAAGACACCTGAGATAAGATGGTGTATTGCTATTCTAGATGAGGCTCAGTGTCCATAAAAATTAGAAGGCAGAGTAATGAAATAGATAAATTTGCCTGAAATGAAAAAAAAGAAGTGTACCTTCTTATCTATAGATAGATTTCATTTGATTCTTTCACTTCACTGTTGTTTTCCTCAATTATCTTTTCATACTAATATTGTCTGTCTTTGCATTAGAGAATTTGTATTTAGGAATCTAATTCCACCAACTTGCTAATGTAACTGTTGCAATGTTGGGCCAAAAGAATTCTTCAAAATACCTCTGCATAATTACAAAAGTGTATTTTTCTTTAAAGCTTTTAGAGCTGCATAACAAGCAAAAGATCAATGGAAGAATATTTCTAGGTACGATGAAAAAAGTTGAATTTCTGTAATGAGCAAAATGTTCTATCCAGATATAACCTTATATAAAGTAAATCATGAAGTTTGCAGATGTTTTTCTCTGTTCCAATTATTTGCTAATACCATGATTAATAAAATGAAGTTTTTTGTTTCCTCCAAGCAATTTATCTTTTTTACAATGGGAGTGTCATCTTGATTAGTTTAAACTAGAGATGGAATACTTTATTTCTATTTATTACTCCTTTTCAGAGATAATCATCTTAAATTCAAGTACCTTTCCTTTTTGATAAATATGGTTCAGTCCAGTGCAGATTTAAATAGAAGCAAATTGTATTGAATTCCACCTTACCCACTTTAGACTGTAATCTACTTTTGTACAGTAGACTGTAATCTACATTAAAAGAAGAAATGAAAAACTTACTTTAAAAAAAATTCCTTTTTGAGGAGACAACTAAATATTTTCTAAAAAGTAATGTAATTTTCAGTTATAATTCAATTATAATTTGAATTTGAATTTATTTTAATAAAAAATCCTAAACACATTTTTTCGCAGTATAAATCTGTTACTCCAGGATGCCTCTTTTTTTAATGACCCACAATTTTGAGAAGCCACCAAAGCAGGGCTGATGGTGATATGTCTGTCCCATGACTGCCTCTTTATATGGAGCTTCTGCATGGCTATTTACCACTGGTAACATTAATTTAATCAAGTATTTAATTGCTTGGAATATTTCTACTCTTCACTGGATACAAGGTTTGAGTTTACAACTGCACAACAATATTTAGGAGAATTTTAGTTTATGTTTACACATTGCCTAAGTTGCATTAACTAATTCCTCATTTGTCATGGCATAAAGCAATTCACTGTTCTTTTCCCATTAGATTTCATTGTTTAAGTTTTCTCAGAGTACAGTGTGAATTTCTTACTATTACTCTTTTGTTACATTATCCTTTATATTTACATTTGTATGTTTATTCAGGAAAGAGAAATAAAGTATATATAGGCAGGACTCATATCACAATATTAATAATTTTATTTTCAAAAGTAAGGAAATACAAAAGCATTCTTCGAAGAAATGTGTTCTTGTGGCCACTCTTTCTATTATGGCTGGAAATAATAGGAAATGTAATACAAAATAGCTGGATATCACAGAATTGGAGAAGACTGACAAACATAAACAATAAAACTGTAAAAAACAAATAAATGGTGTGTTATTCTGTATCTTACTTTGTAAAAAAAAGTAATTAAGCTTGAAGTTATTTAATGCAGTGTTTTGAAGATTTATTATAAACCAGACTGATTTATGCAATTAACTGTTTTTTAGACTGGGGGTTCTAGTTCTTGTAGTTGTCTTTGAAGTACAAAGCTACATGTTTATTGTGTCATTTCTCAAACAGCCAACAACAGCAGCTGCCTCTCAATCTTCTCTGCCAGACAGAAGAATTTGATGAAAAGTAGGAGGGAAGAGGGGAAAAAAAGAAAACTCCCATTTTTATTCTCTGCTGATTTAAGAACCCAGGTGTTCCTTTGTTAAAAAGAGGCAGGCACCTTTATACCCCAAGAATTCATTAAGCAATTTCTGCTAAAAAGGACAAAACCAAAGTCACTAAGGTATCAATTAGTACCTGTTTGTTGCTGAACTCAGGGCTAATATAGAGAAAGCAAACTTGTCTTGTTCACCTTCTGATTAAGTTCCAAAAGGAACATATCAGACATATCAAACACAAGGACCCAGATTTGGCCCTCATGGCTGTCCCAGAAATGGCAAGGGACCAGCCCCCACTCCTCAGCCCTGGCCCACCCCAATCCAGCTGGGCACACACACACCCCGGCACATGCACAGGAAAGGGTGAGTGCTTGTGGGCTGGTGGTACGCAGCAGCAGCTGCAGTTCATTTGCTTCACCCTGCCCCACCCCTCCCGGCCTCACTCGGTCACGCCCAGGCACACCCCGCTTTGCCAGACCTCTCCTCATCCAGCTCTGCCAGGCCATGCCTCACCACGCCCGGCCCCACTTTGCAGGGCCTCACCTCTCCTCGCTTGGGCTATGGAGTTCTGTAAGCCTAGCACCCCAGGGCATGCCTGACCTGTGGGACAAAAGGAGATGGGAGCACACAGTGGCACAAGCCAAGATTTGGACGGCTCCCGGTCGCCCTCTCTGCCATGTGATAGGGCCGGAGTGATTGCCACGTTCCCCTCTCCAGCCCTACCACGTGCCCAGGAGCTGGCCAACTAGAAGACCTCTAAGGTCTCTTCCAACTCTGTTATTCTTTGAGAGAAGCGCTGTCAACCTCTCCCCCTCCCCTTGTCCCTTCTTGAGCATACAGAGAGGGAGGGAGGAAGGGAAGGGAAACAGGAAGAAAGGAAGGAAGGAAGGAAGGAAGGAAGGAAGGAAGGAAGGAAGGAAGGAAGGAAGGAGATTGGAATGAGAGAGAGGGTCTGAGGAAAGTCCTGCCTTAGCACTTAGCCAGCAGCAGCCCTGTTGCCCTTTCGCCATCCCCTGGTGGTCTCCTATCCTATTGCTGAAGATGCTTTGTTTACAAAGCCAGGTCTCCTCGCATGGAGAGGGAATGGGCCTCCCTCTGACCCATGCACTTTGCCCTCCTGCACCCACCATGAGCAACCTGGCCAAGGAGAGCAAGCACAGCAGCAGCAGCCTCAAGGAGGAGGTAAGCGCAGCTGGGTGTCTCCTTGGTGAAGTGGGGCTGGGCTAGGCTGAGCTGCAGGGTCTCAGTACCAAGGGAGCTTGAGGGCCAGGCTGGGCACTTGTCCTCCGCTGCCCAGGACTTTGGGCAGTCTGTGCCACCATCCAGGAGCCTCCTGCATAACCTGAGAGGGATGATGAGGCTCCTCCAGTGGACCGTACCCTGGCGCTCGTCCTGATCCCACCCACCCCTCCACTGGAGACCTTCAGATCCGCCCCAGTCCTGCCCAGGCCCCCACAGGTGCCCCTGATGCGAGTGATGTCAAGCTGGCCACGCCCACCCAGTAGGCCACACTCACCCCAGCCACACTCACCCGGCCTCCTGAGGGCAACCACAAAGCTGATGCGGCCCTCAATGAAATTGAGTTTGACACCCCTGAATTAGATAGAGCCTCTCTTAGAGATTAGGATGAAAAAACAGAATCCAAGGTTATTTCCAGGTTATTTTTAGGCAAATGAGCAATATTACCTAGAGTAATGGAAAGACGATAAAGCCACTACAGTATGGCCAACAATATGTGTGACATCAGTAAAGACACAGAATCACTTAGAAGAAGAATATAGAGTTAGAGTATTTTGCTGTTCAATTAAATAAGAATTTGCGCCAGGGCCTTTTTTTTGTTAATATTTTTTAACTGGAACATAAAAGAAAGATGTAATGGGATGGGGTTGAGTACACATACCTGGAAAGTGGAAGATTGATCTCTCTGACTCTCACCAAGGGTGTCTGAATTCTCCTCCACTCCCAATCTCTACCACACCTTCCCGCCACTCCTGGGAAGAACTTATTTGGTAAAGATGTCACTACTTGTATCCAGAGAAATATTCTCTGAGGCTGGAGAAGCTAGCATGAGTGCCTTTTCATCTGACTTCCTTCTTTAGCTTAACCAAGAAGGAAGAGTCTTAAATTTTTTTCTAAATGAGAGTCACCAATACATAAGAATTCAAGACTTTATTAAATAAAGAACTAGGAGGAGTTGTATAAACAAAACAAAACAAGTGAAAGAAAAAGACAAATTTCATTCATCTGCTGTCCCACATGTACAGTATATACGCACGCACCTAACAAAATCTGAACAGCTCAGATCAGTCTATGATATAAGAAATAAACAAAACGTATATTCCATCTAGCTCCATTGGCTCATATATTTTCCAACTCAAATTTCAAAGGTACAGATTTCTTTTTATATCTGGCGTTTAGCCAGACCCAAGAAGAAATGCTTTCATTGCTTCTGAAAAAGCAAAATGAAATTGGCCTTCTGTTCTTTTAAGGATCACTTTTGATTTTGATTGATTTTCCTAGGCTTTGGATATCTTTATCCATTTACCTGATTGACAATTCAGATTTGATTGACAGTTCCAGTATAAATTTCCTTTAACTCTTTTGTGCACGAACTCCTTGGGATAGGCTTACTTGCTAAGGATAGCTTATAAGGCAGACTTCTTAAAAATTGTGCTTTTTATCCCTGAATTATTTCCAAATAAAATAGTTATTTGCTGTGCTGACTGCATCATTTAGGGAAACTTCTTTTTTACTGAATACAACCTGTACTTCTAGCTGCAATATTTTAATTTATACTGTTAAGTGTACATAAAAAAATCCCACTTATTTTTCATCAATTTAAATGTTAACTTCCAAAAATGTGAATTTTGTTCCAGACTAATTTGTTCTCTTCATGCCTGAACTTCACCAACATATTGTGTGGAAAAGACATTACAATTGTAGTTCAGTTGCCCAAGGATACTTGTTCTCCAAGACTAGTGAACAGAGACCATTATTTAGAATGGATTAGCAAGGCTGTGAATTAATGAATATAAATCATAGATTAGTTCCATATTTCAGGCATGCTAACAAGGCACCAATGTACAGTTATTACTTCAGGTGTGCAATAAGTGTACATCTGCACAATGTTGAGAATGATGCTAACACTGGATTTTCTTATGCCATATTTCTTTCTAAATAAAGAAGTTCAGTCTTTGTTTCTTCCTATTCCTAGCTTGTGAGTGCCAAAAATGAAAGATGATAATAGACTGTGTTAATTGTATGGAAGTTGAAGACCAATACTTCTGGGGGGTACTAATAAGCCATGGAAAATGGCTTTGGCTTTTACAAAACAAACTGTTCAGTTTATTTGTTATTGTAATAATTGGACTTCCTCCTGATGAAAAGCAAGAACAGAAACTGAGGAACTACTAATTAAATAGTCTAGAAATACAGAGTTGAAGCCTTCACAGGTTGATGCATTACAACTCTTATTACTTTGGGTTATTGGCCGTTTTGCTTAAGTCTAATGAACATTACAGACCTGCAACCTTTGAAGGACCATAGGTTCCCTAGTAACAGATACTTGAAACTGATCCTATCTGAGATGCTAGAAAAAAAGGTCTAAATCATATATGTTCTAATATAACACATTGGGATATGGCTTGTTGTCATTTAGAAATATGTTTCTGGTAGGGTGACTGCACATTTTGAGGCTCTTCCTCCTCCAGTAGAGACTGTTTAAAACAGTGTTTCTGAATCTCAGGAATTTTAAGATGTGGACTTCAACTCCCAGAATTCCCTGGTCAGAATTATGTTGAAGTCCACACATCCCCAAGTTGCTGAAACAGTGGTCTGATTTCAGCAAATTGTCCGAGTGTGTAATAAGGCAAATTGCCTAAAAAGTAAGCCTATTTAGTTATAAGGGAACCTATGGTCTAGATTTGTAAGAAGTATTATTTCAGTTTTTCAAAACATCTGATATAACATTTCTGATAATAACATTGATGTTTTGATTCAAATTGAAAGTTGATTTATCCGAGAATATCTGGAATGCATACCAGCCACAAGGTCTTGGTTGTGATACAGACATGATTTCACTGTTGATGGGGAAAAAATACCTGGCAGTGAAACTGATTGAAGATGTTTGGAGCTGTATATGAGAAGCAGGTGCTGGAACAAGGAGACCTACTGTTCTGTCATTTACATTTAATTGGCTGCTTAGATGCTGTATCAACTTGGTGATGAGCCTGATTGGATAAACTACCATACTGGTTTCAACCAGCAGGTATTGAAGCAAAAACTTTTTTCTGATGGCCATCTGGTTTATAAACTGTTTGCTGCACGTAGTGTATCATAAAATGTTGAGGTTTTAAAAAAATGCTTTCAAAGATACAGACTTTATAGGAAGTGTTTCATTCCTTTATTGGAATTTGTTGTAATTTATTGAGGTTGCTTTTTGTTATTAGAGAAAGGAAAAAGAGAAAAAACATTTTGTTGATGGATATTCTGAGATATTTGAAAAGATTAATTAAAATGAATGTGTATTAGGGTTGGTATTATAATTATATCAACTTTGAACATTTATTTATTTATTTTTCATTAAACCAACATACAAATCTCAGTGAATTGAAATGAAAGTGTGAGATTTCTGAGCAACAGCGGAATTGGGCCAATTTTAAACAAATTCTAAAGTTCAACTTTATTGAATGCTGTATATAAATACTGTATTTTCCCACAGTATTCTAATTATACAGTGAGACAATGTAAGTACATTTTCTAAACTTTAAATAGCAGCCAACACTGCTAATCAGAGAATCGGTAGGGCCACTATTGCTGTGAAAACATTTGGAAGGAGCTTCTATTGGAATGGGAAAGGGTCCATTTTATCACTATGGCTACAACCTCTTCAGGCTTTGAATTAGTCCTGACTGAATACAGAGAAAGAATGAGTTGGATTCCAGAATCCATAAATGAAGAAAAACAGCTACTAGTAAAGTTCTGGACATGTAAAACAGCATATATCCTGTACTTCTTGTGCTTCTGTTTCCTCTTGTACTAACCCGATGAGAGACCATTTTTAAACTGAATTTTATCTTTCTTGTCTATTGTATATAGATATAATCTTTCTGAAAGAAAGAGAAAACCTTTCATATTCAGGAGGAAACTTTTGGATCCAACCCACAGATTTTAAAATATACTGCGTATTCTTTTAAATCAAGAAACCAAATTTCATTAAAAAGTTACAACCTATCAGAAAGAACATATGTTTGGAATAGGGGACAAGTAGGAGTAAAATCTACCTGGAATGCAATGGTCATCTCCTCAAAGTCTTTTCATGTTCCCATCAAATGATGAAAATAAATGGCATTTATTCAGGCTTCTCTGAGGAGAGGTTTCTGTAGACATGGTGCCATGACAGTGTAGTTTTCTCTTACTATTTATTACAACCATGTGGCATTTTATATTGGAACAAATTATGTCTTTCAATTGTTATTCAGATCCTAGGCTGGCTTGCCCAATAATCATGAAGGGTATCAAAACAATGGCAGACAGATTTTTTTCCATGGGTCATTGCAGTCCTATCTCCTTTTTTTTCTTTTTATCACTCTTTGATTGCAGTTTGCTAGTTTGGGAAGTCAGCTCCCCAGAGAAGGAAATATTAAAAGGGCAGAAAAAATAAATTTCCTCAAAGGATCTTGAAGAGGCAGGAAACCATGCCCAGTTTTTTTAATAGCCCCAGGTCTCCCTCCCCCAAGCAAGGACCAGCTCTATAGAGATGCAGATGTAAATCCATGGAGCTAGGAGATTAAGAAGACAAAGACCTAAAATCTACATACCCCATCCAAAGAGTCATCAGCCCAGCCCCAAGGAAGCAGGACATGACCTTTGGACATAATAGGATTAACACATCACCATCAGAATACCAGAAAGGCACACTCAGACTCAGGTCAAATGTTCATGACACAGGAAATAGCCTCAAACAGGAACAGGAAATCACTCTAAACAAAAGGCTCAAGAGGGTAAAAAAAAAACACTCCCTACATGTGCTCAGCCCTTTTTTCTGCCAGACCATCTTCCTGTCTGGCTCACCTCTTCAATAAACTACAACCTTCTTCCTCGCCATGTTTATTCCCAGCTTTGATGGAACCATGATGAAGACTTTTCTTCCAACAAATGTAATACTGTATGCACACATACCAAAGGGGAAAAACATTATATTTATCAATTATTAAATGTGAGCCCCATCTTTTCTATAATGAGATCACCTGTTCATTTTAGCCTCATAACAAAATTGAGGGTTGAAGTAAAAGAAAGTGACCAGCCAAAGTCACTCCAAGAAATCAAGGGTCAAATGGGGTTTTACAGTAAATCTGAATCATTTTCACCATAATTATCACCCCCAAATGGCAATCATATCCTCAGGGTTTGATCCCTATACTTTGTGAAAATTAAAATTCTAACATTTCTTTTTAACAGCATGTGATTTCTGAATCTGAAGGATAGTTAGTAGACAGAGCAAGTGTCTTTTTCTCTTTCATTTTCTCAAAAACCTATTCACAAAAACCATGGTGCTATCTACTGGCAATGCTCAATACTGCATTAAGTAGAGATTTTGCACTCTGATTTTGGTGTTGCCACCAGTATTGTCTCTCAGTGCACTAAAAAAGATATATGGTACATCAGGACACTTCCACGTAGTGTAGAAAAATATTAATTGGCCAAGCCATATTATGATGCATCTTTCAGACTGACCAAATGGTCTAAATGGAGTGTTTGAGAAGACTTTTCCAGCTTTATCAAATGCAAATCTTCCTTCATGTTTCACCACAATGCATTTGTACTGACTGAAAGACCGACTGATTTCTTTTAAAAGAAGAGAAAGATGATGGGAATCACATTTCTTCCTGAATATTTTGGGGCAACCAAGTCAGTTTTTCCAAGAGATCCAAATCTGAAAACTTTATTTTAGCCCCTCTTGTCTATCATATCTGTGAAGGTTTTTCTTTTCTTTTCTTTTCTTTTCTTTTCTTTTCTTTTCTTTTCTCTCTTTCTTTCTTTCTTTCTTTCTTTTCTTTTCTTTTTTTCTTTTTATTTAGAACCAGCAGTCCAGGAAATGGGAATGTCCAGAGAACCCCCAAACCGAGGTAATTACATTTTTAATGTATTAATTTAATTGAAAAACATTGATCTATCTAATCTGATTATTTTAAGATATCTATCTATCTATCTGGGAAGGGGAAATTGCTTTTTAACCCCCCCTCCCCACATGATAGGACCTTGATTTGCTAAAATGGTACCATCAGATAAGAATACAGAAACATAAACATTGTTGCCTAAGACTCCTTAAATATAACTCAAGTCTACTGGGAAACTCACATAAATGCCCAGCCTCTTATATCTGCATATAAGAGAATAAGAGATGTTAGGCATTGTGATGCGCTATTTCATCATGCTATTTATAGAAGCAGTCATCACTAGCGTACACATGTTGATTCATTGGAGCTCCAGCTATTTCAGCATATCTGCCTCCAGCATGTGCTGTTTTTATTTCTTTTACTTTGCTTCTGCACCCAGCTTACCTAATTAAATCAAGAATAATTCTTACTGAGTAAACACCTGACACACGGACTTGTGCAGGTAACATTGTCATTCTGTCCACAATTTTCTCTTTTTGACAACTTCTCCAAAGCAGAGCTTTGGTGCTTAAGGGGTTTAGTGACAGCTTAGAGGAAACAGCACTTTGTGTCCTGGAGATAAGATCTTTTCTTCTGGATTTCAGCAAGTCTATCATTTTGTTTTTCTAAACAATTGCAAGATCCAATGTTTGTATCAGAGCTCAGAAAATGCAGTCATTCATTTTAGACAGATCCATTCAAAGTAATATAAATTCCCTTCTTCCTTGGTTTAAACACCTTTTTGTTTTGGACTGCAACTGTCCAAATTAGGATACCGTAAAAAGATATTGCTGCAAGGATCATGGCTAGAATTTTTTCCCCCTCAAAAATAGTATTGTGGCACTGCAACATTCTTTTGTTAAATATTATTTTATTAATGTGTTAACCTCTTTTACAAAAAAAAACTGCCAGAAGAATATTTTAAGGGGTTATTAAAAGTCCAGTGAAAAGAGATAAAAAAAATTGCTTTGAAAAGATTAGAACTGCTGAATGCTGATCTGGGACAGACCCATTTATTCTGCCAATATGTTATTGCTGTCATCAAAATCATACTTAAAAAATAGAACTAATTACATATGCACTATACCTCTGGAGGTATTCTTCTATACTTCAAACAAAAATATACACTTCTCAGAAAAGTTTGCAGAAAAACAGTGAAAGACACCAAGCCCTGGGGTTACAAACAATGATGAGGTCACTGGGAATTCACACTTATTAATCAGTGTTGAACCAGTTTTAGACTGAAAAACCTACATATTAGTAATGTGATTCTTCATAACTTCATTGATATATCTGTGTAGCTTTCTTGGCAACAATATACGTAGAAGTGACTTTCTACTGCTTTCTTCAGATTGCTGGGCCAACTACCAGTTTAACCTCCCATTCTGATATTCTATGGAACTTCCTAAGACCTAACTTGTTGAGCATCTAGTTCTCTTGTTGTAGCCGTCTTCTGGCCTATGCTAGGTTCGTTTGTTGTATTCAGACAGGTGCTGCATACTAGGAGAAAGTACTGTAATAATTGCCTTCATTCTTACATTGGGACAAAGAGACAGTCTTTGCAGGGGGAAAAAAAGATATGTGCTTCCCAGTCCCCTAATCCTAGGCAACAACTCTAGGAATGAATCAGTCTCAGCTGCTATTACTTTTCAAGGGTGAACAGGAGCAACAAGGAATGCTCCATGGTTCTGCTCACTGAGATCCTCATGTATGTGTTGTTCATGTATGTGTTGGTTCATTGTGCTGTATTGCTTTTGTTTAACTATATTTTGATTGAATTAATGTTATAACAACTTAGTATAACAACTGAAGATACACTACAACAGAATGTATGCAAGGATTTTGAAGAAGCCAAGAAAGCCATCAAAAACAATCTCCCTCACCATCTTTTGAGGTAGCAAAAGTATTGATTACAATTTTAGAGGAAGACCTTTCCATTCTTTACAACACAACAGACTGTTATAAAGGAATTTTGTAAAGCTACTCAGGACTCCAACTATCTGTTAGCAGGATAACTCTTCCCAAATTAGCAGAAGTAGACCAATGAGTAAAGCATCTCTTGAGGGAGAAAGGCGATTTACAAAAATGAAATACAAATAAATAAAATAAATGAATCCAGCTGCTAGTTGAAGAAGCAAATCAAATGTTGTTGCTTGACACAGTGACTAAGAATTCTGCAGACTGTTGCATTTTTAAACCCCCACCCCCATGGTCCTGTGACCCAGGCCAAAGCTACTATTAAGGTGCTGGGGGAAAAAAAATCTAGCAGCCCTGGGTGTTTTCGGAAATTTGCTGCCATTTAGTTCCAGTTGCTCTATCAATGATATTTGGAAGAAAGGGGGAAATACTTGCTAAACATTATATAATACGTAATATTGCAAGCTCTACCATTTTCTTTTTTCCCCAGTATTCCACTTTTTATATATTTTTATCACATGGCGAGGTTTTGGAGAGGAAGTGCTTTAAATATCATTTTTCAGGTGGGATAGTCAGAACTTGTTTTTCTACACTATAGATAATGTAGAAAACCATTTGGATAAAGTCCATTTTATATTCAATTGTTTTTCTTATTATTCCTAATTTTAAATCACTGAAAGGAACTTCAACATTCATCTAGGCTAGGGCAAACCTTGCAAGTTTTTTATACCTGGAATCTGCATGTAACAATCCCCTGGGGCAGGGGTAGGCAACCTTGGCTCTTTTATGACTCATGGACCTCAACTCCCAGAATTCCTCAGTCAGCTATGCTGACTGAGGAATTCTGGGAGTTGAAGTCCATGAGTGATAAAAGAGCCGAGGTTGCCTACCCCTGCCCTGGGGAAATGAGAGATGAGATTGTGAAGACAGTGATGGAAAGGGATGCAAAAAAAAAAATTTCTGGGATTTTGGCTTTTCCTATCTTAAAAACAAGAAAGAAAAAAAAGCATTGGAAAAAACAAATGTTGGCCCCTTCTTGATCTGTTGAGACAACCCCCCCCCCTTCATCACTACTTTATTGCTAATTGGTGATCATTCAACCTCTATTTCTTAATGAAAGGGCTATCATTTTCTGAAGCACTTTCCCACTGTTAAACAGTTTCTGCTTTCTGAAACCTGTCATTTCTGCAGCAGAAAATAAATGTTTTCTTCTGTGTTTGTGGCAGTTTTTCTAATATTTTAAATTGACAATATGACAGTGTGTTTACAATTTGACTTATTTTCTTATATCTCTATGTGCGGGGGGGGGGGAGTGCATACATATATCCACCCTGTTTGATTGGTTTTTCGTGTCTTTTGGTTTTCTTTTTTTCTTTATGCATGTTATAACCAATAAAATTATTATAAAAAGGAATGGCTAAGGTATTTCATTCAAAATATACAGCAGTAAGGAAAGCTTAATGATATAGGAGAGGTTTCTAAATATAATTTCCTTGTCAAGGAAAACTGGGTTAAAATGAACAAGCTGTGAATGACTGAATTGGTATTATTTATATGGCATAACTGAACTACTACTTAATTATAAGGAATTAAATTACTGAGCAGGAACAAGTCCAGCTATTAAATATGGATTGAAGAAATGGATAAAATTATTCTCACAGCAAACTAAATAGCTAACACCAAGCAAACAAGTGGCTTTGTTAAGGGATGCTTTGTAATACAATTAGATCATCAATGATTGGCTGAAAGACCACCCATTCAAATAGTTTTAACAGAGTGCTTTGAGAACAAAGAAAGTATTTCATGTAAGAATGGATAATTTTTTTGGAAAATAAACTGTCATATTTAACCTTGCTGGTCAAATGTCACTAGGCAAATATAGCCTCCTTTTATATTACACCATATCATTTTAATTCAGCTGAAGTGTGAACTCTAATCTGCAAAAGTTTATGCTCTAATAAATCTGATACTGTGTACTGCCTCCTTTTATGAAAACTATTTTTTGTTCACCTTTTTCTTCTGCCCTTCCCTTCATGATGCTCAGGGCAAAGGGTAATTTTGGGATGAAAAACTCAAGTTGTAAATCTGAATCCCACTGAGAGAAAGATAGACAGGCATGACATTAGCATGTGGCATGCTTAGGCATTTGCTAAGATATTAAGTAGCTGCCTCTGCAAGACTCTGTTTCAGTCCTTGACTAACTCCAGGATTGGAATTTCAGGGCCTTATGGGAAATTAAAATGGCAGCTCCAGTCACAACTGGTATGCTCCTGCTATTTAAAGGATACAGCCAGCCAGCCAGCCACATCAGCATTCTCATCTCCAGTCAGTTTAGCAGAAATCCAAATCATCCAGTTGAAATTAGCAGAAAATATGTTTGCCTAAATTTCACTGGCGAAGCTGTCAAGCCTTCATTTCGCATGGTTTTCTTTCCCTTCTCACTGGGCATCATCTCTTGATGAGTGAAACAAACAGCAGTTGCTCTCCTTAATATGTGAGGTCAGTTTAAGTGAAATCCACCTTTTGCTGAGGCCACGAATATTTTTTAAGGTATCCATTGAGATTATTGAGACGGAGGACCCAGAGTCCACCTCCATTTCACAAGGTATTCCTTGTAATTGGACCCTAATTCTAATCTTGGGCCTCAGTAGTTGGTGGACATTTAACCAGTTGTCACTTTTACCCAGCCAATTTGTGGTTTGTACTAAGGGCTTTGGGGGCTCTGTGCCTGGGGAAGGGGGTTTGGTCATACCTGGCAGGGAGGAATCCAGGTCGTTTATATTTCCTCGGTTCTTGCTGCGGCAAACAGTACGGATGTGGCTGGTCTTTCCGCACTCATGGCACCTGGCATTCCTGAGTTTGCAGGATGCTCGAGGGTGAGGTGCTCTGCAGCTTGCACATCTTTGTCCAGAGTTTGTTGTGCGGGTAGTTTGTGGTTTGTTAGGGCCTCGTCTATCATTCTGTTGTGTCTGAAACTTTGTGTACTGCTGTTGGAGTGCGTTGATTTCGTTATCGGGCCCCGTGATTTCCTCCTCGCTGTCGGCTTGAAGGCATTGATGGACTGACCCGTTGGTCCCGTTGGTGGGGAATTCTTGATGTTCCTCGCGTGTGGCTTCATAAGCCCTTATTTCACTCACTACCTCATTGAGGCTTAAGGTCGGCTTGGCGACTATTTTCCTCTGTAGTCGCTTGTCCAAGAGTCCGAGGACAATCTGGTCCTGGATCCTATCCTTTAGGTCCGGGAAATGGCACCAGCGTGCGGCATGTCGAACGGCCGCGATAAAGTTGGTTGCTGCTTCGTCGGACCTCTGGGTTCGCTGGGCGAATCGGAGCCGCCAGTAGAGCTCCGATCGGGCAGGCACGAAGTGCTTGTTTAGCATTTCCATCAGCTCTGCATATGGGACGGCACTAACTGGGTCTGGATTGCAGAGGCCGGCCGCAACATCGTATACAGCTGTGCCGCTGAGGCAAAGTAGAGCCGCAGCTTTCATGCGGTCTTCAGTTATTCGGTTGAACAAGAGGTAGCCTTCGACTTGCCCTAGGTGCGACTCCCATCACTCTGGGTATTTGATGTCGAACTCCTTGATTTGTTCAACTGCTGTCATGCTGTCTCGGTAATTACTGCTTCACGGTTATTACGGGAATTAGTTTCCCTCAGTGACTCTGCTCAGTGACTTCGCTCTTGTTTCCCATGAAGCAGTACCACCTTCGTCGCCAGTTGTAGTGTTTGCGGCGGGTTCCCGGCAAAGATATGCGGACAGCAGGCTTCAACTCAAACAGCTGTTTATTGCCTCACAGGAACGACAAGCAAGTGTGAACCCCCCTTATATAGAGACGCCGGCGAGTCTCTGTCCAATCCCTGTCCTAGGATATTTCCTGCCGTTTCGGTTTCCTCCAATCCGCATGTGCAGCTGTCAGATTCAGCTGTCACTTGTAGCCGCGTGTGGAGCTGTCATCGGAAACCGCGTGTATGGCTGTCAGCTGTCAAAAGAGCTGTCACTTGCATTTCTTACATTGAACAGTGTTTAACTTACATATAATACAGCCAGGGTCTCCTGCTTCAGGTAGAGGACCAAATCATATTATGAGCAGGGAAAGTTTATTGTTCTTTTTGTAAGCTGTCCAGAGTCATGATAAATTAGGGCAGTCTATAATGTAATTAATACATTAATATATAAATAAATAGCATTATCTTCTTCAGAGGAGATTGATTAAAAATTATAAAACTATCCCTGATTATCAAAACTATTTAGGCATACTAAAGAGAAAAAGAAAACGTGATACAAAGTGTGCCTCTGACTTCAAAACATGAAAGATTCATACTTAATTAAAATTTGATTTCTTCCTTCCTGCACGTCTTCGTGACTGCTTGCAAGATATTGTTCTATGAAATTCACCAATAAGAGTCACATATCTTCTGAAACCTGCAAAGCACTGCTTTAGTCTAGAAATACTGTATCTTCCATTTGGAAGATGAGACCACAGATACAGTGGAAATGCAGTAATGAGAAACTAGTTTTCTTGGAACAATTTCAGTTCTTAATTGATCTAAAGAAGTGGTGATGTGCAGAGAGGGTAGGGGATGGCAGAATGAGCATTTCAGATTGAAAGCAGTCCCATATCCAAGCAACCTCTTGCTAGGAAGAGCTTATAGATTGTGATGCAGGTTTTTTCTCCAAAGGTTTCTCTAATCCGGAATGATCAACTGGCAAAATTGAACACTGCATTTTAAATAGTGAGGACAACATTGATGGTTTCAGTGGGAAGGGTACTGATGCAGAATAGATATTGGTGTGTCAACAAGTAGATGGACTCTGATTGAGATGTCTCAGTCTTATCTAAGATATCTTTGTCTTTTGAATGGTGTTCCCAATCCCTGTTACTAAAAAGATTGAGATCACAGAAATAATAATAAAGCAACAAGTAACAGCCATAACAAGATTAGCAGATGCAAGGCACAAATTGTACTCTATAGGCAGAACATTCAAGTCCCGTTGAATCAGCAGCAGAGAGCAAATGCTGCTCCTGCAAAAAAGCTGAAGAAACAGTAGACTACCTTGTGGCTACTACACAGTGGTGGGATTCAAATATGTGAACAACTGTTTGTCTGTGTGGATGCTGCTTCCAGAAGTCCGTTTTGGGCCTGGGGAACGAAAAATTAGCTACCAGTTCTGCCAAACTGGTGCGAACTGGTTGAATCCCACCACTATTACTGCAACAAATTCACACAGAATGACCACAAATAATGGCTTGACAAAATAGCAAATATGATGCATTGTAATACCTGCAAGAAGTTTCATTTGCCTGCAGACAAGAACTGGTGGGACCACAAAAGAGAGAAAGTCAGAGAAAATGAAGAAATTCAAATGTTCTGGGACTTTTAAATTCAAACAGGCAAGCATGACGTTCACAGCACACCAGACTTCATGTTTGTAGGTAAGAAAAACAAAAAAAGTTTAGATAGTGGATGTTGCAGTACCTGGAACAGAGGTAAAGAGGAGAAAAAAGTGGAGAAAATTACCAAATATAAAGACCTACAAATAGAAGTACCAATAGTGATGGGAACCTTGGGTCCTTAACATTACTGGTGATAGTGCTCCATTTGAACTTAAGAGTACTATTTGAACATCATCAGCATTAACAAAATTATCATCAGCATTAACAAAATTACCATCAGTCAATTGCAAAAGGCAGCTTTATTTGGGACAGTTTATATCATGTGATGATACCTTTAACACTATCAAACAACATCTGCCTATCCCAAGGTCCTTGGAAATGACTCAATATAGGTGGATAAAAATGCCAGACCCTGTCTTAAAATCTGGCTGATTGTTATGATGAACCTAATAATATAATTTTCCAAAACCAAAAATTAGGTTAAATCAGTAAGAAATATAATCAAAACGTAGAAGCACAAAGGGGAAGAGGAATATATACACAGAAAGAAAAGCGATCCAATTGTATCTAGGCTATGTTAGTAGCCCTTCTAAAAAGCCAACTGTAGGTCTCATCAATAAAAAGATTTTATTAAATACTAATTCATGGTTATGAAAATACAGATAGTTCATGGTATCCATGATTTTTGCCTGCAGGTTGAGAACAGATTCATGTAGTTAGAACTAACTGTTCTTTCTTCCAAATATTTATGAAAAAGACATAAACCCATGTATCTTCAGTAAACTGTGCTGTCAAAATAAACAAAAACAGATAATGCAGAGCAAACAGAATAATAAAAAGTGTAAATATAATTTTTCTGTGCCATGACAAATGTATTAATTACTTTATCTTTCATGTTAGAGATTATCCAACTGAGTTATATATTTTCAGTTTTGTAAAGCAAGTTAATTAGGATTAATCATCATTTATTAATAAATAAACAAGATTTTCCAAAGCCCATGTTTTTCAAAAGAAAGATGTTTAACAGGAACATTCACTAATAAAAACCATATTTAAAGCTATCATAATATTTCTTTATTTGCATAGAAAAAAAATAACATAATAAAAGATAATTAGCAGCATGTGCACCAGCTCTACTACTCAATTTCCTCAGCTTAGATAATTAATTATTGTAGTCAAATGCATCATTATAGCTAATTTTAGAATATCCAACAGCTGCGAGGTCATAGTGGTAAAAATCTGAATGTGTAATTGGGGAAAAAACATGAAAGCCAATCATATTTTTATTAGATAATAATGTTGAATCAGGCTCACATATATAGTAAGCACTTTAGATAAAATTAACTGCATGATTTAGAAATATTACCAAATAAATGTCAGCCATGAAAATTTAGTTTCTTTTCTGTGGTATTCTTGGCAATGGATCTAGGAAACATTGTACACCCTAACCTAAACATTGTGGGAATTTAGAACTATTCATAGGGGTGGTATATGAGACAAATGCAATATCGTAAAAGGTAGTACTATTTCCAATACACAGGAGCTCTTCCAGTAGGTTCCAGCACTTGGCCCCCTCCCTTCTCCAGTTTATGTGCGATTAACCTCTGTGAGGTTAATATGAAATCAGTGGTCATCATTTCATATTGTTCCCAAGAAAATTGTATGGGAATCCATGTTATTAAGATTTGAACTTGACTTAGAATACTTTATTTAAACTTTTATAAGTGTTTCAAATAGTAAATGCATAGGGCAATACTTGGCTATTCAAAAATGCACTTTGTTCCTTTTGTATCCCACCCCCCCCAATTTTTCCCCCCTGAGATAATTGGATCCTTCCTAACTTAATTGACATATTCCTTTTATGAGTCATGCTGTAGACACAGAATTGCAAACTTTTCTTCCAGTGATGGAAGGATAAGAAGTTATACAGTTATTACTATACCCTGATGCTGAGACTCATGGATAAAGGAAAAGATACAAACAAGTTCTGTCTATTAAACGTAACAAATACAATGAATGTAGGCAAAATCTCTAGGGTTATAAATAGAATTATACCAACATGAATCAGATCAAAATCCATTTTATATATCTTTTTTCTAAAATTGGGCACTTTCATGCTTCTATTGCTTTTTTACACAATAGGTAGTCTGAGCTATGTTTGCCTCCAAATGTTATTGATTTACTTCAATATAATTGTTAATAAAACAAATTTCCATGAACATATTTTTTAAAAGAAAGAAACTGTTATTCCTATTGATAAATTTAACAGATTGCTTTGAAAACCACTAAGAAAGGATAAACCTGCCACTTGTTAATATTATTTTATTTATTTATTTATTTAGATTTATATATTTATATATTAGAGTTCTAATATCTTTATCATTACACAACAGTCGATGGATATTTTCTTGCAGACATTTGTTTATCTGCCATTTATGAATGCCATTTTCTAGACAACCTGATATCCTTTTTCCTAGTCATTGTTTAGATAGCGAAAATTAAATAAAAACACTTTTCATTTGCATTTGTTCCAAGGAAAAACATTTTTCTAATCCATTTGTCAATCTGCTATCTGTTCTGTTCTAGCCTATGACCGGCCCTGTTTGAATGTCAGGGACAACCCCTTTTTATAATCAACAGGCTGGAAAAAAAACAACCAAATTTATTTACAAAGAGTTCAAACAAAAGTTAAACAAAAAGTTCAAACAAGACTTAAACCAAAAGGTTAAACAAGAGTTAAACAAGAATAACAGACCAGGACTCTAGCAGAAGATCTTCAAACGTTGCCTTCAGCAACTAGCACCTCCCACACATTCCTCTTTTATCAGCTGTCCCAAGGCATGGCTTCTCATTGCCTTCTCCCAAGTTGCCTCATTGCTTTCCTCGGTTCTGCTCTGCTAGATTGCCTCCTGCTCCTAGCGTCCCTGAACAGAGCCAGCTGTGGATCGTCTTCTTCTAATCCCTCATGCTCACACAGCTGAGTCTGAAGAGGAACAAGATGGGAGGGGCCTGGCTGAGAGTTCTGCAGTGCATCAGAACCTTCCTCTGACACCAAAGGCTCTCCAACCTCCTCCTCCTCCTCCTCTTCAGAATCATCAGACTCAGCTGCCGAAACCACAGGCTGACGCTGAATCACAACACTATCATCCAAAGGTGTCGGACTTCAGGTCCTATAAACATCCAATTAATACGCTAACAGCTGACAGGAGATTGTGGAAGTTCAGTTTATTCCATTTGTTTCAAGTCATCCAAATGATTTGTTTCTGCATTATCATAAAAATATTTGTTCTTAGATACCCCCACTTTTTAGCCCATTTTACACATTTGGTTTTACAGCATTTATTTGTATAGAAATATGTTTGGTTTATGAACTTAATATAAATATTTACCAGGCACAAAATTTATCTCTGATGCTGACTACACAAACTATGTTATATAACAGAGGTTATTATATATCACATGATGTACAACATTTTACCCAGAAATATGTGTGAACAGATTTATTTTGGGAAAAGCTTTATATCCCATTTTTTTCCTTTTTAGGAGTTGTAGTATTACTTATAGATCTATATAATGTTTGGACTATAGTTGCTCTTGGGTTAACACAGATAAAAGTTGGGTCTAAGAATCTCTACTCTCAGTTGTAACGGGTGTATTAAATGCAGCATCAGGATCTAATTTCAGTTATCCATGCTTTCATTGTTTTCATACTACATTATTTTGATATATAGTAAGTGGTTCTGTCCCTAAAGATGATTCATAAAGTTTCATTAGTCCAAAATGTATTAATAATTTTATTTTTATTTATTTTTATTTATTTATTTTAATTCCATTTATATCCCGCCCTTCTCCGAAGACTCAGGGCGGCTTACAAGCTTGCTATTTAGTTACAAATGTTTTATTAATTACAAATGTTTATTTTATTAATTAGTTACAAATGTTTTATTAATTAAAACATTTGTAACTAAATAGCAAGCTATCAGTTTTCTAGGATATTGAAAGGGAATATTTTTTCAGTAAAATAAACATATATATGGGCAAAAATATTGACATTATAAGAGATTGCAGATTGAAGGAATTTCCTACTGAACAATATAGAATATTCATAGATCTACTGGAACCTATATTATTGGAGATTTACGTCAATAATTTAGCCTTTCTATATGTCTTTCATACTTCTATTAAGTTCATATTAAAATAATATTAAGGCCTGAGAAAGATCCTACAAGTTATGCAATCTATAGAGTTAGGATTAGGGCTGGGTTTGTGTACTGAATATGCACGCTAAAATATTAATGGCACTACACTACACTAAATGTTAACACTAAGACACTACAGAAAGTTATACCATCTAAAATACACCCATTTCAGTCTGGGTTTATTAAAAATGACAAGAGTTTGAAAATATTCGCTTGTTGGTTAATATTATGGCTATAGCTACGATTAAACTGGAATCAGCCATTCTAATTTCATCAGGTGCTGGAAAGGCTTCCAATTCAAACTGAATTTATGAAGTGGATTTTAAAAAGATATCATTTTCTGTTACCTTTGTTTACTGGATTACAATTAGATTATATTCACCCCATGGCTAGAATGATTACCAGTAGATTTGTCTTTCAAAATATTAACTTACATTATGGCACTTGACAAGGAAGTCCCTGGTTCCCCCTAATCTTCAATATGTTCTTTGAACTATTGCCTTTTTCTTTAATATTCTCAGAATATTAAAGATATACTGGTACTCAATATAAGGCATTTGATAAAGTAGGTCACAACCTACTACTTGATAAGATAGAAAAATGTGGGTTAGATAGCATCACCACCAGATGGATTCGTAGCTTGCTGACAGGCTGTACTCAGCGTGTGGTCCTCAATGGAACCGCATCTACATGGAAGGAAGTGTGTAGTGGGGTGCCCCAGGACTCTGTTCTGGGCCCAGTGCTCTTCAACATCTTCATCAACGATTTGGACGAGGGGATAGATGGGGAACTCAACAAATTTGCAGAGGACACCAAGCTGGCAGGAATAGCTAATACTCCAGAAGATAGGCTTAAGATACAGGAGGATCTGGACAGACTTGAACACTGGGTGCTATAGAACAAAATGAAATTCAATGGTGAAAAAAGTAAGATTCAACATTTAGGCAAAAACCAAATGCACAGGTATAGTATAGGTGGTACCTTGCTCAATAATAGTTATTGTGAGAGGGATCTTGGAGTCCTAGTGGACAATCACTTAAATATGAGCCAGCAGTGTGCTGCAGCTGCCAGAAAAGCCAACATAGTGCTAGGCTGCATTAACAGAGGGATAGAATCAAGATCACGTGAATTTAATACCACTTTACAATGCCTTGGTAAGGCCACACTTGGAATACTGCATCCATTTTTGGTCACCATGATGTAAAAAAGATGTTGAGACTCTAGAAAGAGTACAGAGAAGAGCAATAAAGATGATTACGGGACGGGAAGCTAAAACATATAAGGAACGGTTGCTGGAATTGGGTATGTGTAGTTTAATGAAGAGAAGGGTGAAGGGTGACATGACAGCAGTGTTTCAATATTTCAGGGGCTGAAGAAGAGGGAGTCAAGCTATTCTCAAAACACCTGAAGGCAGGACAAGAAGCAACGGATGGAAACTAGTCAAGGAGAGAAGCAACCTAGAACTAAGGAGAAACTTTCTGACAGTTAGAACAATTAACCAGTGGAACAACCTCCTCCAGAAGTGGTGAATGCTCCAACACTGGAAGTTTTTAAAAAGAGACTGGACAGCCACTTGCCTGAAATGGTATAGGGTTTCCTGCCTGAGCAGGGGGTTGGACTAGATGACCTCCAAGGTCCCTTCCAACTTTATTATTATTATTAATACTGAATACTGAATATATATTCATACAGTAGTTCTTATATGCCGTGATATTCTATTTACTGGAATAAATATAATGTGTGGCCTTCAGGAAATACAATATCTACCTTTATTTTTAAAAAAACAATTCTCTGTTCTATCATTGCTATTGGTTATTTGGAATAATGACCAATAGCAATGATGTCAATATTAATGTTAGAGCTTTAGTTTCTTAGTTTTTAAGATACAATTTGATGTACTAGTTCTATATATTTAATTAATACATTATTAAATTTTAAATGTTATGATAGTTGTAAATCCTTTGTGTATTAAAATTTGACACTTCATTCACTATATCTTTTTTCAGATTTTTCAGATTTTTCTTTTTGTAATTATTTATTCTGTTCTTTAAATGTTTTAAAGAAAAAATAGAGAAGAAAGTCAGTTATTACGTAAACAGACATGGCCTGGATGCTTTAGTTGCCTTTGTGTTATCTGCAATTCCAGCTTTTGTCTAAGTAAGATACTGTATATTAGATTTAAAGAGAAACTATCCATCGAGTTTTATAAAGTATTAAAATATGAATTGCAAGTTAGTCTCAATTATACATTTGACATGTGGAAGCAAAAATTGAAAAAGCAATACATCCAGGTGTTTAAAAATGTGAAATACATTTTGTATAATTTAAAAATGAAATTAACTAATTAGAAATTGTTAAACTGGATCTATTGAACCCCTCAAAGAATGTTTTAAAAGGAATGACCATAAATTTCCTTGTGGTAATGTAATATTTTTGATGGTTCTTTAACTCACATGATTTTCTCTTGTTCTGCTATAGCTTTGTTTTGGTTTCCAATCAATACTTATGTTAATTTAATTTTTGGAAAGAGAAATTATCATTATGGATCTCAGCATTATGTTGAACTATATTTCTAAAACATGGAATTTGTTATTAATGAAAAGCTTTGGCTATATTGAGCTTGGGGCATGGGAAAGAGGATAATTCTATGTAATTGGACAGAAAGTCATTATCCAGATTTTAAGAAATGAATGCAAGATATGAGTTTGTTGTTTAATTTTTAAAAGCCTCTGTGTTATAAACATGAGATGACATAGAATTGTCTAGATTTAATTAATAAACTAACAGTTAAATTAAGCTTACATTGCTATGCATATTTACTATCTAGATCTTGATTTTTGATAATTGGGGTGAGAATACAGTTTAGTTATGTTTAGTTCATTTTAATTACCATAACATATTTAGAGGGTTTTTTTTCTTAGTATAGCCATTATTTAACATAGACTCTTTTCTTTTATATTTCACCATTTTAACAAGCAAAGCTAATTTTTTTAAAAATGGCAGTGATCAATAGAATATACCACCAAATTCCACTGATGCAAATGTCCTGTACATGTTGCCAATCTAAGGCTGAACATCTGTCTAATTTTTTCTTTGGTTTCCTTGATACACATTTGAGTAGCAAAAGATCCTCATATACTGGGCTTTTGTCATCTAGATTTTGATGAGGCTAAGTGGACAGGGCAGAAGCAACGCCTTCAGAAGAGGTGCTTGGAAACGAACAGTTCAGACAAAGCATCTCTTTTAAAATAATCAAACTAGTGGCAGATTTTTCCAGGTTGTGTGGCAGCTCTGGATACTCCTCCTGGCGGTCCCCACATATCTAAGCACAGCTGCTCTGTGTTGAAGAATGTAGAGGCAGCCAGGAGCAGAGCCGCATGAGCCTGGGAAAAGAGGCAGCTGCTTTGGGGATCTGAAAAGTGATCTTTCATATGGGTGCTCTGAAGCCATTTTTAAAGGATATGCACAGTAAATGGAGTATTCTATATTTACAGTAGCTATTGGTATGTTTGCTTGGATACAAAGGCTGAGACAGTAATCCATGTACTGTTATACTGTACCACTCATGGTATCCAATAAACCTGATTGTCAGGATTGTGTGATCTCTCTGATCAAGAAAGTATTATCTTCTTTCTGCAATAACTAACTTTGACAACCACTATAAAAATTGCCAGGTTTGTAGCAATAACCATGACTAGGCAGTTAATACCTTCTTCTCATTATTAATGATTTCAGCTTTGGTTTTTCTGTATGTTAAATTCTGAACCTGTGTTTTATTGTGGTCTGGAACTGTAAATAAATGATTTGATTTAATTTAATTTGATTGATTTGATTTACTGAGCAGGGCTTCAGTCACATTTTTGTGGTTGCCATCATGACTTTTTTTTTTGCACTCCCCCACTGCAGATGTCTTTCTTAATGTCCTTAGTTCATGCCAATTTATCCTAACCTTCACTTAATAAAGTGAATCAATTCAGTGATTAATTTGAGTGTATTTTATTTTAGCTTGTGTAAATCACATTTAATAAGCCTAAATTTGATTATGAGGCCATCACAATGGAAGCATGTTGTATTATGCTATAACAAAATGGATGTTTAATGACAACATAAATGTAGAAAACACATGGAATTCCTATACTCTAAGATATGATGTAGGTAGGGAAGCTTGGTACAAGTAATCCTCATTTAGCAACTGCCTCATTTAGTAACTGTTTGCAGTTACAAAGGTAATGAAAGATTAACTTTACAACAAATCCTTGAATTTATGACCTTCAGAGGTCTGTAAAGCAAAGCAAAGCTGAAGTAAAATCTTATAAGCACAGTTGCAATTCCACTTAGGTACTGCTTTGCATAACAGTCCTTTCTCAGGTGTGCTGCGTTAAGTGGGAGTGAAAAGTACTTGAGATTAAAAGAGGGCAGTCATTCAGAATGATGCCATCTGCTTTATCATGCAGTTATATGTTTATTGCTTTATAAAAAAATAATCTACAGAAAAATAAAATCCCAAATCAGGTTCTTTCTTACATTACAAGTTATATTTGTTCATAGTTTCATACTGGGCACCTTTCATCCTTTTAGGAAAAGAACAGCTCATTGTGCAGTACATCCATTACTAATAAATGCATAAATACATTTATCTCATGATAGGATGCCATTTAGAGGGTTTGTCAAAAAAAAAATTCTTTCTTTTTCCTTATGCACATAAACCTGCCCCCTGGGGGGCTCATCTTACATTAGTCATGCTGACTTTGATTTCTAAGAACTATATTTCTGATCCATAAAACAATTTGTTCTATTTTGTATTAGACTTGATATGCAAATATACCAATATCAATGAGCCACTTTGATCTACTGGTTAAGGCACCAGACTAGAAAGAGGAGACAATGAGTTCAAGTCCATCTTAGCCACGAAGGGCTACTGGGCCAGGCACTCTCTCAACTCAAGCCACCTCACAGAGTTGTTGTTATAGGGAAAATAGGAGAAAAGAGTATTAGGTATGTTCACTGTCTTTAATTATTTGTAAAATAATAAAAATAATAAAGTTGTGATACAAATAAATAAATAAATAAAATATATTAATTCAACGGAATATTAAAACTTCTCTCCATAGTTATTAAATCCTTCCTATAAAATGGTATCTAAAAAGCCAGTTCTAATTCTAACAATTTCAAATTGTGGAAACTTTAATACTCTCTGAGCTTGGTCGGTTGTTTGCAGATGTTTCATTACCTGACATCATCAGTCCTAGTGAGTGTTTCTCTCTGTTTATATAGGACTTGCCCTGTCAATGTTGGTGGGGATGTGGTTTTCCCTTTGGTAATTCCCTCAGTAGGGCATTATGTTATGCTTGCTTGTTTACTTGTTTACATGATACTAATCCCTGCTTATCTGAGAGTTAGTTGCTGAAGAGGATGTATTCTGGTCTTTTTGTTTCTTTTTTAGTTTTTTATTGTCTCTTTTGAATGATGTGTAAATGCCAAGTTTCCAGGATATAGCTTGGTCTAGGAGCTGCTGACAGTTGAAACTATGGTGGAGTCTGTCCATGTGTGGCTAGATTAAGGAGTTTTCATCCTGTCTTCTGACTACTAGTTCATGTTCATGGATGGGCTCTCTTAGTCGTCTACCTGTCTGCCCTACATAGTGGGTATTATAGACCTTACACCATATGTTGTTGCTTGCGCCTGTTTTTTCCTCTTGTGCTGTGGAGTCTTTTACTTCTAAAATTCTGATTCAAAAGTATTGCCTAATATTTTTTATCAGCTATTAATACATCCTTGCAAAATAGAAATGGAGTTTTTTAAAACTTTAGCCTGACATTTCAACCTGGCTAGGAAATATTGTAGCAGGAAGACTGCTCTGGTTCCAAACAGCACAAAAGCCTCATGCCTGACTCCATTAGATAAGCCTTGAAGGCAAAAGTCTTGCCATTCCAATCCTGTTTCCATTCAACAAGAAATAATACAGACTATAATGTTGATGGTAGTCTCTTTTTTAAAAAATAAATCAACAACTCAGCTGGGGAAAAAAAGGATTTCCTTCTAAAGTATCATCAGTATTTTTAAAAAACAGAACAGCAACACAAACACAAACAAGCAGGAGAAGTTCAGAGATCTTTTTATCTGATTAAGGTTGCTAAGCGACAGCTTTCTCGGGTCTCTATGTGTTCCTGTCACATGATTTCTATTGCCATGGAAACGACTCCCTTGATATCCATGTGCTCAGCATGTGTATTCTACTTTGCCGCTGGCTCTCCGAGAAAAAAAGGCAGTGATGCGGCATGCAATGAACGCAAAAACAAACAAAACAAAAACAAAACAAAACAGGAGAACAGGAACAGAATCATTTCTTTAAAAACTGGCTATCTTCATATTATAATTAGCTCTACATAGAAAAGAAATTGTTGGCGACTGATTCTGGTTTTAGCACCCTTGAACCATGATGATGTAGGATCCAGGAAAAAGGTTATAATATTTTTAATCTGAAAACTGCTGGTTCTTCTTTCACCCACCCCTGATTCAGTTACCAGACCAGGAAAAAGAAAAGAAAGAATAAATGACCTCAAAAATAACTTATATATCTAGATTAATGCTCAAACTGTTTCAAGATTGTGAACCAAATGAACATTTCTGTCATGAAATGTATACTTTTGCAGATAAATTCAACTTAGTTAACCAAGAGAGCTTCCATTAAACCTTCTACATGTGATGACATTAGAGGACCTTCACATTCTGTAATGTAGTAAGTATGCTTAGCCAAAGTGATGTTCCAATATTTAATTCTACCTACAAGTAACCCATCAGTAAAGAGAAGCCAAACACTAAAACTCATGCAACAATGATATATTTCTGTTTTTCATGGCAGAAGAGAGTCTTATTGAACAAAGGCCATTATGCACAAGGATATTTTAGAACATTTTCATTTATTTCATTCTAAGAGAAATCTGATGCCACAGGCTGAAAAGTGGTGAAGACATAATAACACCGAGAATTAGTTCAGATGCTCATTTTACAGTTAAGCTATTTTTCTGATAAACATAGATGTTCCTTCTGCTCTATCAAGTTACACATATGTTTCCCCTTGCAGCAAAAGGAGAAAGGCTAGCAATGGCTACTAATGATGATTTTATATTTACTAGTATCAGATTTAGAAATCTCAAATTACATGTATTTTTTAGTATAATCTATATTTGTGGCATTATAGAATATTTGGGGGATATAAATTGATCAGCTGGAAAATTCATACAGAATTTTATTTTCAACACTTTGGCTGGTTAGTATCTGAAACCATTAGTAAATTATCATGTCACTTTTACAAATATGCAGTAATTAAATTCTGCAAGGCTTTTACTGATGGCATTGGCTTGCCTTACACTGTGATCAGATGTTTATTCCAGACACAACTGAGAATACCACAGCTGCCACAAACCGACATAATTCCATGGGGACAAACAACTTATGTGAAGGGATTAGATGCCAAACTACAAAAAGCAAGCCATTTGAGCCCTCTATGAACTAAATTTCTATTATGGAAAGCAAGCAGCCTTCGGTTCCTAAAGACACATAGGGAATTGGTAGAACTCCAACTCTTGGCACTTAGATTAATGTTACTTTGTGCATCACTGGATACAAGCAAAGGAAAAACTGGGAGTTGGCTACATGGAAGGAATTCTCACCCTTTGATTTGTCAAGACAAACTGCGTGCTTCCTACAGCACTGCAGAGATCTCTTCTCAGTGTCTTTCTCTGTGCAAATTAATTTGGGGAAAAATGGCTCCATACAAAAAAGTTTGTCCCTGGTGATCCTTTCATGTGCTATTAACTAATCTGATTTCTAAACATTCCTAGAGTTTAATTGTGTGTGCCTCTTACACAGCAGAATAACTATTTAAATTATCTGCAGTTGGAATGGTAGTCAGAAAGAGATAAATATTACCTATAGCCACTGGTAGTCAGGGTACTGCAGAGCTGCACATTACATTTGCAACATGAGATGCAAGCCAAACTGGGTAAAATCCATAGACGAGAAGAAACTAAAGCAGACTCCTGTCTCAAAAGAAGCTAACACTGCATTGCACTCAACAGAGCATTAGTGAGAAAAAAAGCATCCTTTCTCAAGTGAAGCAGGACAGACAAATCTGCAAAAGATTTAAATAAAAAAGTCAGTTAAAGTAATCTTATGGAATGTTTGGTTTGTGACATAATAATTAATTAAGGAGATATTCTGCTTTGCTACAGAATCATAATCTATGTAGAAAATCCTAGTATAAAGTGCATTACATATAACTTGATTGAAAAAATATAGTATATATGACAAAAGGATTGAAGGAAGCATTCATACCCTCAAGTACTATAGTCTGTTATCAATATTTAATAGCTATATGTAAAGCTTCTAGGTTTGGGGACAAAAAGGAGTACTAAAAATTGGAGATTCACAGAGCAGAGCTCTTTTTTTTGATTGCTTGTTCTTGCCTTCAAAATTCATGATTTCAAGTTAGTCCACTTGCAGTATGAACTATATAATGGCTGAGAAACAAAGGAACAGAGGAAGGAGCACAACAGCCATCTGCCACACCAGCAGACACAAGATATACCTAGTAGCTAAAGCCTAGCTCCTGCTTGTAGCTTTTCTGGTAATGAGTTGGTAAATGGTTATGGTTGAGTTAATTAAACATTAACTGTGAGTCTGGCTGAGATGATGTCAAGTTCCTTTCTAACAATGAATATAAATAATTTAGAAGAGTGGGAGATCAGTAGCTAAGGTTTGCATATTAGAGCTTTGCACAATGTCTGGAATCAGCCACACAACTACACAACATTAAAAAAGCAGCTGTAGAAAGTACACTTAGAAGGTTGGATTTATCTTCTATTAGATGGGTCAGACTGGGAAAGAAATCTAAGGCATGGGTCATGCAGATAAATGGACGGTGTAGGAAGCAGCAGTTTTAATTTCAGTGCTTTCTATTAAGATATAGAGAATAAAGCAAGCAGATTGAATCCTAGACTTCTGGATCCTCCTAGAACAGGGTTGTTAAACTCAATTTCATTGAGGGCAGCATCAGCATTATGATTGCCCTCAAAGAGCCAGTTGCTGTCCCCTTTTCTCCCTTAGGCTTGCCCCATCGACAACTCTCATCTCCTCCCTATTGCTTTCTCTCCTCCCCCCTCCTCCTTCTTCCTGCCAAAACCTCTCCTTTTTTATCCTCTCCTCTCCTCCACCATACTTTCACTCTGCCCAGCTGGCCTTTTCACACAGCACTTATCAGCTGGAACTGCGTGTGCTGATTCTGGGGTCCCCTGGCAGCCCCACAGCTTCAGCTGACTCTTCCCCTGAAGACTTGCGTGCGGTTGCCAGCCACCCCTGAGGCCGCCAGAAGCCCCAATCAGCTGGAGCCCCACACGCCAATCCCGGAGCCTCAGCAGAGCCCAGCAACATCGCAGCTCCAGCTGACTCTCCCCCAGACCTCTCTGGCACTGCCGCTGCTTCAGCTCACCCTTCCCCACTACATACTTAATCACCTCCTCCTACTAGTCTGCTTGCGGGCCATGTCTGTCCTAGAGAGATAGGTGTACCCTATGTCTCAGTGGGAAAGATATAATGCCTATGTTGAGCTGGTTTGCTAATTGTGTTCTTTTCTGGAGTGTGTGGCCTGGCAGTATTTATCCATGCCTTGCTAATATCACAGACTGACTACTGCAGTTTATTTTTTGCAAGCCTGCCTTTGAAGACTATATTTAAAGATTATCTGAAAGAAGCAGTACCAAATCGAATCCAGCCTGCTTACTAGTGGGCAAGTGTCGTATAACACTGTTATTGCTAGGTCCAAAGTGCAATTGCAAAATGATGCCTTTCTACCTTAGAGCCTAGGTTACCTGCTTCATGAAGAATCAACCCACCCAGAAAATTCCCTCCTGCAAGATCAAAGGGAAATTTCGAGCAATTGATTGTTTGGTTGTACCTTACCTCCTCTCTGCCTTGCTTTTGGAGTTCAGATGGCTCTTCCTCCCCTTTATAGTGTTTTAAAGAGTAACCAAGACAGAGTTCTTCCACGGAGCTTTATTAATTAATTAATTAAATAATTAAATTAAATTATACAATTTCTGTCCTGCTGCAATCTGTTTCACAGATTTCAGCCTCTTCAAAATTATGATTACTCTAGTCCAGGAGTGTCAAACTGCCGGCCCACATACAGAGGCCACGCCCACTCCAGGTCCGGAAATGCAAAAAAAGTCACGATATGTCACAACACGTCATGTGGCTGTTGTCACCGTAGCCTGAGAGATCTCCACCATTGGTCTTGAACAGAGTTGTACTTCCCCCATTTGAGAAGAGCAGATAGCAGCTGTGGCCAGGAGGGCCTTTGCACAGATATCATATATGCTAGCTTGGTCCCAGGCCTGGAGTTTTTTTGTTTGGTTTTTTTTATTACATTTATATCCCGCCCTTCTCCGAAGACTCAGGGCGGCTTACAAGCTTAGCAGTAGCCTTCATTCTATGTATATGCCTGCTTATTAGGGCTTTCACACACACCCCAAGCGGCATTATTACAAAGTCAGCTTAATTGCCCCCAACAATCTGGGTCCTCATTTTACCTACCTCGGAAGGATGGAAGGCTGAGTCAACCTTGAGCCTGGTGGGATGCGAACCTGCACTAACTGCAGGCAGCTGGTGTCACTTAAGGAGGCGTTAGCCCTCTGCTCCACCAAGGCTCCACCAAGTTAATTTGATGGGAGAAAAGGTTGTAGTGCTTTTTAATGTATTTGTCTGGGGTGTCTTGTTTTAAATTTTTGTTTTAATTTAGTATTATAGAGTGGATGGCTATACTAAATGTAACAAAATTTAATATGTCTTGGCTTACATGTACAGGTCCTTGCTGAATGACCAGAGGTTTTATTTGAAGTTATAACAGCCACGGAAAGGGTATTTTATGGCCTGTAAAATAACCTCTGGCTGCCATAAATGGTTGCACTGATTCCTGCAGTCATGTGACTGTATGTTGTCAGGTCAGCTTTACAACCACTTGTGACATTCTGCTGTGATGTAAACCACAATGTGTTTTGCTAGTTTCTGGAATTTTTTGGTGGCTTCATTTAAATGAATGGATTTGCTTAACTATCATGGCATTCACTTAATGGCCCCAGCATTTGCTTAACAACTGCTTCAAAAAAGACTGAAAATTTACTTTCATTCACATGGCCATAATTATGACCATAATTCCAGGCTCTATTATAAGTTGAGGACTACCTAAAAACCTCCTTGGACAAGAAAGATGCTTGAAATCAAGAAGGAATCAAATTTAAGACTGCAACACTGAGCTTTTAGACTGCTGTTACCTGTAATGTCTTAAAGCACAACAATTCTACACCATAATTTTCCCCATAGGAAAAAGAGCACATAAACTAAAGACCGCCAGTTGAATACATAAGAATATCTTTAAAATTTATTTGACTAATTGTGTTACATTCAGTATTTGATGTGTTTCTTCTGGACAAGGAGTTGGCATAAATACAAACAAGCCTTTGTGCCTTCTCTAAACAAGAGATAAAATACTAGAGACAGAGGAGCACAGCTTCACATCTTTGTATTTACAGTCTACCTTTACAACTTAGTGCTAGGATTATTTACAGAAAATACAGCAAGAACAAAAAATCATGTCTTGGCAACATATAGAACTTTATACATAATTGTACATGATTTTAAGCATATGGTATCTAGGCCATCTCTTTCAAAGCACTTTGTCAAAGATACCCTCTTATGATTGTGAACTCACAGTTTTTTTTGTTCCCTGTTCATCTTAAGTTGTAGTCCTATAATCCTCCTGTGCCAAATATTCAACTGCATGACAATTGTATGCTTCCTGACTGGGAAGCCATTTCACATATTGGACAGTCCAATTCTCAAGACATTCCTATCTGTTCACGACCCATTGAAGCAAACAAGGTTCTGAGGATTGGAAACAAGCTTTCTTTCCTACAGCTGTGTCCCAGCTGCTCTGCATATAGATTAGCTACTTAGTTCAAACATGATTCCCTTCAGTTCCCTCCTTATGCTGTACACTAATAAATGCTTGAAAATCTGCTGAAGAAAAGGGCTTTATATTTCTTAAGTGAAAACTTTTTGTTGAAGGAACTAAAAGAAGACATTTTTTATATGGAAGTGCTATGAAGATTGCATTTTTTTTCTTGCTCAATTTATACCAATAATAATGTATCGAAAAGATGGTAAGTACAACATCTTATGACAGAAGTAGACAGAATAAATATGTGTAGCCCTACTATTGTATCTCATAAAGAGACTGGAATGAAAGTACACAAAATGAAATGATAATAGGAAACAAGCAGTGTTAATGGTAGAAAAGCCATCTGCTTTATAAACTTACATTCTTTTTAATTACCTAGTGTAATGGTATTCAAAATAAAATTTTGAAAGGTAATGGCTACCCTGAATTTATTTATATTAAACAACTTTCTTCAAATTAATGCCCTCCAGAAGTGTTGGATTCCCAGAATGGGATGTCCAGCAACATCTGGAAGTAGCTTCTATCATCTTGAAGAAGGTTAATGTAGGACGTCTGAAGTCTCAGTTGATCCCCAAATTAAATTTTCAGATGCAACTATTTTTGAGAGGTCTAGACAAAACATTTTATTGCAATCAACAGCTCTGCACAGAAAATAGAAAGTTACCAGTGCATTTGGAAGCCTTCTCAATTATACATGGAAAACAGACAACCAGCATCTGTACAAGAGGACCACATCATATGCATTATCTGAGAGAATGCAGTGAAAGTAAGCCCTTATACATTTCTTTTAAACACTCAGTGCTGTTTGATGAGATTTCTGTTGCATATTCTGCCTTATCATTTTTATCAGCAGTATCACATATTAACAAGACCCTTTGTATATGATAACAGATTTAAATAAGATTTACGCATATACAGTAGATTCAGGGCAGTTTGCCTACTTGAGAGCTTTCTGAAGTCTAAGTCAAATCAAGCCTGGGGATAAATTCAGACATGCAGAAGAAAAAGAAACTCGGGGGGGGGGGGAAGAACCCCTTTAAAAGCAAAATGTTTTTTGTGGTTTCATGGAAGAGTCTAACAGACTAACATTTATTTTACTGAGCTACAGATCTTTAAATCTGAATGGATAGTTTAAGGCAACTAATTTTAAATCACACCCTGTTTCTAATTAGTTTAAGTGTCATTGTAGTTTTTTTTTACCTGTTTAATTCAAGATGATTTAACAGGTCATTAGTAATCATATTAACTAATCAGTTTGTCCAGAATAAATATATGATTCAAGCAATTATAGCTATGTCAGCAATTGATGTGTATATGCAGACACTCAATTGTTCAACGCTTGTTATAGTTTTTGTGATAGCCATGCGTTGGTCATGCCATTTAATCTAGGAAATAAATGTGACTGGTCAATTTATAGAGCTAAACAGTATCTAAGCAAATCTATAATTAAGTTTAGTGCTCATGCACTGCGTTAATATTGGCAAGTTTTCAGTAACAAATATGCTATATAAAAACCTATATATTTCAGGATCCTCACTAGCCTTGCTATTTGCTGTTCTAGTCCTGCCTTAGAACCACAAAACTTGCCAAAATTTGCAATTAATTTTATTGTCACCCTGTTAATTCAATGCAGCCATCTTGTCCATTACTCAATCTTGTTCAAAAATTATTATTTAGGATTATTTTTCTCTTCAAAAATGCCACAATTTGTAACATTAAAGAACAAATTATCCCTCTTAAAAGAATATTGAAAACTGAACAATTCTCATTACCAATAGTGTGTATACCAGCTGCAAAGTAGGTATTATACACACAAATACACAGTCATCATAGCTAGAAACGTTTTCATTTTCTCTTTTTGCAAATTGGTCCACACTTGGATGCTGTTCATTCTTTGGCATAACCTTACTATAAAGAAAATAAAAGAGGAAATAAAAGACTCCCACTATTATTTTTGTCCCAATATGCTTTTCCTTGGAAATTTAGTAGTTAAAAAAATAACTTTTGCAGGCAAACTGGATGAGTACAGCTTTGCTGCACACCTCCTCCTCCAGAAAGTATCTCTTTACATATCAATATTTAGAATGATATGGATCTAAAAAGGAATCTTCATATGTAACTTCATTATACATAAGTTTCCTTTTAAGTCTATGTCATGCACCCTGGTAAAACTGGATATAAAAAAGGAAAGGCACAACTTATGAAGTGTTTTGCAAGAGGTTTAGCTGTTACCAGCAAGACTAAGAAAATCAATATTCAGAATTTGTTTACTTTGTTGTAGGAAAGGAATTTACCATAATTAATTTTAGAATGGAAAGGGTCTAACGATATAACACATAAAGATTCACTTCCTAGAGATGATTACTGGCCAGTTGTTCATCAAAGTAAATCAGCAGAAGATTATTATGTTTAAAACCAAAATATTGCATGAGCTCCACATTAAGCTTCCAAGGCATATTACAGTTCCTTATTTAGATTTATTCTCTAAATCAGATTTGTTCAATAACAGAGTTACTAGACTGTTAATCACCTTTATATATAAGTGATTAGTCCTAAATATTCTGGGATAATTATGAAGTTAATCCAGTGACTTTGTGGCAAAGTGTTTAATTTTCAGCTTCTGGTTCTATATAATTAACCAAAAATATTCTGATTTATACTCTATTATGATGGTTGAAAAAAAAGAGAAACAAAACAAAAAGCTCAAAGCACCAAACTGTGTTGGAAAATCAGGAAGTGAATTCTTGCTGGCCTAAATATCTCCTGATATATTTATTAAGAGCTACATTCTACTGAACCAATCGGAAATATTTTTAAATCCAGGTTCATAGAATCTTTTTGATTGCTTACCCATGCTCCCAAAAAGATTTGTCCCTGAAGTATTCTGGATATTCTCTGGGGAAAAATATTTCTATTTACAACATGTATGGGCTATTTTTTAGATATGTCAACAAAAGTTATCTAAAAGCATTTCTATCCTACCCTATGTCTATCTCAGTCATTTATCATCCTCAGAACTATGCAAAGGTTTTCAAGGCTTATAGACATTATAAGAAGTTCATTTTGACATCCACCAAAAATTGTAGGTCCTGTTAACATCTAGTAGTATCGAACACAGCAGTCAATGCAAGTGAAGGAAAATAATCTTTCAACCATCATGCGACATGTATTCTGTACAAATAGGTGTTATGATGTTATTAGGCCAGGGATAGGAGAGTATGTTAGCATGAATGCTCAGTTTCTGACAGAATCATCTCTTCTAATGTCAATTTTTAAAGAGTTGTAATTCTTCTGAAATATGTAGATAGCCTAATTCTTTCAACAATTTTATGACTTCACATTAAACGTGGTTTTTATTTCTGTTGTCATTAGATAGGGAATGGCTGCCAAGTCCTGAATTCAACTGAAATGAGTGAAAGCACAATTGTAAAATTTTTAATTTAGGTTTCAAGTACCAGCTTGTTTTCGTGTGAGTGTACGTATGTTTACACACATAACATACATCCAACTGTACCAAATTCTATAACAAGGATTTTACTTCTGTCTCAAACGTTGTAGTGGATAGCTCAGATGTCACCAACACATACACCAAGGCATATATTTCAAAACTAACCACTGAGCAAAATGTGCCATTTTACTCCAAACAGTATTTTTGCTTCTCCCCTCTCTTAAACCAAAGGTTCAAGGTTTTTTTTTTTTCTGGACAGACCAGCAGAAGACATAGACAATAACAATTTACAAAGATAAAACATTTAGCAACCAGCCCATGGCTTTGAAAGTAGAGGACAAGATCCAAATATAATTTTCTGGATAGATGCTCATAAAAGGAAAAGCAAACCGAGCAGACAAATGCACAAATAGTTTATCTGAAATAATTTGCCCTTAAGTCTAATCTGCTAGAAAAACCAATACGAAACCATGTGTTAATTCTATGCTGAGAATCCGGGGGTTTTGTTTTTTTTTGCAAACATGGGAAATCATGAGAAGTGTAGTTAACCTTCTATTTGCTATACATCCATTATATTGTCTCTTAATAAATAATACTTCATTATCAAAGGTTCTCCCTCTGTAGCATCTGAAGGGGTGGCGATGTGCTCAGAAGGACTGCAGGACTGGAGCCAAAAGCAAGTCCTCTTTATTTTCTTGCAGTAGAAGCAGAAGTCATGCTGAGAATGTGGTTTGTTTCCACAAGAGGTCCACAAGTGGGAAGATTTTATTTCATTGTTGCAGATACCAAGCTGCAATTTAATTGTTCAAAAAGGGTCCTGGTTTAAGGATTACAGTTTTTTAGTCCAACCTCTTGAAAAAGAGAGGTATAAAACTCTGGTTCCAGCTGTTTGTTCCTGTATTTATTGACAATATCTGCTATTTTCTGTTTTCGACGGACATGAGGGGGATTGTATGAGTCACTTTCCAACCTTTTTCTTCGACAAATATTTATTACTGTCTGTCTCACTAAGAATCCTTAAATAAAAAAAGAACAAAGTTAATAGAGTTTATTTCACTCAGGAAGTATATATAGCCTTCCATTTTTATTCTAACAATTTGAATGTATAGCCAAAACATCAACAATAAATAATAGACACCATTTTGTTTGCTAGAAACAATGATATGTGTAGGAGACTTGAGATGCAGTATATAACTGTTTCTTTCCACTACAAAATTAACAATTTCAATGTCTAATTACTTCATTCTCAATACAGACTTATCTTAGTTTAAAGGGGCTGAAAAAAGAACCTGTTGCCCTCTTAATATTGCTGATGATCATCATCCAGCAATCATGGCTACCATGACAAGAGGTCCAACCATGGATTCTCTTTCCATATCAACCAATTCTGCCACAGTAGGTTGTATTATTATAATTTAATATTTATTTATTAAACTCATATATTGATGGGATTATTCATTGTTTAATTCTTTTTAAATTTTGTATCTTATGTTTTTAACTTTTTATTGTTGTGAGCCGCCCTGAGTCCTTAGGGAGAAGGGCGGCATATAAATTTAATAAATTCAATTCAATTCAATTCAATTCAATTACGCTCCCATACTTGGTCTATTTTTTCCCAAGATTAGGAATCTCCAATACTGCAAAAACCTAAGGAGTAATGGGGATTAAGAGGACCAGGATGGGAAGGATGAAGGATCTGAATCCTCACTGCTCCCAATTCTGTTTACGTTTAGATTGCCTTGCACATCTGACTTGAGGTTGTACTTTGGACAGAAAGTTGAGTTTATTGGAATACTCCAATAGATCTCTTACTATTAGAAGATCTTACCAGTTTTTTAGGAACATTATTAGTATATATACCTATAAGCAATAGATCTGAAAAGTATTAGTACAAGTTCAACTTGATTGTCTTTTATCACTTTATTCCACATCCCCTTGGTAAATATTTCCCTAATACTGGGAGAAACGATATCCAATGTGATATGAAAGTATACCACCAATATTTGTTCTTCCAACCAATACCCCATAAACAATGAAAATCTGGCTTTGTCGCTGGAATATTGCCTGAAAAAAGAGGCTTGAGCACAAGGAGAAGGAAGAATTGATTTTTTTCCCAAATCAGAAGTAGCCTAGTGCTAATGTAACAGAAAGCTTTAGTAATAATGCTGCATTCAAAGCTAGTAAATTAATAATCAAATATTAATAGAAGACGTACCTAGAGCTCTTCTGCTAACTATCATGCCATCCACTAGAGGGATAACCATATTGAATTTTCCAGTAGCTCCTTGTACTTTTACCCTGAATAATCCAGTGTTGAGGGGATGGATGAAAATCACTGGCACTTCTTTTTCAGGAATAGCAGACCTTAAAAATCACATAAGTAACTAAAACCAATGAACATTTAAATGTATAAATAAAGCAACTGTGTTTTGATGCCAAATTTTGAAGGATTCCATTTTTAAATAATAAAAAAATAAAACATTTTAACAAAGATGTCAGATGTCTTTTATTTTTCCAAGCTCAGCAGGAGACCAAATGTAGACAGTATTCTAAAATGATGCCAGCTATACAGCAAATGGATTGGCTGGCTTAATATACACAAATATCAACAGGAAAGTTGGAGTTAACAGAAGCAAGCTGCAAATCTAAAAACCAGAACTCATGTGTGGCCAAGGCACAAAACCCCAAATCATTAGGAAGAGGTGTTAACTGCAACAACTTTAAATGTCATTAGGGAATAGTATTTTGCTCACACCACGAAAAATATATTTGGAAATGAAGTAAACATGCTTCCCTCCATACAGGCTTGACTTATGCCTGTTTATCACAATTTATTGGTTGGGACTTAAATTTATATTTATATTTATATTTCTTAAATTTTTATACCGCCCTTCTCCCGAAGGACTCAGGGCGGTGTACAGGGCAATAAATATTAAAAACAAAGTACAAAAGTTAAAAAACAATTAAATATTATGCCCGATATAAACAGTAATTAAAAACCATGTTAAAACCCCAACCCTTAACCCATCAAACCAGGCCGGATTGCTCAAATAAATAAGTTTTTAGATCCCGCCGGAAGGAGCAAAGGTCGGGGGCCATCCGGAGCTCAACCGGCAAGCGGTTCCACAGGTCTGGCGCACCCACAGAGAACGCCCTCCCCCTAGGGGCCACCAATCGACATTCTTTGATCGGAGGCACCCTGAGGAGGCCCTCTGTGTGAGCGCACTGGACGGAGGGAAGTTGACGCCGGCCGCAGGTGTTGCCGTAGGTAATCCGGACCCATGCCATGTAGGGCTTTGTAAGTCATTACCAACACCTTGAATCTCACCCGGAGGGCAACCGGCAGCCAATGCAGCTCGCGGAGCAAAGGTGTAATGCCTAACTCACGGGTTGTGGTAATGCCTAACTCACGGGTTGCATATGGACAGATGTGAACTATGTCCACATAGAAACAGTGTCACCGAAAAGGTAGAGAAATTAAGTCATACCTCAGTGAAGTGCTACTATTTGTTGTAGTTTCTACTCCAGTGCTAGTCTCTGAAACCAAGTCAGAGAGAGGGAAATTCTCTGCAAGACAAGGATAATATAAGGTTGAATAACAACAATAAATACATTTTTAAATCCATAAAAAGTTTCAAGAGAACACAAAAATAACAACTGGAAATTACGTCAAATTTGTAATTGGAAATAGTGGTAGCTAGTTAATTCTAATTTCAGGAAAAATTAAGAGGACTGGACCTGATGAGAATTTGGATGGAAAATTACCAGAAAAGCCTAAGGCTTGGAAGGAAGGAAGGAAGGAAGGAAGGAAGGAAGGAAGGAAGGAAGGAAGGAAGGAAGGAAGGAAGGAAGGAAGGAAGGAAGGAAGGAAGGATTCTCCTTCCATATTTGTAATAAAATTCTGAGATTCACATACCTATGTCATCATAGCGTTCAACCCAAACCACATACACCTTGGTTTCAGGTCCCATTGGAGGAATAGCCCGACCTTGTGGAAATTTCTTTGATCTGGAAGTTGGACTGAGCTATTGCATGTATAAAAACAAAAACAAATGTTTGCCTATTAATCAAAATTAGCAGCATGTATTCAGCTCTAAGACTCTGAAGGAAATTAACACATTTCAGCAACATATAACTTATTATGAATCAATTTACTAGCAATAAACATCTCTGTGAAACTAAGTTCTTCCCAAGACTAAGTTATGATATACCCAATTGGCTACAAAATATTGCACTTAAGATATTTTATGATAAATAAAGTGTTTGGAAGAAGATAAGGCCTTAGCGCCATTATTATGATAAAATTACAGTGGAGACTCATATCTATTAAATTCTGTGCGAGACTGTGGGGGTCTGGATGAGGAACAACAAACTTCAGTTGAAACCTGGCAAGACTGAGTGGCTTCAATTTGGAGGCTTTCTGGTTCTAGGACGTTATTATCTTTTGGGTTGCAAACAGATCCTGTGCACAATCTGGGGGACTTCCTGGACTCATGATTCTTTCCTAAGAAGCAGATGACAGTTGGAGGGCCTTTGCATAACTCCATATCATGTACCAGTAGTGCCAGTTCCGGAATCAAGGGACCTTACTCACAATCATGCCCTTGGTCATCTCCCAGTGGGGGGAAGGGGGGATGGTTTCACACGAGCAGGGGGCACAAATGGAACGTGCACACACTCACACGCTGCTTGCACAAGTGCACGTGCTCACACACCACTTCCGTGGCCAGGTTCCAAACATAGTCTGGTAGTGGGCCATGGTTTGGGACCCCTGTCTCACCAGATCCAACAGAATGGGTGTAATATTGGTTCTATCATCAAGGGAGCTACACTTGGCAGTCCCTAAGTGGTGGGCCTTTTTTGCTGTGGCACAGCAAAATGAGGTCAGTCTCATTACTCCTGACCTTTTGAAGGTCCCTCAAGTCTTGGATATGCCAGCAAGCTTGGGTGCCCAAGTGATAGATGAATTTGTAAGTTGGCTCTAATATTATTTAACATCCCTCCATCTATTATTTTCTTTTCTTGTTTTATAGTTTTTAAGACTCTTTTAATAATTGTTATATAATAGTTTGAAGTAATGGTTGTTTCATTTATTACTGTTTTATTGGATTGTTGAATGCCATCCAAAGACACTTCTCCAGGCTAGAAACCAGGAGATGGTCAATTCTACTACTGCCTTAGATACAAAAACTTTGGGCCAGGCACTCTTTCTCACTCACAAGATCAGGCTCTGGCAAAAAGCTGGTCAGACAATTCCTAAAGCAACCAACTGATCATCATTTGGTTGACATGGGGGGGGGGGGAACGGACCCTGCACCTGCAGGAAAAAATGCTAGGAAAAAGAAATATATAAAAGCTATAACTTATATTTAAAGTTCAACAGAATAAACTTGCCCTCTGTGAAGTACTGAGATTGTCTGTATGATTGGGAAAGAGCTCAAGTGTCAGTGCTTGCTGCTTTAGTATCCCAGGTAGGAGATCCATGTTAGAATCACTTTCTTGGTCTGAGACATTGCTTTCCAATGAATCTGCTGAAATCCAAAAAAAGGAAGTTTCTTAAAACAAGAAGGTCATCAACTCCAAATCCATTCTGAATATTAACAGTGGTTTTCCAGATAGCTCATTCATTCAAGCGCAGAAAGCGCAATTTCCCTAGTCTGCAATCAATAGAGATTTCCGATTCAGTTATAATTGTGCAAATAAAATGTGAACAGAAGAGAATGAGAAACTTTTAGTGATCCAGTTCAGTTTGTCTCAATTTTGACTGGAAACCCCTTGACAGAATTTTAGGTGGAACACTTTCCTGTAAGTATCTGGAAACATTTCTGCATATATGCTAACTCTATGTTTTCCCTAAAAGAGACTTTGTAAATTATTGACATGTCACAGAACTTTAAAATAAAGTAGCCTAAACATTTCTATTCCATATCTGAATACTTTATGAATTCCCCTAAAATATATTTAACATTTCACACGAGAAGTGGGTACATATTAAAATCTTATGAGATAATGACAAAAGGGTGGCAAAAGAAATGGATGTTGAACACAGGAAAATGTATCAATATGCTAAAAGCACTATGGCTTTCTGCAGCAGGGAGGAAAAAAATAAATTCTGTTCCAGTTTAAGAGTGACAAAGTAAAATGAATTTATCACATATTTTTCATATGTGTCAAGTTCTTCTGCAATGCAGTATGCAGTTCTAATACAAATGCTGAAATATTTCTCAATCACTTATAAGAACAAAAATATGTGCAGTATACTTACTTAAGGACTCCACAGGCGAAGGAACAACAAAAGCTATTTCTGTAAGAGCATCTGCGTAATACAACACTTTTCTTTGCCCGTTGAAAATATTTGCTCCCATGTCTTCTGAACAGATTACTTCATCTGAGAAGAGGGAAAAATTAAAACTAAGTCCTGTTCTGTGCTTTATTAAAAGAGCTATGTCCTCTTAATATATTGAAGATTAACTTGTGTTTTTTTTAGTAACTAAAAAGAATTTATATGCTGTATATGCTGCACCTAAAGTTCTATGGACTGGATGTACCTCTCTCAACATAAGCACGAGAACAGCAATTGTCTCAGGACACTCCAACTGCTTAAATCCATGTGTGAGGAAATGGAGTAATTCTGAGCTTCCCAGATCACTGCAGAATGATTGCTTTTGCCCTCCACAAAGAATTCTCTGCTAAGATTATTCAGCCCACCTAGACCTTGCTAAAATGGAGATGATGGGGGAAGGAAAATTGATCTATTTCAGTAAGTTGCTCTGTCTTGGTCCTAAGAAAACACCTCACCTTGCTCTGATCCCTCCTCATCGCAGAAGCTATTAATGGACCAGCTAGTTGAAACATGTCCTGTCCATCCAGGGTGCTTGCCCACATCAACAGACCATCCAAGAGATAGCAAGAACTCAAGAAAGTGTAGTTGAACATTTCTGGAAGACTCTACGTTCTTCAAAATCTGGGGAAGAAAAGACCAGTGTAGCAGAAAAAAAACCCCAAAGATATAAAGGCAATTTCTTACTAACACTATTGTGGAAATCAGCACTTTCTTTTGCATTGCCTTGAAGAATCAAGCAATTTGGCTGGTACAATAAATAAGACAAATAAGACTAGCTGTATACTATATGGGTACTTTGTATCATCCAGAGATATAGATTGGAATGATCTATACCATCTATTCAAACTACAAAATGTCTAGAGCAGATATAATTATGCCATGGAAGCCCCTTCATATGCCCAATCTCAGCACTCATATCAGTTAATTAAACCATATTTCTCATATCCTTTTTTGATATGATTTCCAAAGGTTTGATATGTTTTTCAGCCCCCCAAAAGAAATATTGGCTTAATGAAACCACTGAAGCTAGAAATATTATGGGAATGCAGAGACACAAGGCTTGTTTGGGCCTAATAAATCACAACTTGCTCAACTATTATAATATTGATAATATTACTTACGAATATTATCAACACATTACTTAATACAGAATTTAGCTTCCTGAAAACAGTTCTGCTTTTTAAAGGAGTTTCTGTGTCTTACAGTAGTTAACAATTGTCAAATGAGTTCTAAAGCACCATTTCCAATGTCCCACATAACCTCTTTCCCTGAATAAGTAAAATTAGGGTAGGTTAAGAAAGAAAGTTTAAAAATTGTGGAAATAAAGTAAGAGCTATGTATAATTTTTACAGTCTGTAAAATAAACTTAAATTATTGTGGAATGAAATCCTGAATGATTTCATTTCCAACTGAATTCCAAATTATTGTTGAACTCTTCAGCATATTCTTCTACTTTGTAGCGGGTGACAAACTACAAGGAATCAGCCTATTACTTACTTCTTGGCTTGTTTTTTGGCCTGCCTTCATATAGAAAATGAAAACAGTATCAAAAGGACGACATGGCAGCAAGTCCAGGTAACCAACATCATCAAAAAACCCGGGCAGAGAAGAATCAAGTGCAATCAAGTGAGGAGGTAGTCTGCTATTAGCAGGATCCTAAGCAAAAAAGTACAGATGTTAATGCTAAATAACCCCTCCAAATACTTATGAAGTAAGATAAACTATTTCAGCTTGTAAATGGAACAACTGCTTTGATAGTGTATGAAAACAAAATCCAAAAGCCACAACTGTACAATGTCCATCAAACAAAACGGCATAAAAAGTTTACTGTGTGGAGGCACAGTGGTTAGAATGCAGTACTGCAGGCTATTTCTGCTGACTGCCGGCTGCCAGCAGTTTGATTCTCACCGGCTCAAGGTTGGCCCGGCCTTCCATCCTTTGGTAAAATGAGGTCGGTAAAATGAGGACCCAGATTGTTGGGGGCCAATATGCTGACTCTGTAAACCACTTAGAGAGGGCTGTAAAGCCCTATAAAGTGGTATATAAGTCTAAATGCTATTGCTATTGCTATTACTGTTAAGTTCTCCAGAACTTTTTATTAGCAATATTTTACAAAAGAAGCAGGGAAATGGGAGAAAAAAATGCAGATCAACCTACATCAATCAAGAGACTCTTTGCTTCTGTTCTGGAATTCCCAGAGACACCTACTGTAAAATTCTGCTAATCACCAATTTCAGCAGTATTTTTGTTTGTAAAAATAAATCCTAAAAAGTGTTTTAAACTGAGAACAGGCTTAACATACTATTTTGCTTAATCTATCAACTCCCTCCAAAGAACAAAACTTCACAGTTCTTCCCATCTGCTCATCACATTATTATCACGATCTTTCCAACTTGTAAAGTCCAACATTTTTTAATGTCTGGCTGCTCAATTCAATTGGTCTTATTAAAAAAGGAGTAATAAAAATCAACTGCATTAACATAATAGGTAGCAATATCTCCCACACAGAGAATATAGAGCGAGACCTTATTATACAGTCACCTTCAATGCTTCTAGAGATAGAAATCCAAAGTGAGAAAGGAAGAGGCGGGCTGTTTGAAACTCCTGTGCAGGTGGTGATGGTTTACAGTCTGTGACTGGATCAGGGAAGTTTTTCTTCCTCCATTCTTCTTCCATTTTCTGATCTATAGATTTCTCATAAAGTACTTGCTGATCCATTCCACTTCTCAGCTTCTCATGACGTTCTTCCAGCTGAAACATATTTAGCAACTTCATCAGACATCCAAAATTGCCAAAAGTAGGATCAAGGTGTAGTGCAGTGTTTTTCATGATTTAAAGAGCAATGAAACCAGGTGCCTAAAAAGCTGCTGCAATTTGCTATAGCTTTTTACCTAATAAAATTCTGCTTACTGATGCTCATCAGTTGCCACGTTACAAAAATTCAACTGCTACTCAGCCCCTACATGCAGTTAAATAATTAAAACCAATGTCAACAGAATCAACATCTGTCTGACTTCACATTTTCACAGGATACGGAAAGAATAAGGACCACAGGATATTCCATTCCAATGGCTTCCTGAAAAATGATGACTGACTTAGTTTATATGTCTAGTAATCATAGAAAGTTCTAATAGATGCAGAGATGTACAAATGCATTATTTTGTCCAGAAAGACTGATATGAATACACTCAAGAGAGTAAAAGTAATTGCAAAGAATTTAAAAAGTTTTTTGTGCAACATGAAATAAATCAGGAAATTATAAATTTCATACTTCCTCAGTAACTATCTCATGCAAGTCTGGAATGCTCAGGTCTGCTTTCACGAAAGGAATTTTGTCCACTTCCTCAGGAAATGGGCGATGTTTCACACTATATTTTAATCCAACATCATTTTTAGGTGCAGGTCGGGGTTCTGGAACAAATAGCTGTTGAAAAGAAAACAATCCATTTTAACATTTACTTTAAAAGTTTTAATATTTTGTTATTGTAAAAGCACTGAAACAGACTGAAATAAATTTGGGACTGGCAGCACTTGTAATTCATCAGAAAAGTAACATTTAAATAATTATTTATTATGCCTTCCCAACTATTTTTTTACTCGAAATACTGAATCTTCTGGAATGATGAACAAGGATATCATAATTATTTTAGCATTAGTAAATAACTTTGTGATATTTTTAAATTAATTGATATTTCACTAAAGAAAAGAATATTTGTGCTAAAGAGATTCTAAGACGTATTTATAACTACTGTTAGATTAGTAAAGGACAGACCATAACTACTGCCCTATTATAAAATGTTGCAATTGTTAAATGGAAGATATGAACCACACATACTATATATATGGATGAACATGATTCATTATCTCATTTCCCAAATTTGGGTGGTAATAGAAATAGTCTCTAAGTCAATAATCAGTTATTTTAATTTTTAAAAATGTAATCCTTTATAGATCTCTACAATAAATAGGAGAGGAAATAATCCATGGTTAGTTTGGAAGTGAAGCTGAAAGGGGCATTAAAATCAGTAATTCATTGCACTAAGGGTAGTGTAACATTAGCACTTTACTGAACATTTTTCAGTACTCCTTGACTTTTATAAGAAAGCAAATTAGTTCTACCCAGAACTCTTATAAAAACCTTTTGATTTGTTTTGGCTCCTCTTGGCAAAAGGCAAAGTTGTTGTGCCCACGCATGTCTTCCAGACATCCCACGGATTAGAATGGTGAGGGAAGGAAAAAAGTCATCTGGGGAAGAGAAAGATTAGCATGAATAACCTCTTAAAATAATAATGCTGAAAAAGATTACATTGGGCATGTATAAACAAATTAAGGAATGAGAAATTTCAGTAACACAATTGGCAGAGCTAGAAATTCAATAGACAGATTTGAAGTTAGAAGCATAAGCCTGCTCCGTGTGCAGGAGCTTCATACAATTACTGGAAAGAAACTAATAGCCTCCCCCATTATGTCTGTAAATAAACTTGGGACAATTTTATTTACCAGAGGAATGAAAGCAAGAGGAAAGAATAAAATCAAATGGGTTATAGCAGGGGTGTCAAACTCCCAGCCCATGGGCCGGACGTGTCACCCGGAAGCCACGCCCACCCCATTCCTGGCAATGGCAAAACTATCCCAATACTTTGTCACATGACGTCGCGAGTTTGACATGTATGGGTTATAGCATACCCATTACTGAGTGAATGAAAACAAAAAATATTTTTTGCTATATTTTTATAGATAAGCTGCAAGACTTATTAAAATAGAAACAGACTTAATTTGTATTTAACTGGCTTCTGTTTGAATTCCTATACTGCAACTCAGTTTTATCATGTGTTCTGGAGGCTCCAGGATCACAAAAAATGAGCCTTAAGAATCCAGCTGAAATGTCCTAATAATGTAACAGCCTGCTGGATTAGACCAAGGATTCTGGATTCTGTGCCTGAATGGTACTTGAATGTCTATGGAAAACCTATAAATCAAACATAAATGGCACAATGTTTTCTACTCATTCCCCAGTAATTAGTATTAAAAGATTTACTGACTTTAATAATAAATGTTAAATACAGCTATGAAGATTACAGCTTTATTTTCATTTTCATAATGTAATTCAGTTTGCAAACTACGTAATATGTCTCTTTGAACTATCTTTTCATAAGGGTACCTAAAAGCCAATCTAAAAAGAAAATTGCAATTTTTTTTACAATGTATTTTAATAAAACCTTGCTCCAAAAATAAGCTAGTAAATGAAGAATACAACAAATAAAACAAAGTCCTAGTCATCAGTTTTGAAACACAGCAGGATGAACCATCCTGAAACTGAATTATCATCATCTTAAGTTGAGCTGCATATCACATATACTTCCCAAATATGGCACAATTTCACTTCTACAGTTCAGCACAATATTCTATAATGCAGGAGACCAGTTTAATTAACTGCAAATACATATACCGTATATACTTGAGTATAAGCCGACTCGAGTATAAGCCGAGACCCCCAATTTCACCCCCAAAAACTGGGAAAAGTTGTTGACTCGAGTATAAGCCGATCCGCCGTTCTGCAAGCCTCCGCCGCCGGCGGAGGCTGGATCCGCGCTCTGCAAGCCTCCGCCGCCGGCGGAGGCTGGATCCGCACTCTGCAAGCCTCTGCCGCCAGCAGAGGCTCGATCCGCCATTTTGCAAGCCTGAATACACAGGAATACCCTGTGTGGCCGCGGCTCTAGGGGAAGCCCTGGCTGTCCGCTTCCTCGCTCCACGCTGCCATTCGGGGCCCGCGCGTTCCCCGGGCAAATCGCGGCGCCCAGCAGGCGAGGAAACACGCCCGCTCCAGTCGCCCCCCCTTCCCTCAGGAGACGCGAAGCAAGTGACCGCCCGGAGCTTACCAAGGACTTGCGTGCGGCCGAGGCTTCGGTGCTTCCAGGATCGCGCGCACCTCTCCCAAGCCGTCGCCGTCCGGAGACCTGCCGAAGTTTGGGGAGGTTTGGGGAGGTGCGCGCGCACCTCCCCAAACCTCCCCAAACGTCGGCAGGTCTCCGGACCTCCGCGCCCTGCCTGCCTGCTTCTTTCCGCTGCGGAAAGAAGCAGCCTGCCTTCCGCTGCGGAAAGAAGCAGCCTGCCAGCGGAAAGAAGCAGGCAGGCTGCTTCTTTCCGCAGCGGAAAGAAGCAGGCAGGCTGCTTCGTTCCGCAGCGGAAAGAAGCAGGCAGGCTGCTTCTTTCCGCAGCGGAAGGCAGGCTGCTTCGTTCCGCTGCGGAAAGAAGCAGGCAGGCTGCTTCTTTCCGCTGCGGAAAGAAGCAGGCAGGCTGCTTCTTTCCGCTGCGGAAAGAAGCAGGCAGGCTGCTTCGTTCCGCTGCGGAAAGAAGCAGGCAGGCTGCTTCGTTCCGCTGCGGAAAGAAGCAGGCAGGCTGCTTCGTTCCGCTGCGGAAAGAAGCAGGCAGGCTGCTTCGTTCCGCTGCGGAAAGAAGCAGCCTGCCTGCTTCTTTCCGCAGCGGAAGGCAGGCTGCTTCGTTCCGCAGCGGAAAGAAGCAGGCAGGCTGCTTCGTTCCGCAGCGGAAAGAAGCAGCCTGCCTGCTTCTTTCCGCAGCGGAAGGCAGGCTGCTTCGTTCCGCAGCGGAAAGAAGCAGCCTGCCTGCTTCTTTCCGCAGCGGAAGGCAGGCTGCTTCGTTCCGCAGCGGAAAGAAGCAGGCAGGCTGCTTCTTTCCGCAGCGGAAGGCAGGCTGCTTCGTTCCGCAGCGGAAAGAAGCAGGCAGGCTGCTTCGTTCCGCAGCGGAAAGAAGCAGGCAGGCTGCTTCGTTCCGCAGCGGAAAGAAGCAGGCAGGCTGCTTCTTTCCGCTGCGGAAAGAAGCAGGCAGGCAGGGCGCGGAGGTCCGGAGACCTGCCGACGTTTGGGGAGGTTTGCGCGCGCACCTCCACAAACCTCCCCAAACTTCGGCAGGTCTCCGGACGGCGGTGGCTTGGGAGAGGTGCGCGCGATCCTGGAAGCACCAAAGCCTCGGCCGCGCACAAGTCCTCGGTAAGTTTTTTTTGTTGACTGGAGTATAAGCCGAAGTGGAATTTTTCAGCCCAAAAAGTGGGCTGAAAAATTCGGCTTATACTCAAGTATATACGGTATTCGCATGCATGCACGAAAAGATACACAATATATTTACTCACTTTGTTCATTCCCCAAGGGCTGCTCTAACATTGCAAGGATGACACTGTTATCCAGGACAAAATAGCGGAAGCTGTATTTGTTTATAGAAGGCAGCCGAGCATATTTAATTAAGGTGATCTCATTTACTAAGCTACAAGGAGAAGCAGGACCACTGGGTGAAGGAAAAGCTCCAAGAACTTGCATGATGCTGTAAACCAAAAAAATAATTTAGTCAAGACATATTTAGTAGAAATGCTGGAAAAATGCTGTAGAATGCTGGAAGCAGCATAAATTGTATCTATGACATTTTTACTAGTGTCTTGCTGTCATAAAGCATCAAACAGCCTACAATTTTAAGTAACATAATAAGAATATTTTAGAGGAAAATGCTGAAACTGAAAGTGTATTCTTTAACCAAATATATATTTCCAAGATTCTTCAGTTTTAAGCAAAACACTGTTTTGAGCAAATTCACTATAGAAACATTAACCAAGCTAAGAAAAATATACTGTGATTAACAGGATTACTTTCAATAATCTTTCATACCATGTGAGGGTAGCTTCAGCTGCATCCTTCACTCTCATGGAAGCAGGATTTGGCTCCTTATCTCCTTTGTACTTAACTTCTTGTTCACTACTTCTGGATTTACTTCCTGAGATACCCAGTTCCACAATCTCCAATACTTCTTTTAAACAATCCTAAAAAAGGAATGCTGTACCATTCAGCTATTTAACAAAAAAACACTTTAAGAAATAAAATAACTAAGTTAATTAAGACCTTAAACAACTCTATAAATATTCAGAAAAATATGAGGATGAATGTAGAGTAAAAATGAATAAATGGAACAAAACAACAGTAAGATAGTAAGATTTTCAAAAGAAGAATTCTCCATCTTTGGATTGGTCCAAAATAATTGAAAGGATTAAGCAGAAGCTATATTTAGACTTGTGGTATGTACTGTGCAGGGCTCCTGTCACATTCCTGTAAACTCTGAAAGAGTCTCAGAGGAATTCTGAATAAGTAGATAATCCATATGTGTGAATCACAGAAATCATAATGAAGACCTTTTACAGTATTTCAACTTGCTACAGGTTACATTTTTACTAATTAGCTTCTTACATACTTTGCACTATTACTTTATTAGGGCAATCACTGTATAGTTAAAAGCTCACTTTCCCGGCATTGATTTCATTTAGATAGTTTCAAGAAAGTTTGTAATTTGACAGATCTTTTAGGAGCTAGAGGAGCCCAAAACAACCTACTATTATGGAATCTATAATGATAAAAACTCTAAGATGCTTTTTGCTGTTCTTAAAACTCAGCACTACTGGATTTAAAATGATAAATAGTCATTTTGATAATTAGATTTTGGAGGGGGAGGATATATGATGCATATATGTGCATCATGTCTTTTGTGGTTAGTTATATTAAAAACATTCAAGAAAGAACATGCAAGCTACTTGAGTTTTAGTAACTCCTTTTGCTTTCCCCTATCTCCTGTGGTTTAACTGAGGCAAATGTCATCATTTGTTGTGGACTGCATATTTTGAAAACAAACTACAGGATAATTCCTGGGGCAATTGTTAAAGGGTGAAATGCGGTTTTCCAATGAAAACTTTACACTCCTATTTGTACTGCTTTTACAAACAAAATATGCACAATTTAGAAAGATATATAGGTAATCCTCAACTTATGACCATAATTGTGCTCAAAATTTCTCAAGACATTTGTTAAGTGAGTTTTGCCCATTTTAGGACATTTCTTGCCACAGTTGTTAAGTGAATCACTGCAGCTGTTAAATTAGTAGCATGGGTGTTAAGTGAATCTGGCTTCCCCATTAACTTTGCTTGTGAGAAGTTCACAAAAGGTGGTCACATGACCCCGGAAAACTGCAACGGTCATAAACATGAACCAGTTGCCAAGCATCTGAATTTTGATTGTGTGACAGGGATGCTGCAATAGTTGCATATGTGAAAAATGGTCATAAATCACTTTTTTCAGCGCTGTTGCAACTTCAAATGGTCAATAAATGAATGGTTGTAAGTTGAGGACTACTTGTAGTTGTTACCACAAATAATTATGCTTATATAGAACGGCATTTTCACTCGCCTTTTCATCAAGGATGTCTGGATGTTCGGTAAGCCAGACACAGAGACACTGAAATGCTGCGACTATCATGGAATGGAGATCTCTAGAATGGAGAGGAGCTGGACGACTACACTGATACACAATATAACAGCACACAGAGCTAATTGCTCTCTTCCTATCCGAAGAGTCAACGCCAACCTTCACCTGATATGAGAAATACAAAAAGCTGCTTAGCTTTAGGGAATCACATTAGGTAAGTTAAAACCCCATAAAAAGAGAAGTGAATTTAATATACCCAACTATAGAATGTAATGCAAAAGCCCCATAGGTTTTATACTTACCTTTTTGGCTTAAAGAGCTTTGCTTTTTAGTTAATTTTATTTCATTTAATTGCTATTCAGTTCAGCTTTTTTTGTATCATTTTTTTTTCAAGTAGGGAAAAATATTAGATCCTAGTATAGAACAAGTTACATTGCCAGCTCTGCCATTGCCAGGAAAGAGATTTTGGTAAAGAAGTAAAGGAAGATGAGTACAAATCCTTCAGCCTAACACAAACAATTCTCAGTAGAAAGACTCCCTAAAGCTCACCTTTGCCAAACCAGAGAGAAGCTCTAATGCAGCTAGTGAGATGCTCATTTCCTGTCTCCACTGTGCGTTGAGCCTCTGTGTTACCAAATGAATGCTGCGGATCAGGAGTCCAGCTGCAGTATCTGTATGAAGAGCTAGGATATAAACCCCAATACCACACACCACAGGGAGGGAAAACAACTAAGCATTAGTGACAATCAGCAAAGCAGTCCATCAGACAGAAGCTAAAGCAGCCACAATACACTCAGAAAACAAAGTACACACTCCTCTGGGGAAGTAAAACATTCAACAGGAAGTAATTTAGTCTCTGAATGTTAATTAAGGTAGCTAGGTATTGATCTAAAACAGACATGTCAAACTTGTGACGTCACGTGACATCGCGCAACATATTGGGACAGTTTTGCCGTTGCTGACAATGGGGTGGGTGTGGCTTCCGGATGACACGTCCGGCGCACAGGCCGGCAGTTTGACACCCCTGATCTAAAACATTGGTTGATGCTGCTAATGAAATCCTGGTAAATTTGGCTAACTTAAATTTTCTGTATGTTTCCAACCTTTGCCATTATATTTTTGTGACAAATTTTGAAATGCCTTTTTTGGCAGGAAATAAAACTTGAACAAAATAAATGTAACATTATTACAGTAGTGGCCAAAATTGTGGGAAACGTTTGGGAAAAGTATACAGTAGAAATACCACCTTTGGTTAAGTTTCCACCAATTTTTCTTCTAATTTCTTTATAACTGTAGCCTTGTTCACTTAATAATACTATTTTACGTCGCTTTCTGGGAAACCAGTCAACTCTTTGCACCATTACTTGAATATTATGTTTACAAGCTCACTAAATGAATGGAAAAAAAAACACCCCTAACCAACTTGATGACATCAATAACTGAATCCTACTGTGATCTGATTGGTTCATTGCCAAAACAAGATGACACCTGATTGGCTCTCTAAACACTCATGCTCATTGGCTACAATCAGATGAAGGAAAGCTACCTGATATCAACCTAAGCAAGTTGTGCTTCCTTTTTCTGGTATAACTTTTCATAGAATACAGTACAGATAATTGAACAAACTATGTATTACATTTTTTATTAAATTATCTTTCCATTGATATATAATTTTATGGTACTACTCCCAAAAAAGTGGTGTTATTAGCCATCAAACCTCAAAAATACACTTTCCCCAAAAGATTTCCACAACTTTGGCCACTACTGTATGTAGCTAACAATATCCGATGTTTAGTATTCTATACCTAAATATTATCCTTTTCCAGAAATGGAAAATTTTCTGCATTTGAGAAGTGAATAGTTCAGAATGACAAGTTTAAAAACTCACCTTTCCCCAACCAACCTTTTCTCTTGCAAAATCTGGTTTTTAGTTGGTAACATTATTGTTCTAATAAAAACAGAAAACTTTTCCATGCCTGAGGCTTACTACTTTCACAATTCAATATTTTAGAAGTCTATTACCTTACTGAAAGCATAAACTATTTCTAAAGCATAAAGTAAAAAATAATCTGGAACTAGATGTCTTTTCAAAAAATATAACTGATTTATCCAAGTTTACCATGAATGAGAATTTTGGAATGCTGAATAATAATTTTTATTCCAATTGGAAGAAAGTCTTAGACTGGAAAATCACATTGTGTGGCCTATTCCTAGTTAATTTGTGTATATTAAAGTAGAGGTCAGGAACCTTTTGGGCACCAGGGACCAGTTACGTGGAGGGAGGTTTTTCCACGGACCGGAGGGGGCGCGGGTTTTGTGTGCTGCCTGCATCCTGCAGATGGGGCTTTGCTTGTTTGTGTGGCCCGGTGGCTGGCATGCCGCGGCCTGATACTGGTTCAGAGACCGGGGGTTGGGGACCCCTGTATTAAAGGATAAGGCTAAGTAATTGATTACACAATACCTCCTGGATCTAGAATTGAAGTTTAGTCCTCTGCTCCAGTTTGATGGGAGAATCACTGCATCTTATCTTTCTATACTGGCCTATACTACGTATATAATTGGGCTTTCAGAAGGGTATGTTTCAATGTCCTCCCCTCTGCCCTCCTGGAAGGGAAATACTACAATATTCCTTTATGTTGCCACCTTGGCCTTTGTGTTATGGAGAAACTATCATATGTACACTATCACAGTGCCATTTTTATTTGGGTTTACATTAAAAAATGATTATTTATTTTCTAACAATGGCTCCAGGGGAGTCAGATGATTATTTAGCTTCTGTACCAGCTGACAAAAATGTCCAAAAATCTATAATGCCGCTAAGTTTTGCCACTTAGCTTCAAGAAGCTTCCTAGAGCTCAACTTCCACTCACATAAATCTGGCTTGTTCTTTGTATTTTTTTCTGTACATTTCTTTGCTAAGGTTGGTCATAACAGAATTCTGCCGATTAATTTGGGAAGTAAAATTCTTCAACCTCCTATCCAATCAATAACATCCATTATGAAGTCTCGTTTAAGTACACTACATAAGCCCTCAGTCACAAATCACTAACTAAACAAGACTGGTTAATGTTATAATAAGCTGAAAAGTTAATTTCACTTAACTTAGCTACCCCGAGGCTATGAAATATGCTCATTACTACGCAAATATATCATGACTACTAATTTCAGGAAGGGAAGGAAAGAGACAGGAGGCAGAGTCTATAGGGAAGACTTCTAAATGATTATTCTGTACATGTTGTATTATTATGGCTTTATGCTGCTTTTTATTATTATTCTCAAAATAGTTTTAGTCACTGGTGTGAGCCATCTTAAAGAAGATAAAAGTTGCCCCAAGTCTGACAACAGCACTACATATGTATGAAGTAAATTAAGAATTTTAAGTTCAAACGTATTTCACAATCTTTTAGGTATTACAAGTCTTGCTATCACATGGTTTTTGTAAAAAAAAAAATCTTTCACTTTGATCACTGGGCAGTAATCTGAATCAAATTTCTCTACAGAATGAAATGTTCTAATAAAGAAACTATTACTGGCATAGTTAACATTATGTGACTCCTCTGATATCTTGGCAGGGATCTGGTTTTGCTTTTCCTAACAGTTCCATTGTATTAGCTTCATTATAGAGCACAAAACATATTTAAAAGCACTTGAGACTAAAATATAATTTAAAACTTATGCTCATGAGATATTTATATTTTGAGACAATTCTAGATTAAAAATAGCATATAAACTATTTGTTTTGTACATTGGAAAAATCATTTTATTTTAAACTACTGAGTTGTTGAAAGAAAGGTTGCCTAAAATTGCTAAATGCAGCACATTTAATTAAAACATATTTAACAGCAATAGCATCATTGCTAGGTGAACCAGGTGGTCGTCAAGTGAACTCAGCATATACAATAGGTGTTTTTTTGCCATTTTCTGCATGAAAACAATATAAAACTTTACAAATCAGTCACATGACCACAGGACACTGCAACTAGTGGTAAGTGTGAGCCTTAACCAAGCGCCAAAAATATAACTATGGCATGGCGGGCGTGGAAGGATAACTTCAAGGGTAGGTCATAAGTATCTTTTTAAGTATCTTTTATAAGAGCTGTTAAGCTCTGAGAAAGAATATTATTTCTCATATATGTGTGTGTGTGTGTGTGTATGTATATGTGTATATGTATGTATGTGTGTATGTGTGTATACATACATATACATACACATACACACATACATCCATACATCCATACATATAATAAGTTGGAAGGGATCTTGGAGGTCATTTAGTCCAACCCCCTGCTCAGGCAGGAAACCCTATACCATTTCAGGCAAATGGCTGTCCAGTCTCTTCTTAAAAACCTCCAGTGTTGGAGCATTCACCACTTCTGGAGGCAGGTTGTTCCACTGGTTAATTGTTCTAACTGTCAGGAAGTTTCTTCTTAGTTCTAGATTGCTTCTCTCTTTGACTAGTTTCCATCCATTGCTTCTTGTCCTGTTTTCAGGTGCTTTGGAGAATAGCTTGACTCCATCTTCTTTGTGGCAGCCCCTGAGATATTGGAACACTGCTATCATGTCACCCCTCACCCTTCTCTTCGTTAAACTACACATACCCAATTCCAGCAACCGTTCCCTATATGTTTTAGCCTCCAGTCCCCCAATCATCTTTGTTGCTCTTCTCTGTACCCTTTCTAGAGTCTCAACATCTTTTTTACATCGTGGTGACCAAAACTGGATGCAGTATTCCAGGTGTGGCCTTACCAAGGCATTGTAAAGTGGTATTAGTACTTCACGTGATCTTGATTCTATCCCTCTGTTAATGCAGCCTAGCACTGTGTTGGCTTTTTTGGCAGCTGCAGCACATTGCTGGCTCATATTGAAGTGATTGTCTACTAGGACTCTGAGATCTCTCTCACAGTTACTACTATTGAGCAAGGTACCACCTATACTATACCTGTGCATTTGATTTTTCCTGCCTAAATGTAGAACCTTACTTTTTTCACCATTGTTTTTCATTTTGTTAGATAATGCCCTGTGTTCGAGTCTGTCCAGATCCTCCTGTATTTTAAGCCTATCTTCTGGAGTATTGGCTATTCCTGCCAGCTTGGTGTCGTCTGCAAATTTGATGAGTTCCTCATCTATCCCCTCATCCAAATCGTTGATGAAGATGTTGAAGAGCACTGGGCCCAGAACAGAGCCCTGGGGCACCCCACTACACACTTCCTTCCATGTAGATGCCATTCCATTGAGGACCACAAGCTGAGTACGGCCTGTCAGCCAGATACGAATCCATCTGGTGGTGATGCTATCTAACCCACATTTTTCTATCTTACCAAGTAGTAGGTTGTGATCTACTTTATCAAATGCCTTACTGAAGTCCAAGTAAATTATATCTACAGCATTCCTCTGGTCCACTGATTTTGTCACTTGGTCAAAGAATGCAATAAGATTTGTCTGGCATGATCTGTTTTTGACAAACCCATGTTGACTTTTAGTGATGACTTTGCTTGCATCAAGGTGTTCGCTGATTTGTTGTTTGATTATCTTTTCCAGAGTCTTCCCAGGTATTGAGGTCAGGCTGATAGGTCTATAGTTTCCTGGATCTATTTTTTTTCCCTTTTTTGAAGATGGGAACTACATCAGCTCTCTTCCAGTCCTCTGGTAGTTCCCCAGTGCTCCAGGATCTTTGAAAAATATAGTTCAGCGGTTCTGAGATCACGTCTGCCAGTTCCTTGAGAAATTTGGGGTGTAATCCATCTGGTCCTGGTGTTTTGAACTTGTCTAGGCTGGACACTTACCATTTTCTTGCCTATCTTAACTTGCGTTTCTATTCTGTTTTTTATGGCACTGGTTTTGGTAGGTTGGACTGTTTTTTCCCTTTGTGTAAAGACAGATGCAAAAATTGAGTTAAATAGTTCTGCTCTCTCCCTGTTGCTTGTCACCTACTTGCCATTTCCCCCCACTTTTGAGAGCTGTTATTTTTCTTCTTTGTTGGTATTGTGCTAGACTGGGCCTTTATATATACTATACTAGGTCTTATCTCGCTGCGATAAGGGAGGCGAGGTCTAACCACTTCGCCACCCTTATCGCGTCCGCAGATAATCGCCCGGCCGCCCTGTTTAGGGTGACTCGCTCCCTCCTGAATCAGGAGGTGAGGGAGGAACCCTTGCAGGGTCGTGCCGAGGAGTTTA